>NC_135968.1:23240798-23547585 GCF_053455715.1 Rhinoraja longicauda | reverse complement strand
TGTTGGATCTAAGTGATACTTTTTTCATAACTTTTGAAGTGAGAAAATCACCATGGCAACATTGTAAATTGATACAATGTGACCCTGAAACAGTCATGGTATGATTCCGTGATGCCGAGGAAGAAACTGCAGATGCTGGTTTAAACTGAAGATAGACACAAAATGCTAGAGTCACTCAGCGGGACAGGCAGCATCTCTCTGGAGAGAAAGAATGGGTGACATTTCGGGTCGAGACCCTTCTCCTGACTGATGAAGGGTCTCGACCCGAAACGTCACCCATTCCTTCTCTCCAAGAGATGCTGCCTGTCCCGCTGAGTTACTCCAGCATTTTGTGTCTATAATTCAGTGCGGACAGGGTACAACAGAAATGTAACACAGACACAAGCGATAAAATGGTATCGGAAAAGTAGAGGAAGATTTGCACAAGAAGTGCATTCCCAAGAGGGGAGAGTGGAGAAGATCCCAGCCCATCCACCACTTTTTCGATAACTAGGTAATAACCGCGTATCCGGAGAAGGCAGCACCAATAAATAATCAAATCGAAGGTATTTATTTACAAAATGCTGGAGTAACTCAGCAGGTCAGGCAGCATCTCAGGAGAGAAGGAATGGGTGACGTTTCGGGTCGAGACCCTTCTTCGGACTTCGTCACCCATTCCTTCTCTCCTGAGATGCTGCCTGACCTGCTGAGTTACTCCAGCATTTTGTGAATAAATACCTTCGATTTGTACCAGCATCTGCAGTTATTTTCTTGTACATAATAAATAATCAAAGATCAACATTCAACTATTGTGATGCTCTTTTATTGAGCATTCCAGCTCGTTTGTACCTTCCAGCTCCTACAACAATACTGTGGAGGATTTGAGATAGCACTGCCGCAGAAAAGATTTTCAGTAAGATATTATTACTTTTTTAATCACAATAAAAACATTTCAGGAAATAAGCACAATACTGAATAATCTTTCACACCTTGCTAATAATGCCCAAATGACAGTGGATGCAACGACTTGCTTTATATATAAAGCAAGGAGGGTAAAATATAGTCTCAATGGGCCCAGGATGAATGAGAAAATATCACCGGAGGTGTCATTTTAAAGATGTTTGTGTTTGCTACAATGCTGTTATAATACCACTGAATGTTGAGATGTATTGCATGAAGTGGCCTTTCAATAATTGTTTATAATAAGTGCTATTCCACCCCCTGAGTCACTTATGCTCAGGAACAAAAAAAACACTTACAAGCCAGAGTGAAAGAATTGAGTAACTATTGAGGAGGTGAAACGCTTAGTGTGTTGAACTTTGGGAATACAGAGAGTCACGAAAAGCTTAATGACTGCATGGAGCTGACTCAAAGTAGAACCCTAAAATACAACCAGTGATGCTTCTGTTTGATGAGTATTGTAGTCCGAAAAAGGATTCCAACCTGAACACTCCTCTGTCCATTTCTTTCCACAGATGCTGCCTGAGCTGCTGAGTTTTGCCAGCAGTTTGTTTTTTAAATCCATGCGTAACTCTGCATAATCCTCGACTTCAAAGCAAAAGGACATTTAGCCTTTTAAAATAAAACAACACAAAATGTCTCCAGCGATGCTGCATGACCCACTGAGTTACTCCAGCACATCGTGTCTTTTTTTTGTAACCCCGCATCTGCAATTCCTCGTTTCTAGCCTTTTTAAACGATGATTCATTTAATTGCAAAGTTTTGTTGTTTTATGGTCTTAAATCTGTTTCCAATTCTTTGCAAAATGCCACACGGGAAATGATTTTAATTCAGATCAAGACTCAGGCCCAAATAAACAAACCATAAATTGTATTCAAATGTTCCTGAAGGAGATTAAAAATATATCAATTGATTTTCAATCTTGGTACTCCCTGGTATAACTCCCAAAAATATGAATAGATTGCTGAGGCAATTATTATTTGGCATCTCTACTTAAATCATTAATGCTCACATTCCAATGACTCGGTACACCTTAACATATTTCAAGTAAAATTATCCTTCATATCTGGGGAGCATGGTAGTGCAGCGGTAGTGTTGTTGCCTTACAGCCCTTGCAGCGCCAGAGACCTGGGTTTGATCCCGACTACAGGTGCTGTCTGTATGGAGTTTGTTCATTCTCCCCGTGGCCGTGTGGGTTTTCTCTGAGATCTTCGGTTTCCTTCCATACTCCAAAGATGTACAGGTTTGTAGGTTAATTGGCTTGTGTGTGTAGGATAGTGTTAATGTGTGGGGATTGCTGGTCGGCGTGGACTCGGTGGGCCAAACGGCCTGTTTCCGCACTGTATTTCTAAACTAAACGAAAGTATTTAAGTTTAGTTGCTTTTAGAAACTCATCAAAATTGTTTATAAATTAATTTATTTTTCAAGGTTCATGTGTTTTGCTAAATGCTAAAGACTCATCATCTTCGCGTCAGTGATATCTCCACTGCTGCACGTCTGCAATGTTACCATGGTGACTTGAATAATGAATGTGCAAAGAAATATATCGATGTTTAAAGGGATGTTCTGCTTTTAAAATTCATGCAAACATTCACAGTATGATTCCATGTAATACTGTGATAGTTATACACTCTTTTGTTGGGCTATTCGATTATAGTCATTGAGCCTGACAGCGCAGAAACAGGTCCATTGGATCAACTCACCCAAAGCTAGGTACAGTGAGATTTCTTTTTTGCATACAGTTTAGTAAAAGTCTTACTCTCCTTAAACACAATCATACTTAAATGGAAGAGCGTAAGGATAATAAATTACACTGATGCAGTACACATGAGTTGCATTGCTTCCTGTGTCATATTGCACCTTTCAAGTTACAGTTGTTATAAATGTAGAGTCTGAACTTAGCCATAAAGGCCCGTTGTCCTGGTGGCAGCACTGGGTTGGAGGTTTAGGGGTCGGCCTGGCCAGGTGATGTTGTCGGTATCCTCCACTGCCGCCCCATGCTGCTGCAGGCCATGTCTGATCCGTGTGCTCGGCCTCTTGTAGCGGTAACTGAACCAGTCGAGCCCCAGGCTGCTTTAGGGCCTCCAGCGGCCTACTCCACTGACACATCGATCGAGGCACGTTCCTTGACTCACACGGCCAATACTCTGATTCTGTGCTCCAGGGGACCTTCCACAGCTGACCTTGGAACCAGAGTGCCTCTGAGGGTTTGGAGGGTGAGTTCATAACCCATCCATGGGAGGTGGTTCATATCTAATTCCTTCCCGTACCCGTTATTTGTAGCCCCGCCGTCTCCTGCTGCACTAAGCTAGTCCCATTTGTCTATGTTTGGCCCATATTTCGCCAAAACCTTCCGAAGCATGTTCTTGTCTTTTAAATGCGTAAGAAGGAACTGTAGATGCTGGTTTATACCGAAGATAGACTCAAAATGCAGGAGTCGCTCAGTTGGGCAGGCAGCATCTCTGGAGAGAAAGAATGGGTGACATTTTGGAGAAGGATCTCAACCCGAAATATCACCCATTCCTTCTCTCCAGAGACGCTGTCTGTCCTGCTGAGTTACTCCAGCATTTTGTGCCTGTCTTTTAAAAGTTGTTTATTGTACCAGCCTCAACTGTATAGTCTGGCAGCTCGTTCCATCTACTTACCACCCGCTGAATTATTGAGTGCCTCTCAGGTTACCACTAAATCTGTTCCCTCTCACCTTAAACCAACCCCCTTCTCATTCTTGACTCCCCTGCCCCAGGGGAAATGAATCCGCACTAATGCTTTCTAATCCCTCCATGATCTTATACAGCTCTATACGATTACCCCTCAACCTCCTGCACTCCAAGCTATTAAGTCCTAACCTGCCCAACCGTTCCCCATGGCTCAGGATCTTGAGTTCTGGCAACATCCTCATACATTTTCACTGCACTCTTTCCAGCTTCAACCCATTGTTCGTGTAAGAGGGTGACGAAAACAGAACACAATACTCCAACTGTGGCCTCACTAACATATTTAGTTAGCACTTTAACCAGCACTTTGACCCAGCGAGTCTGCGCCGACCAGTAATCATCTGTACACTAGTTCTATCGAACGCACTAGGGACATTTTACAGAAGCTAATTAACCAAAAACGTACACGTCTTTTGGAATGTGTGAGGAGACTGGAACACCCAGAGAAAACACACACGGTCACAGGCAATAGACAATAGACAATAGACAATAGGTGCAGGAGTAGGCCATTCAGCCCTTCGAGCCAGCATCGCCATTCAATGCGATCATGGCTGATCACTCTCAATCAGTACCCCGTTCCTGCCTTCTCCCCATACCCCCTCACTCCGCTATCCTTAAGAGCTCTATCCAGCTCTCTCTTGAAAGCATCCAACGAACTGACCTCCACTGCCTTCTGAGGCAGAGAATTCCACACCTTCACCACTCTCTGACTGAAAAAGTTCTTCCTCATCTCCGTTCTAAATGGCCTACCCCTTATTCTTAAACTGTGGCCCCTTGTTCTGGACTCCCCCAACATTGGGAACATGTTTCCTGCCTCTAATGTGTCCAATCCCCTAATTATTTTATATGTTTCAATAAGGTCCCCCCTCATCCTTCTAAATTCCAGTGTATACAAGCCCAATCGCTCCAGCCTTTCAACATACGACAGTCCCGCTATTCCGGGAATTAACCTAGTGAACCTACGCTGCACGCCCTCCATAGCAAGAATATCCTTCCTCAAATTTGGAGACCAAAACTGCACACAGTACTCCAGGTGCGGTCTCACCAGGGCCCGGTACAACTGTAGAAGGACCTCTTTGCTCCTATACTCAACTCCTCTTGTTATGAAGGCCAACATTCCATTGGCTTTCTTCACTGCCTGCTGTACCTGCATGCTTCCTTTCATTGACTGATGCACTAGGACACCCAGATCTCGTTGAACTCCCCCTCCTCCTAACTTGACACCATTCAGATAATAATCTGCCTTTCTATTGTTACTTCCAAAGTGAATAACCTCACACTTATCTACATTAAACTGCATCTGCCATGTATCCGCCCACTCATACAACCTGTCCAAGTCACCCTGCAGCCTTATTGCATCTTCCTCACAATTCACACTACCCCCCAGCTTAGTATCATCTGAAAATTTGCTAATGGTACTTTTAATCCCTTCGTCTAAGTCATTAATGTATATCGTAAATAGCTGGGGTCCCAGCACCGAACCTTGCGGTACCCCACTGGTCACTGCCTGCCATTCCGAAAGGGACCCATTTATCCCCACTCTTTGCTTTCTCTCTGTCAACCAATTTTCTATCCATGTCAGTACCCTACCCCCAATACCATGTGCCCTAATTTTGCCCACTAATCTCCTATGTGGGACCTTGTCGAAGGCTTTCTGAAAGTCGAGGTACACCACATCCACTGACTCTCCCCTGTCAATTTTCCTAGTTACATCCTCAAAAAATTCCAGTAGATTTGTCAAGCATGATTTCCCCTTCGTAAATCCATGCTGACTCGGAACGATCCTGTTACTGCTATCCAAATGCTCAGCAATTTCGTCTTTTATAATTTACTCCAGCATCTTCCCCACCACTGATGTAAGACTAACTGGTCTATAATTACCCGTTTTCTCTTTCCCTCCTTTCTTAAAAAGTGGGATAACATTTGCTATCCTCCAATCCACAGGAACTGATCCTGAATCTATAGAACATTGAAAAATGATCTCCAATGCTTCCACTATTTCTAGAGCCACCTCCTTAAGTACCCTGGGATGCAGACCATCAGGCCCTGGGGATTTATCAGCCTTCAGTCCCATCAGTCTACCCAAAACCATTTCCTGCCTAATGTGGATTTCCTTCAGTTCCTCCATCACCCTAGGTTCTCCGGCCCCTAGAACATTTGGGAGATTGTGTGTATCTTCCTCAGTGAAGACAGATCCAAAGTAACGGTTTAACTCGTCTGCCATTTCTTTGTTCCCCATAATAAATTCCCCTGCCTCTGTCTTCAAGGGACCCACATTTGCCTTGACTATTTTTTTCCTCTTCACGTACCTAAAAAAACTTTTGCTATCCTCCTTTATATTATTGGCTAGTTTACCCTCGTACCTCATCTTTTCTCCCCGTATTGCCTTTTTAGTTAACTTTTGTTGCTCTTTAAAAGAGTCCCAATCCTCTGTCTTCCCACTCTTCTTTGCTATGTTATACTTCCTCTCCTTAATTTTTATGCTGTCCCTGACTTCCCTTGTCAGCCACAGGTGTCCCTTACTCCCCTTAGAGTCTTTCCACCTCTTTGGAATAAATTGATCCTGCAGCCTCTGCATTATTCCCAGGAATACCTGCCATTGCTGTTCTACCGTCTTCCCTGCTAGGGCCTCCTTCCAGTCAATTTTGGCCAGCTCCTGCCTCATGCCTCTGTAATCCCCTTTGCTATACAGAACGTACAAACTCCGTACAGACAGTAGTTAGGATGGAACCCGGGTATCTGGTGTTGTAAGGCAGCAACTCTACCGCTGTGCCACCGTGCCACCCCGATCTTTACTGAAAGGAATTATACTGTCTGGTTTCATCCCACATTTATTACTATTTATTTCTCTATGCTCTTTCCACATTCAGTAACCTTCATGCAATCAGGGGCTCTTGAATATTCAGTAGCTGTCCTGTAATGTGCATCCCCCTGATTTCCCTTCCTATCTGCACCTCTCCTGCTCTCCAGCCCTGTTTTATATGAGCATGTTCTCAGCACATGAAAGCACAAAATAATCTGTCTGTGTAGAAAATAAACGGACCTGTTGTATTGCAATGCAATTCAAGATACATCAATCTATAACATGTTAGAAGACATAAATTGCCTTTGGAATGTCCAGGGGATGTAATTATAGGTGACTATGTACAAGATGACTGAATTACTTCTGGAGGCTTGAAGCAGCTTTTTTATTGGGAACATAGACATGAAAATGAGAGAAAATATAAGAGAATTTTACAAGAAGCATTTGCATTAAAATATTGGATTGATTACACGCTAAACATTTAATGTTACAAGGTGGGTAATTTCATCGAGAGCGTACTGAACTGTTCAATGATTTCCATCCTCTTGGTTTGCAAGGTCACATATAGATGTGAGCAAAAATATTCAATAGCAACATTACTGAACATAATTAATGTTAACATAAATTGATTTGAACTTATGTAAAGAGAATGAATAACAAATTACCACTTTCAATTCTGACAGGGATCCCAGCACAGTTGATGATCAAAACTGCACCAGTTTGCAAATGTTATGGTTTATGTTTCTATTCAAACGTATTAGCATCTTTGCACAGTATCTCTCAGGACCCAATGCAAATGGATTCCCTTCTTTATCCCTGGCATTAAAGAATAATTCCTGCTGCATCTGTGAATGTATATTGTTGCTATGTGTTGTTTTATTAGTTGTCAAGAATACAATAATGTTACATGTATAGGACAGGTTTAGAGGGATATAGGCCAAATGCGGGCAGGTAGGACTAGTGTAGTTGGGGTATCTTGGTCGGCATGGCCAAGTTGGGCCGAATGACCAGTTTCCATGCTGTATGATTCTATGACTCTGTAATAGGTAGTAAAGATTTATTCACTGCTGCATTCACTAATGGCACAATATGGTACCATGTGCACATTAAACATTGGTTGTGAAATATGTATACATGGTAATACTCTGCACATTCAGCACAGTCAGCGGAGGGCAAATGTCACAAACCTATACATGTAATGCCCTGACATATGAAGGCCAGGATACCAGATACTTGATCAGCATCATATCCATCTGCATTAGCACTTTCACGGAACTATAAACATGAAGTCCAAGCTCATCAATGTTCCTCAGTCTTCGAACATTTATTGTGCAAGTTCAAACCTCTATTTGCCTAAAATGCATGGTCTTATCCATATGGGGATTAAATTGCATCTGCCTACTCTCTGCCCAACTTTCCAACTGATCTATAAGCTGATGTAACTTTAGAAAACCTGCCTTGCTATTCACAACATTTCTGTGTCATCTGTAAATGTATTAATTTACACCTCCCACATTCACATTCAAGTCATTAATATATAACACAAACAGTAAAGGCCTTGGCACCAATCCTTGTAGTACATCATTGGTCACCGACTTGCAATCAGATCCACATCCTTCCACCAGTACCCTCTGTCTCCTATCACCAAGGCAATTTTAGATGCATTTAGACAGCTTGCCTTGGATCCCATGTCTTAACCTTCTGGACCGATTCACCATGTAGAACCTTAATAAAGTCCACATGGACAATGTCCACTGCTTTACCTCATCAAAAAACACAATCTAATTAGTCAGACACGATTTTCCCCTTGCGTGGCCTTGCAATCTATCCCAAATTAGTCCCTGCCTTTTCAAATAAACATAATTAACAAATAAACAAATTCATTAGAATTTTCTCTAAACCCTTCTTCAGACTGAGAGTCCGAAATGTCACCCATTCCTTTTCTCCAGAGATGCTGCCTGACCCGCTGAGTTACTCCAGCATTTTTGTGTTCATCTTCAGAAAATTGCATGGCCAATATGGTACCATGAACCGAATGGAAAAAAAATCTTAGTTTGTTAAAAATGATGCAAAATACATCATTCATCATATCATCACAATTCATTTTAGTAGGACCTCGTCTCCAATATGAAGTAACATAAACTTGAAAATGTATTTATTTACAAAATTTGCTGGAATTGTTGGAACCTATATCAAGTAAATGTTAAAAAAAATATCAATGCTTTCTATCATATTATGTTGCTCCAGAAAAAAAAATGTATGAGTGTTTCAGTCGGCAACGCAGCATTGTAAATTTGTTTACAAATGACAATTGCCAATGTGTCGTGCATTTACTCTGCTGAATTTCTTGTGTAGCAATGCTTTGAAATAGTGTTTTACAAGCTACTTCCAGAAATCTTAAGCAGCTCCTGCTGCATCTTTTCTCTGCTGTTCCTCTATAACTACATTTACACCGGATAAAGTTAAATAACATTTTCAGCACAGTTCCAAATGTTTTAGCAAGAGAGTTGATTTCCAGACAATATTTCAATGTTGTCCTCCATGAGAACAGATTGTTGATTGAATGATTAAATAAATTCAAATGAATTATATAAATATTGATTGGTACATTGAAAAATATATTTGCTATTGCCAGGAACATTAAAATTTGGGTTCTGATGTGCACAATTTATGGATTGTTTATTTACTTATCAGTGACTTCCACATAGTACAATGCAATGAATCTCACTGTGAGAATTGCAACCTTATCAATGTAACATGGGATTCAATCTGTTTCTCTGCATCTATTTCCTTTTCATTAAGTTTATTATGACTTATGAATGTCACTGTAGGAGAGAAGACAGATGATAGGATTGAAATGAATTGTGTGCAGCACAGTGGAACAGTCTGTATGTTTTATGAGGCGCTCAAAAAAACAGGCCTTTTTTGCGATAAGTGCGATCTGCAATGTGAATATTATTTTCTTTGAGAATTCAGCTGCAATTAGTTAAAATGAATTAAAGTGTGGAAAAAATATGATGATCATTTCTCAGGCAACCTATTCGTCAAAAGGTCAGATCATACCCAACGTTAACTAGAGCTGTCTGGAAACACAGTTGTCATTTATTAGTGCTGGGAGAATATCGGAGTAGGTGTGTGTTCAGAGGTACAAGAATTTTTCAATTCAAACAGATATTATATTTTATAGTGTCATAGAGTCTTACAGAACATAAAGAGGACCTTCAGTCTAATTTGCCTAAGTCGACCAATATGCCCCATCTACGCTAGTCCTACCTGCCCGCGTTTGGCCCATATTCCTCTAAACCTTTCCAATCCAAATGACCTTTAAATGTTGTTTTCCAGCACCTCAACTACTTCCTTTGACAGCTTGCTCCATACACCCACTAAATTTCAATATATACACATACAGATATACATATTTGTAATATTTAAATATAATTGGTACTCTCTCCACATTCAGTGTGCATGTCCACCACTGATTTTCCAGCATTCTTGGTACCAGAGCTTTGATACCCTTTTGTTATCCCTTTTTCCAGACCAACAGAGGTCACGGCATCGGGGGGGCCGAGATATTGGTCGGCAAAGTCGGCCTCGGAAGTCGGCTGCCCAGATCCCTGGCCGTGGGGGGCAAACTCGACCCGACGATCGGCCACAGAAGTCCCGATGAAGTAGAGATGGACAGTATGGCCCTGCCTAGGCCCCACACTTCCGATAGAACCTCTGGCAGGGATTTTGAGCGTGCACTCAGAATTTTGTCTGGATTAATGGAGGTGCCGGACCACCAGTTGTCAGAAAGTCGTTGGTGGGCCTATGCCATGAATATAAAATATTCTCTAAAACATTTCAGTTCCACTCAAGATTCCTCCTTAAACAGTGTATTCACAAGGTGTTTGAGAAGCTGTTGTAGAGGAGTAATAGAAGCCAGAAGACTGGAGTCTTTTGCAATCCCTTAAGAGATAGAATTGGGGTTCATTGCCACATTCTCTAAGAAATGCACTGGATTGTGGATCTGAACCTTCTATCTCGGAGCCGGGAGGGCTGCTCAATTACTCGGACTTTAGCTGAGAGAGGATGTTTCCTCTTGGGCTTATTTTGGGAGATGAAACAATGTGAACCATCACATCTTGTCTTTCCCTGGTTGCACATTAGAAATCTCTTGTTGTTTGTTGAAATATAATCAATAAATCTGCTTTCATTGCTTTTAAGTTTTCAGATTTGCCAGGTTGAATTACACAACCACTATTGATGAATCTGCACAATGCCACATAATTAATCTTGCATTTTTATCTTCTCTCCATTATATTTTATACTTGTGGCTCAATCCAATATCACAAAACAAAGGGCGACTGGTAGAGCTGCTGCTTCACAGCACTAGAGACCCAGGTTTGATCCTGACCTCGGGTCCTGTCTGTGTGGAGTCCCCTTGTGACCGTATGGGTTTTCTCCGGCTGCTCTGGTTCCTTTCAAACTCTAAAGACGTGCAGATTTGTAGGTTAATTGGCTTTGGTAAAATTGTAAATTGTCCCTAGTATGTCAGATAACACTAGTGTATGAGTGATTGCTGCTCAGTGCGGACTCGGTGGGTCTTAGGGCCTGTTTCCATGCTGTATCTCTAAAGTCTCAAGTCTAAAGACTGTAACTAAGGACTTGTTGCTGGTGATGTTGTGCTGTGGAGGAAACGTTGATGGTAGTTCCATTGTCCTCCCTGTGAATTTGGAGGGTGTTGAGGAGAGCGAATTGGTGGTACATTTGCAGTTCCTTGATGTACCTGTTGTGGGATGTCCAGGTCTCAGAAACATGGAGGAGGGCTGCGATCAGTTAATGCCTCAAATATCCTTTTGCCCCATTGGGCAAAGGCTGAGATGCCCCATTGAAGGCGGTGGTGACCAACATCATTGATGCCAGCCTTCAATGAGAGGTGTTTCTGAGATATAGAAAGTGGTCTACGTTCTTCATGGACTCTATAGACTTCTTATTGGAGGGCAGTGCAGTGCAGTAGGAAGAGATCGGGAGGACTTGGTCTAACACGATATATCAAAATATCCACCTCCCTCACCTATATCCACCTATCACTCGCCAGGCTTAGTACTTCCCATCTCTCTTTTCCAGCTTTCTTCCCTCAATGTAATCAGTCTGAAGAAGAGTCCCAACCTGAAACATCACTTATCCATTTCCTTCAAAAATACTGCCTCACCCGCTGATTTACTCCAGCACTTTGTGCTTTGCTCAAGATTCTAGTGTCTGCGGTTCTTTGTGTTTTCATGTCACATAAACATAAAATGAAAAACCAGCAATTAACAACTCTCAAATGATATTAAATTGGAAATCATCTTAATGATTATCTTCTGGTTGCAGAGTTTGCTGTTAATTCGGCACTGGTTAAACATAATTATTGTTCTGTTTGAAATAAGACTCTTGTACTTTCATGGCAGAAGAAAATACACATCATCTTCTCACATCTTTGAACAATGATTAAGTTCAAGGTTGATTGTAAATGAGCAGGGCTGTTATTTCTACACATGGAGTGTTCCTATTAACATCAAACAGATGCTTGATTAACTAATCTATTCTGTTGGTGTTTGAGAGAAAATGTCAACAGAGCTGTCAAGGGCTGCACAGTGGCGCACTTTCACCGCCGTACAGTCCCAGGGACTCGGGTTCGATCCTGACTACGGGTGCTGTCTGTACGGAGTTTGTACGTTCTCCCCGTGACTACGTGCGTTTTCTCCAGATGCTCCGCTTTCCGCCTACATTCCAAAGGCCTGCAGGTTTGTGGGTCATTTGGCTTCTGTAAAATTGTAAATTGTCATTAGTGTGTAGGATAGTGCTAGTGGTCGGTACCGGCTTGGTGGGCTGAAGGGCCTGTTTCCGCGCTGTATCTCTAAAAATACCAGGAAAGAGCCATCGTTTTGCCATTGAATCAGAGAGGTGAGAACATTACCCAGCAAAGCAGATTGACATTTAAATTAAAAACATAATCTGGGAAATGCTCAGCATGTTAATTATATTTCCATTTAAATCTGGAGAATTGCTTTCTGTTGTAAGGGGTTTCTGCGCCGAGCTTTCGCCCGACTTAAGGTCCCCGTGCCTTGCTCTGGTCCCTCGACCAGGCCGCGCACACTGGTTCCCCGTGAGTGGTTCGACCCACTCACCCCCTACGGTTCTAGACACTGGACTTAGATGCAGGAGCGTTGATAGTGCAGAAAAATTCAACCAGACCAGATTTGAAGACCAGGGTTTAAACGGAAAAGGCTTTTATTGTGCACTTGGGACTATTGTACATGAATGCTTTTACACAGTTCTATCAGACATATAGTGAATTACATGAATACTTCGATTCTGAATTATAAACGCACAGTTCTATAAGACATATACTGAATTACATGAATACTTTGACTCTGAATTATAAACGCACAGTTCTATAAGACATATACTCGACTGTAAGATGGGGAATGTACGACACATCGCAAAATTGGCCAACACATATTTACTTATACACCCACGTTAATTAAGCCACCCTCCCCTCTACACTAAAACTATGTCCAGGATGTGCAGGATCGGGGTACATGCTCACCATGGGGCTATTACTGGGGTCACTGGCTGTTCATGCTGCTTCTCCGCTGTTTTCTGTGAGGGTCGTGCTTGTTCCGTGAGTTTCTTCCTTCCGTTTTTCTCGGGGAGTCTCCGTTCTCCGTGCCGTGTCTTGCGTGTGTTTCTCTGACTTTAAAACCCAAAAATCGTGGCCAGTTATACTAATCCTGACCCGTCCTATCTCCCGCCAGATCTCGGGATCTCTTTGTTTCAAAGATGGGTTTCGAGTTTTCTCTTTGTTCTGCGTTATGTCCGGGAGTACCGGTGATGGCTAGATGGTCTGTTAATCTGTTAATCTGTTTCTCGTTAAGAGGTGATGGGTTTAACTGGTTTCCCATCACCTGCCAAGTAGGTTTCTATGGGCTATTGTGTCCCCTTAACGAGATTAACTGTGTAGGTCGGCTTGGGGCATTGTGAAGCATGCTGATGTCAGCACCCCAGTGTCTAGACTTCGACCTGGTTTCGCGGGTTTCTGCACGGCCAATATACATCCATTGTTCTGGCCGTGGCTTCGCAGAAACCTAGAGACTGGGCTGTGGGGTTTTTGCTTTTGTGGCTGGTCACGAGGTCCCGCGGCCATCTTGGGACCCACGGATTGTGACATCCCTAAAAAAACTAACCGCAGCCTTTCTCCGCTATCAGCCCCAGTCCCGTATAAAATGTCCAAACTGCAGCTCTTTGGTTTTTGTTGTTTGCAGAATGAGGGAAAACTTCTCAAATCTTATACTGTCCTGAAACACTTATGATAAAATTGGACAGGAGTAGACTTGCAAAAGGGTAACTTTGCATGGGCTGTCTACTCTCAGCTTATTGTTTGGATCCATTGTTGTGTTCCCCTGCCCATTTCCATTTCCAACCCACACCCAGATCAGAATGACAAATGGTTCACCAGTCCAGCCAGCCAGCCTCTGAGTAACCTTCCTAAATGATCAGCGCTCCTGACCTGGCCTCCTTGGCATCGGCAAGACTAGCCCTAGACCAAGTGACTATTTCTCCCACTGTCCTCCAAGGCCTGCTGGATCTCCCAGCTGCAAAGCATTCTTCCCACACTGACCTTTCTGGCCTGGGCCTCCTCCATTGCCTGAGTGAGGCCAGATGCAAACTGGAGGGATTGCACCTCATATTCCGCTTGGGGAGCTTACCTCAATGCATGTGGCAATGATAAACCTAAACTTAAGCCTCATGTTTTCCCACCAAACAACTGACATGTTACATCACCTCAGGAATATTGACTCACACCGGGCAACATTCCAAATGCATGATCAAGAACTGGGAAGAGAGTGGGAATGAAGTGATTAAAACAATTCACTGACAGCAATTTGTATCAGCTCACCACGATATACGTGCAAACAACAGATGGAATGGGATCATATCTGCACCAACCGCCATGGAGTAAAGTAACATAAGCCACTTTGAGCACAAAATGAGGTATCCAGCCCATAATCCAATGAAGAAAGGTGTCAGTGACCCTGCTAATTTCAATACCATCTATGGAGGGCAACAGAGCACTACAGATCAGAACGGAAAACTCAAGTCAACCTGCAGAGACCTTTCACAATACTTCAGATTAGGTACGGGTTCTTCAGCAGATAAAGCAACAAATGCAAAGCCATTTGCTGCCATATTAATAATTAAAAATAGTTGTAAATTTGCTGTCAAATGTCTCGAATTATAGAAAAAATGATGACATGGAAGAGAACTGTTCATTCCATTACATTTGTCCTGATTGAGAAAACTCTCCTCCCTTATGCCACGGTGGCACAGCGGTAGAGCTGCTGCCTCATGGCGCCAGAGACGCAGGTTCGATTCTGACTATGGATGCTGTCTGTGTGGAGTTTGTATGTTCTCCTTGTGACCGCGTGGGTTTTCTCTGGGAGCTCTGGTTTCCTCCCTCATTTCAAAGGCGTGCAGGTTTGTAGGCTATTTGGCTTCTGTAAATTGTCCCTCGTGTGTAGAATAGAACGTTGGTCAGCACGGACTTGGTGGGCCGAAGGGCCCGTTTCCATGTTGTGTCGCTAAACTAAACTAAACTAAACTAAACTAAACTAATTAATGTTATCTTCCAACTCCAGTTCACTGTCTTTTGGGGTAAAGGCACTGCAGGTATATTTTAAATATGATGATGGTTTTCAATTCTTCCTGTTTCAACCATTTCCAGACTCCTACCACTGCTGAATGAAAACAGGTCTCCTCGACTGTTTCACAGATGATCTGGCCAGTTTTAATGCAAAAGAGAAAGTGAATTACCAAATGCTGTGCAACTCGATATGGAGTCCAGAAAAGATGCAACGTGCTCAGATGAAAGATGAAGTGTTGCTCCTCCAGCTTGGCCTCTTTACTGTGCTGGTGGGCAGAGACAGAAAGGTTAGAGCAGGAGTGGGATGCAGCATTTAAGTGTCAGGCAACAGGAAGCCCAGAGCTGTCGCTGTGGGATGAACGCAGGTGCACTGCAGGGCAGTCGTTCAATCTGCTCTCAATTGAATTCATATGACGGGTACATTTGTGCAAAAACAACTTGCTTGCTGTACTCTGTCAGAGGTGAGACCATGATAGATTGCAGTGGCGGACTCTTGTTACTAAACTACGAGCAGTTGATTGAAACTGCTGGAAGACCTGACTTTTCCTGAATCGGATATTAACTTGATGCATTACTCATTTCAAGCCACGTCTTTGGAACTAAAGCTGAATTTATGTTGATAACATCAAGGTGTTAGGGGGACGGGTATCAGGGATTACGGGGAGAAGGCAGGAGAATGAGAAATTGAGTGGGAAAGAGAGAGCAGCCATGATTGAATGGCAGAGTAGAATTGATGGGCTGAATGGCTCAATTCTGCTCCTATAACTTCTGGCATGTACTTATGGACCACCAGAGGAGATAGTCCAATATGAGTGGTCTTTGTTCTAAACAGCCTTTTGTCCCATCTCATTAATATTGACCAAGATGCCCCATCTACACTAGTCCCTTTTGCCTGGATTTGGCCAATATCCCTCTCAACCTTTCTTATTCATGTACTTGTCTAATTGTTTTAAATGCTGTTATAGTAACTGTCTCAACTACCTCCTCTGGCAGCACTTCCCATATATCCACCAGCCTCTGTGAAAAGGTTGCCCTTCAGGTTCCTTTTAAGTCTTTGCCTTCTTACCTTAAACCAATGTCCTCTGGTTCTTGATTCCTCTATTCTGGGTAGAATACACTGTATTCACCCATCTATTCCCCTCATGGTTTTATACACTAACCCTCACTAACCTTTCCTTCATTAAATCCTGTGCCAATTATTGGTACTGTTCTCCTATGATGCTAATCCTGCAATGGAATGAAAATGCTTACGTATGCTTACGGAACAGAATCTAATTAGTTTGAGACTCTAAAGCACAGTGGGAAATCAAACAGTAAAATTCTTAATTTGCTCCAGGTGCTATTGCCCAAATTTACATATCCTTTGCCATCCATGACTCACGATGTTACCAATAAGAATTTGTTTCTACCAAAGGTAATAGAGTAGAGCAAGATAGACCACTCGACCCTGAAAACTGTAGTATGTCATGGCGCCATTTTAGTAGGCAGAAACTTGCAGAAACATTTAGAAAGAAAAATAACAAAAATTTGTGAATTGATAAATGAGATATATTCTGCATTCATCACACATACTGTTCCCCCAAAACACTAATTACACTACGAGAGGCATAGCGAACGGTGGGTTTTGCCTACTGAAATGGCAGGCGTTCCGCTCCGTCGCGTACTACACTTCAGTATAGGTGATTACGACGGAGTGGTTCATCTTGCTCCTCTAGTATCTTTGGTTCCTACTAACTCCACACATAGGCTCATTTCTCCAATGAGCAGTCTTAGCATTGTGCAGTGCATCGTGCCTCTTTATAACCTTTGATTGAATTGAACTGAAAGACACAGCATGGGAACAGGCCCTTTGGCCCACCATGTCCACGCCAACCATCGATCACTCATTCACACTAGTTTAGTTTAGTTTAGTTTATTATTGTCACATGTACCAAGGTATTGTTGTGTGCAATCTATTGTTGTGTGCTATCCAGTCAGCAAAAAGATTATATATTATTACAATCAAGCAGTTCACAGTATACCAATACAGGATAAAGGGTATAATGTTTTGTGCAAGATAAAGTCCAGCAAAGTCCGATTGAAGATAGTTTGGTCTTCAATGAGGTGGATGGGAGGTCAGGACCACTCTCTAGTTGTTGAGGGTGCGGTTCAGTTACCTGATAGCAGCTGGGAATCTTCTATTTTATCCCACTTCTGCAGCCTGTTGTGAGCTACTTGCAGAAGTCCCATTTACCTGCATTTGGCCCATATGCCTCTAAACCTTCCCCATCTTTGTACCTGTCCAGGTGTTTTTTAAATGCTTTTACAGTACCTGCCTCAGCTACCTCCTCCCAGCTCGTTCCATCTACCCACCACCCTCTGAGAATAATCCTAGTTGCTGTTTTGCTGTTTCTGGGTCCAGTTTTGCTGGATTGCAGACAATGTCCTTCTCTGTTGTATACTTAATGCAAGACGATTAAAGAATGTGAATAGACTGCTTGGGTGACCTTCCTGGCTACACTGCTAACATATGTCCTCCAGTGGGTAGTTATTTGGGCTGAAATGAAAATTAATACCATTAACTTTAAATTCTTACTAAACCAAGTGGACCCATTGGGCCCATAACTCATTGGGTTGCCATTGTGATGTTGGGAAAAATCGCACTTTTTTCTTTAAAATAAATGCCTTTAAAAATAAATAAATAAATCTCAATGAAAATCACGATTTTTCTTTAAAATATATATTTTTTCTGCATTGGTCTAGCACCCTCCCCTCCCCTCCCTCACTCCATCCCCTCAACCCCTCTTCTTCCCCACCCACTCCCCCCTTCCCCTCCCACACCCCAGTCACCCACTCCATTCCCCCTTATCTCCTCCCTCCATTCTTAGGGGCTCTCTGGCGCCGCCACCATTCCCGCCCGTCGGGTTTCCATTGTGACGTGGAACATGGAGGTATTACTGCGCATGAGCGGCTGACGGGCACAGCAAGTGGAAAAGGGATTTATTAAAGTTTAAAATGTGAATAACAAAATATAACAATTTGAACGTTAATAGGATTTCTTGATGCAGGAATTTTGAACATCAGCATCATTTCCCTTTTTCACAACAGGAAGGAGTTGGCGAAAATCGCCACAACAAAAGGTAAGAATGCCTCCAAAAGGCCCATCGTTCTTTTTGCATAGATGTCGAAGAGTTCTGTCCAGCACTTCAAAGCTAGGATGATCCCTCCTAATCATCGGGCACTCATCCCGAACAATCAGTCTCACACTCCTGATCAAATGAACCATGTTGGAGTTCTTCTCAATGTTGCACATGGTACTATCGGTCACTTCGATGGGTATCTTGAATCAAGTATGTGCAGTTCTTCCACCAGGCATCAATGTAGCTGCTATACCAGAGAATGCTACAGCAAAAGCAACATCAACTTGACCTCGAACTTTGGAGAGGATCAAATTGGTGAGAATTGTTTTGCCCATTCCTGCTGGTGTATCAATGAAAAACATTGAAGGAACATTCCTTTCCAAGCAGCTGCACACATGGTCATACACTGCTCTTTGCTCAGCATTCAGCAGAGGCTCCTTCTCTTCAACAAATCACTGTTGTTCAGGTCTATCGTACTGCAGTTCACTCAGCAATTCTGGATTGTCACCATCAAGGTTCATCCTTCCATGTCTTGGTAGTGGCACATGAAAGTGGCTGCTTTTCCGAGGTTGCGTGAAGTGCACATGGAGTCAGAGGCGGAAAGCCTAGTTTGCGTGACGGACTGGGCTATATCCCCACCTCACTGCAATTTCTTGCAGACTTTTATAGTTCCCAAACCAGTAAAACCTTTTAATGGCATTGCTAACAGTAAATAGTGTAATAATAAGTAACTGCAGATGCTGATTTACCAAAGAAAGATTTTTTTAAAATGCTGAAGTAACCCAGTGAGTCAAGCATCTCAAGAGAATATGGACAAGTGACTTTTCAGATCAACACCCTCATGCAGTAAATAGTGTAGATAGACAATAGACAATAGACAATAGGTGCAGGAGTAGGCCATTCAGCCCTTCGAGCCAGCACCGCCATTCAATGCGATCATGGCTGATCACTCTCAATCAGTACCCCGTTCCTGCCTTCTCCCCATACCCCCTCACTCCGCTATCCTTAAGAGCTCTATCCAGCTCTCTCTTGAAAGCATCCAACGAACTGGCCTCCACTGCCTTCTGAGGCAGAGAATTCCACACCTTCACCACTCTCTGACTGAAAAAGTTCTTCCTCATCTCCGTTCTAAATGGTGGGTAGTTGGGTAGATAGAAACAGAAAATTGAGAAATGGCATTAACAAATTGGGAGTGATGAAAACGATGACAATAGAGTTCAGCATTGAATGTGGAGTCATCCATTTTGGATTCTAATTAAACACCACAGATTTTCTTTTTCCAAGAAGACAAGAACTATGGACGAGCAAGAATCTAACTGAAGAACCCTTTGTGGAAAGCAAAATATATTAAAAGGTCAAATGGATTTTTGCCATAACATCAAGGATACAACTCTAAAGTTAATGCGTGCACTCTCTTCTAGATTATTCTGTTCAGTGCCGGTAAATAAACCAGGAAGGAAATATAACCTTGGAGTGGCATAAAATGTTAATTAGTAACGATGATTTGGGACTATGGTGGGTAGTTGTGTCAGCTAGGCCTGTATTCCTGAAACTTTAGATATTATCTATATTCAGCATTAAAACTGATTGAAGAACTAACAAAGAGAAGCTATCTGCTCTGTCATGGAAGAGCAAAGAATATTGGACGTACCTTTTGATAGCGTTTTATCTGTCTGTGGATGATGTCAGTAAGCACTTGTCTCTCTTTATGACAGTGGAAATGTGCAGTTGTCTGCCTTGAGAACCACAGAGGTTTTGTCAGTTGTTTAGTCAGTGAAATTAAGATTTTTGTTAAAAGTAATGAATTTAAGAAATATAGAAAAGAGTTAAAGCACAAGGATAGGTGATAACAAGGGAAGGGGTAGAATGAAAAAAAGGAAATGCATAAAACCAGAAACATTTGAACAGACATTTATACTAAAAGCTAAAATTTGGTTTGCGTTTAATTTTGATTTAAAAAATATATATTTAAATTATATTTTTTGCTAACTATTGAACATTGAATAACTGAAAAAGTTTTTAAAAGAATACCACTCTTATAAGATTACACTTATTATTGTTTATACTTTTAGTATTGTTATAGAGATGCCAAATTATTATTTTTTAATTGTTCTGTACATATAAGAAGTGTTCGGGCCTCCAATGAGAACAAGATGCAATTTATCATACATCCTCCGCACTCTCCTGCCTAAGTACAGCCAAGGTTAAAAGAAAAACAAAGAGAGAGACAAACACAGGGAACTGCAGATGTTGGAAATTTTGAGATGAGCTTAAAAGTGCTGGACGAACTATGTGGTTTAGGCAACATCGTTGGAGGGAATTCCTTCCCAACTTCCCACTGAGTTGCCCCAGCACTTTTGTGTTGTATTCAAGGTAAAACAAACGTCACCCTGTGGCGAGTCTGGAAGCGGATGTGTGTTGCAGACGGAGTTTATTGCATGGGCAAACCTCCGTGACAATCGCAACACTCAAAACTGTAGACAACCAACAAAACGTCTTCATCAGACGGAGTTCAATACTAGACTGCTTGTCCCTCCCGCGCTGGCACACCGCGTGACATCGCTAGCCAATCCGAACTCTTCCAGGTTTGAACTCTCCCAGCCAATCCCTATGTCCCTACAACCCTACCTTGAGCTGGAATATGGCGTTTGCTCATGGAGAGGAGACGGGAAAGACGTCCCTGCTCACGCCATGCACTTAAACGTGAATGTCCCACTTTCCCCACCCACCCACCCACAGCAAGGTCTCGACTCACTAACCCGCCATCAGTAAAGGAGGTCCGGTGGGGGAAAGGAAAGCAAGAGAGAGAGAGAGAGAGAGAGAGAGAGAGAGAGAGAGAGAGAGAGAGAGAGATTGAGAAACGAGGGGAGGAGGAAAAAGGCACCAGAGGCGTTACAAATGCGTGATGGAAACTTTGCTTTATTTTGTGTGGGGGGTTTTGGGGGGGGGGTTTGTTATTTTGAAAGATAATGCCGACCAGTTGCGCGGCCTATGGATGCATGGCCGTGTACAACAAGTACACCAGCTTCCACAGGTAGGGGAGGGGAGGGGAGGGGAGGGGAGGGGATGGAGGGAGGGAGGGAGGGAGAGGCGGGACGGGACGGCCTCAGGGGATGGGATGGGAAAGGGAGATGAGAGGAAAACTCCTCGGGTGAGTCAGTGTTAACCCGGAGCCTGCGGTCTACAGTGCCGTTGCCATGGGTGCCACGGCTGCCAGCGGGTTGCTCCCCTCCCCTCCCCTCCCCTCCCCTCCCCTCCCCTCAGAAAAGCAGCTAACGTAAGATTTGTCCCACCCTGGTCACTCTTTCTTCTGCCTAATCTCGTCAGGCTTCTAAACGGTCCTTCCAGAAGCCAGGGTCGTGTTCGATTCACCTCTACATCTCTGAGGACATTGAACGATGCGCTACAATGCTGAGAACTATATTCTGCTCTCTGTATCTCCTTCCCATTTGCTTTATCTACTGTACTTGAATTTGAACTGATTGTATCTATGTATGGTATGTCTGATCTGTTTGTATAGCATGCAAAACAAAGCTTTTCACTGTATCTTGTTGCATGTGACAATAATAAACCTTTAAAAAAAAAGGAAAAAAAACTAATCTAACCTAGTCTCGAACTCAAATTCACCTGTGCTGATGCTCCTAGTGTGCCAGTTCTTAACTGGAACTATTGCAGATCTAGGTTAGGGTTTATTTATTGTCACCTATGTTGAGGTACAGTGAAAAGCCTTGTTTTGCATTCTATCCAATCAAATCAGATAATAATATACATAGATGCGGTCAAATCAAATTCAAGTACAATAAGTAGAGCAAAGGGAAAGATACAAGAGTGCAGAATATGGCCCTCAGCATTGTAGTGCACCAGTTCCAGAGGCAAAGTCCAATATCGGCAGACATAGAAGTGAATCGGACAGTATCCTAGCTTATATCTGGATTGTTCAGAAGCCTGATAACAGAGGAGAAAAAGCTTTTCCTGAGTCTGGTGGTGCAAACTTTTAAGCTTCTGTATCTTCTGCCCAATGGAAGCAGGGAGAAATAGGTATGGCTGTTTTTCAGAATATAGTTTTTCAGCATGAAATGTAGATGGAGTCAATGATGGGTGTGTCTAATGGGCTAGGCTACCTCCAAAATTTCTTGCAGTCTTGGGCAGAACTGTTCCTAAACCAAGCTGCGAAGCAACCCGACAGTATGCTTTTTATTGTGCCTCTGTAGACGTTTGTAAGAGTCATCGAAGACATGTCAAATTTCCTCAGTCTCCTGGGGAAGTAGAGGCTTTAGTGTACCTTCTTGGCTGTTGCTTCAATGTATTACAGTAAGCTGCATAGGAGAAGCTGTGATGAGGAGAAGCATTTTTCCAGACATTGACATGGATATCCCTCTTCCCTGGATTGGAGATTGGGCAGAAGTGTCCAGGGGTGGGGGAGAGATGGGCGATGTGAGGATCAGAGCTATTAAATACAGACTCCCCAGAAAAAGTAACTCACTAGAGTATTGACCAGAAATTATGTTGGATTCTGCATCTGACTGGAATCGATCATTGATTTCTCTTTGCTAATGTCTCATCTTTTCTTTGCTGCATATCCACACTCCCCATCCAGCAACATTGATGCCAAATGCTGGTGGAATTTTAAACATTTATGCTAAGGTTTGCATCATGCACAGAAGAACAAAGTGCAAATTTTCAAAGTGCACAATGCAGGCTAAAAAATGCTGAGCACCTTCTTTGATCGATTTTACTCTACAATTCAATGATGCAGCATGTTCAATAAAAACATGCCGTGCAATTGAATTACATTGAATTACTCATTCGTTGCTTAGCTGTGCACGGACCTTAAACTGCATGTTTTTTTGCTTTTGTTTTGCTGATCTCAGAGCCTGCACCTTCTGTAGCACAAAGACTTCAACAGTTCAAAATGCTCACCACTCAACGTGGGTCAACGAGCATTGTACATCACATACAAGGGAATTTAGTGCGAGTTATTACAAACTCGGGTTGCAGCATGAATTATTTATATTCACTTGAAGTGTTCTTGTCGCTAAAAGTGCTTGTATCACCGACAGTCTGCCTTTATACAGGTGGGTTTAACATAAGATGGAATCATTTATGTTTCCATAAAGGAGGAAACAGGACGGTGGGAAGCTGGGTCGGATTAAGTGGTGAAAACACCATTGAGTGAGTAGCATCTAAAGCTTTCTCAGCAGAGGAGCAAGGGACAGTGGCACAGCCGGTAGAGCTAATACTTCACAGTGCCAGAGATCCTGACCTCAGGTGCCGGCAGTTTGGAGTTTGCACGGTTTCCCTGTGACCGATTGGGTTTTTTCTCGGTGCTCCGGTTTCCGCCCACATTCCAAAGACGTGCAGGGTTTGATTGCCCTCTGTAAAATTGCCCCTAATGTGCAGGGAATGGATGGGAAAGTGGGATAAAATAGAACTAGTTTGAATGGGCGATCGATGGTGGGCATGGACTCGATAAGCCGAAGGGCCTGTTTTCATGTTGTATCTCGAAAACTAAATAAATGCACAAAAATGGAAATAATCATAAATTGTACAAGGCAGTTACGAAAAAAATACTTTGCTAAACAAGACATTAGTGCAAAAGTACAATTAGAACACAAGGCCATGACAGTGCAAGAGTTGGTCCATAGCGTTCCATTGCTGAGATAGGATTAGAGTTGTGCTGGTCGGTTCCAAAACCTGATTGTTAGCTAACCTTTGATTAATGGTTGGGTACATAAAGTTCCCCTTGAGGAACCCACATCATGCTGGATTGGGATTACAAATTATTTTACTTAACGTCAATTTGGGCCATGATTATTTAACGGCTCAATGATCCAATGACACTTTATTGTCACATGCACCTAGGTACAGTGAAATTCTTTGTTTTTGCATACGAGTTACCATTTATCTGGCGCTGACAAAATTACAGTCCCGAAGGTCCCTTTTTGTTCTTGGCAACCCCTCCCCCTCCCCCCCCCCCCAAATGCCGGCCCCTCTTTGTTCATGGTGGATCCCCTCGCCGGTTTCTTCTGTTTAGTTTAGTTTAGAGATACAGCATGATGACCCTCCCATGCCAGGCCCCTCTTTGTTCTCGGTAACGCGACCGCCTCTCCAGGGCTTGTCCTCAGTCCGACTGCCGTTCCCCTTCATACAGTTCACCAGCGAGCCGTCCCTCTCCTCTCCAGTCCTTCAGCCTTGGTGTCCCAGGAGGCACCTCCCACAGCCCACCTTGAATGCATGGGCGGTTAGACCCCCCCCCAATAGTCTTCCTCCTACTGTCAGGCAGTTATTCATTGTTCGAGAAGAACCACCACTTTCCTTGGATCTGCAATAGTGTATAATACTTGTCGGGATTTGTCCTGCCCCAACCTCTCTCTTCCAGCTTCTTCTCCCCAACTGCAATCATAGACACATAGAAAATAGGTGCAGGAGGAGACCATTTGGCCCTTCGAGCCAGCACCGCCATTCATTGTGATCATGGCTGATCATCCACAATCAGTAACCTGTGCCTGCCTTCTCCCCATATCCCTTGATTCCACTAGCCCCGAGAGCTCTATCGAACTCTGTGGCAGAGAATTCCACAAATTCACAACTCTCTGGGTGAAAAAAGTTTCTTCTCACCTCAGTTTTAAATGGCCTCCTCTTTATTCTTAGTTCTGATTCTGGACTCCCCCAACATTGAGAACATTTTTCCTGCACGTAGCTTGTCCAGTCCTTTTATAATTTTATACCTCTCTATAAGATCCTCTCTCATCCTTCTAAACTCCAGTGATTACAAGCCCAGTCTTTTCATTCTCTCCTCATATGACAGTCCCTCCATCCCAGGGATTAACCTCGTGAACATACGCTGCACTGCCTCAATAGCAAGGACGTCCTTCCTCAAATTAGGAGACCAAAACTGCACACAATACTCCAGATGCGGTCTCACCAGGGCCCTATACAAATGGAAGGAGGACCTCTTTGCTCCTATACTCAAATCCTCTCGTTATGAAGGCCAACATGCCATTAGCTTTCTTTACTGCCTGCTGTACCTACACGCTTACTTTCAGTGACTGGTGTATAAGGACACTAAGGTCTTGTTGCACTTCTCCTTTACCTAATCTGACACCATTGAGATAATAATCTGCTTCCTTGTTTTTGCCGCCAAAGTGGATAACCTCACATTTATCTACATTATATTGCATCTGCCATGCATCTGCCCACGCACTCAACCTGTCCAAGTCACTCTGCAACCTCCTAACATCCTCTTTGCAGTTCATACTGCTACCCAGCTTTGTGTCATCTGCAAACTTGCTAGTGTTACTTCTAATTCCATCATCCAAATCATTAATATATATTGTAAATAGTTGCGGCCCCAGCACTGAGCCTGCGGCACTCCACTCGCCACTGCCTGCCATTCTGAAAAGGACCCGTTTATTCCTACTCTTTGCTTCCTGTCTGCCAACCAATTCTCTATCCATGTCAATACCCTACCCCCAATACCATGTGCTCTAATTTTGCTCACCAATCTTCCGTTTGGGACCTTATCAACGGCTTTCTGAAAGTCCAAATCCACTGGCTCTCCTTCGTCCATTTTACTTGTCACATCCTCAAAAAATTCCAGAAGATTAGTCAAGCAGGATTTCCCCTTCATAAATCCATGCTAAATCAGTCTGAAGAAGAATCCCAACCCGAAACGTCGCCTATCCACACCCTCCGCAGATGCTGTTCCTTCAGCACTTTGTGTTTTGTACAAGATTCCTAACTCTGCAGTTCCTTCTGTCATGATAATATTTGCCACCTCATCCTGCCACCTCCATCTGCGAGGAAAATAGAAACACAGTAGAAGTTGTCTATCACAAATGAATTAAATTATTTCCACAACAATTGGAAACCTTTAGACCAAGATGACGTGCAATCAGTAACAAAATGAACCATGAAATATCATATTTGTGGCATATAATATGAAGAAACAGAAAAGAAAACATGTATTGAAATTAAAAGGCATTATGATCCATTATAAGATGTCATTTACACAAGAAGAGAAAAGTTGCTTATTATTATTATACCATTGTTATCTATGACATGTTAAATAACTTTGCACTTAGCTTGCATTGGGGTGGAGGAGAAAGAGAAAAGTTTTACAAATTAAGTCAACAACTGAGATCCCTGCATCATCCTGCAATAAAAGGTGCCATCTTTTTGTCCCCTGCCTACCCTCTAGTGAAATAAAATTGGAATCAACAGGCAATTATCACAAAGCCGTGGAGCGAAAGGAAGACATACAGGATCTCCACGAACTACTGGTCCAACTACAATTTTAGTTTAGTTTAGTGATACAGTGTGGATACAGGCCCTTCGGCCCATCGTGTCCGTGCCGACCAACGATTAACCGTACATCAGTTCTATGTTATCCCGGTTTCGCATCCTACACACTAAGGGCAATTTACAGAAATCAATTAACCTACAATCTGCATGTCTTTGGAATGTGGGAGGAAACCAGAGCCCCTGGAGAAAACCCACATGGTCACAGGGAGAACATAAAATCTCAATACGGACAGCACCAATACAGTAGTCATGATCGAGGCTGGGTCTCTGGCATTGTGAGGCTGCAATTCTACCACTGTGCCACTGTGCCTCCCTAATTTTCCAAGACTCAATAACTGTGACTCCAGCACATGAGCAAGTATTCCTTTCACACTGAGTAATTCAGATATGAAGAAGGGTGGAAGCAGTTTCAATCATGGTTTTTGAGAAGTACTTGTATAAATTCTTGAAGGAACATCAGCAATATAGGAAAAGAACTAATGAAGGGGAGAAACTGCTCTTACAAAATGACAGCATAGACAATGGCCTGAATGGCCTCTGGAATGGAACAATTGCTGATCGAATGAGATTTCAAAGGATTATTTGAAGCATCTGGATTCTGCAGCATCAGAGAACTCTTACATTTTCGGAAAGCTAACAAAACACAGCACTCTACTAATTGCCAAGCAAATATCATTCATTTGATGCTCAGGGTATTTTGCTCCCTAAAATAATTGCCTCATTATTTAATATGTTTGTTTTAATCGAATTCGGAATGATGCATTAATACCGCATATCAGTGCAATGAACAGCGAGCAAGTTGCTTTTGACAGCAGAATTCATTTGCAGTTGAGAAATGCCAGTTCGTGCAGTTGCTGCACTATAACCCGTTTATTCAGTGTATGAATGGAAGAGTAAGACAGGATGATAGTGACTGTACCTGGTTTGTAAAAGATCAAAACCAAGCAGCTCATGGTCTACTTTAGACCATGGTCTCAGGGTCTGAAGAAGGGTCTCGACCGGAAACCTGGCCTATTCCTTTTTTCCAGAGATGCTGCCCGACGCCAGCTTTTTGTGTCTATCATGGTCTACTTTAGTTTAGTTTAGTTTTGTTTAGTGATAGAGCACAAAAACAGGCCTTTCAGCCCATCGAGTTGCACCAACCAATGATCGCCCGGACACTAGTTCTACCTTACACACTAGGGACAATTTATGGAAGCCAATTGACCATCGAACCTTTAAGACTTTAGAATGTGGGAGGAAACTGGAGCACCCGGAGACCGCGGTCGTGGGGAGAACGTACAAACTTCGTAACGTGCAACCACAGTCAGGATCAAATCCAGGTCACTGGCGCTGTAAGGCAACAACTCTGCCACTCTGCCACTGTGCGATCCTGTGGCAGAAGAAATGGTGAAGTTGTTAAAATGTGAAACATTCCTATAGACCTTGGCAGGATAGGTGCAGGCATGATGTTTCATGATTGAGATGTCAAAGTAAGAGGTCAGACATTTTGGACTGAGATGGGAAGAAGATTCTTCACCTGGTGAATAATTCTCGGCATTAGAAAGCTGTGGACGTTCAGTACTGAATATAATTAAAGAATGAATTTGATAGTTTTGCACTAATGATGCTGAGGGTGAGGACCCAGGACAACACCCTAACTCACCTTTGATATAGTTCCAAGATATTTTAAGAGAGTAGAGTCTTGGTTCAACACTTCATCCACGCTTGGGGTTAGTCAATACTCTGGCAGCACTGCACTGAAGTGTGACAATATTACATGGTCAAGATCCTGGTGGTGATGGGGGTGGCGATGAAAATGAGGGTTAATGATGGGGTTTGAACCTTGACCTTCCTGATTCCGAACCATTGTCGCTCTTAATGTGGCAACTGTTGTATGAGAGATGACCACAAGTAACAGCTGATGATGTCAAACTTAAGAGCTTAAAAGGCCGCTGGCAGAAAAAAAGGGGAAAAAAAACGAGGAAGGTTTGAGGAATGGGATAAGGAAAGAGGATTTTTTTTTTGGATTAAAAATCATTGGAATATTCTGTCCTAGAGAGCTCAGCATTTAAAAATATTATAGAATCATGTCAATAGATTTTTGATAATCAAGAAAAAGTGGGGATGTTTAGTTTAGTTTATCCTTGTTATGTGTTCTGAGGTACAGTGAAAAGCTATTGTTTACATGCTATCCAGTCAAAGAAAAGATGATACATGAGTACTATCAAGACATCCACAGAGCACAGATAGAGGATAAAAGGTACAACATATAGTGCAAGATAAAATCCTTTTAAAGAAAGTTGAAAGGTTTACAATGAGATAGATGGGAGGTCAGGACCGCATTCTAGCTGATGAGAGGCCCATTCAGTTGCCTTTTAACAGCTGGGAAGAAACTGTTCCTGAATCTGGTGGTACGTGTTTTCAAACTTCTGTACCTCTTGCTTGATGTGAGAGGGGAGAAGAGGGTGAGACTGGTCCTTGGTTATGCTGGTGGCCTTGCGGAGGCAGCGTGGGGTGCAGATGGAGTCAATGGAAGGGTGGTAGGTTGGATGTAGAACTAAGGTAAAGAATCGACCCTCATCTTACTGATTGTCAAAGTAGGTCTGAAGGTATCGATTCCTGCTTTATCTCATCTGTTCTTATGCGTAAACTTTCAAACTCTTAAGGTATGTCAAAGTATTTAAATGAATCAAGCTTTCAATAATATTGTGACCCTGAGATAGAATGATCTGGACTGGTAATGGTACACCGTGATTTAAAATGTAATGAGAACATTTGAGTTGACTGTCGTGTGTTGGAGCTAGGAATCAATATCGGAACAATGCTCTTAACAAGTATTTCCAAAACATATATCCATCATTGTATTCCACTCTCTTCAAAACAAGTGATTAAAAAAAATCAAATCACTCTCACTTCAGGCATAGGTTGTCAACTTTATAGAGGAAAACAATAACAGCTTTGAACCCACAGAGAGCGAGAGAGCATTGAGAGGTTGCCAAGCAACATGGCACAGCCAGTGACACCAAGGGTTCTTTCAACTGTCTCTGGTGTCAGTGCAAATTGGACGATAGGTCGGTGTGACCTGAAAATGTTTCACACCAGAAACAGTCCTTCTAAACGGCTAGCCACAATGTTCGAATATGGACCATTATTCACCTACAGTTTGCTGAATCTAATTCAATTCAGAGCCCCGGAGTTAAGGAAGTTCCTGATTTAACAATTACACCGAGAGAAAGACATGCAATTCAAGAAAACATCTATGCTTGTCCCAATTGCCCATCTTTGGCCCACATCCCTCTAAACAGTTCATCTGCAGTCCCAGACCAGAGATCCAATGGCAAGTTGATAGCTTGCCGTTCATTTGTTGAAAGTCTAATGTTTAATATAGGAACCCATGCCTGACTGCCGGCTTGTGGATTAGTTACACTGGAAGTACAGAAAGACTTGGCTTAAACAGATCCAGCATTTCTTCACCTGGGACAGGACTGATTTTGCTTGAAGTCAGAACAACTTTCTCCTCCTGCGGGGACAGAAATTGTATAATAATGTGAAAATGTCTCACCTATTTCCTCTTTATGGTATTTGTTTGTTTCGCTTTTTTAGTTTAGAGATACAGTGTGGAAACAGGCCCTTCAGCCTACCGAGTCCACGCTGATCAACAATTACCTGTACACTAATTCTATGTTATCCCACTTACGCATCTTACACACTCGGGGCAAATGACCAACAAATATGCACATCTTTGGAATGTTAACGGAAACCGGAGCACCTGGAGAAAACCCACGTGGTCACAGGGAGAACATACAAACTCCGTACCGACAGAACCCATAGTCAGTGTCCAACCCGGGTCTCTGCCGCTGTAAGGGATCAACACCCATTGCACAGTAATACTTCAGGGACACAGTTTTCGAATGTTTAAACTTCAGTGAAGTTTGCAGCTGTTTAAGAACAAAAAAATGAATATCAGGTACACAGTTATTCAGGTGACTGCACCAAGCAAAACTGTATTGTGCCCATGATGTATTATACTGTCTGCCTAACATACGGTTCACCAATTTCAATGAAGATGATTATGAAGGAACAGAGCAGGGGGCCATTGTGATATTATCACTTTGTTTCTATTGTCTGGGACCAGTCTAAGGACTTGCTCCCTCCCAGCAGTGTTTAATAAAGTTATTATGAAAATTTCATGAACAAGGAAATAGCTTGAAGTTTGGCACTTTCCTTTCATTCTCTTTTATAATGCAGAATAAAGTAACAATGACTTCTTCCTGCTGTGTGGAGTGTATTCTCTCTTTCTTCTGAGCAGATCTCAGCACTGCCAGGATGTGACAAAAATATATAAAGAAATTGGTGTTTGAAACACGACTATTGCATTCCAAGAAGGACTCAAGGAACATTGCAGGGGCCAGCTTAGAAGTTTATTTTAATAACTTTCCAAAAAGTTGTGGCTCCTTCATTAACTATGATAAGGCTTATGCTGGAATAAATGCTTCCCATCGAAATAAATAACAAAGTTGTAAAAAAAATTGTAATGGATCAGAGTCATGGAGAACAACAAAACACACAACAAACAGGCTGCAAACATTCATTAATACCTGCCTCAGGAGAATACTAAACATCTGGAGGAGAGACAAAGTAAGCAATGTGGACCTGTGGAAAAGAACAGGCCAGGATCCCATGGACTTACAAATTCGAAAGAGAAAATGGAGTTGGATTGGACACACCCTCAGAAAACATGCCACAAACATCACCCGGCAAGCCCTGGAATGGAACCCCCAAGGAAAAAGGAAAAGAGGTTGCCCCAGGAACAGCTGGAGAAGAGGTGTCCAGGCAGAAATGTCTGCGAGGGGGCTCAACTGGGGAGATCTCGAAAGAACCGCCAACAACCGAGTGAGGTGGAGGACATTTGTCAATGGCCTATTGCCCCTAGAGGAGCCAAGGGCTTAAGAAGAAGAAGAAGAATAAAGTTGTAAGATTGTTGGATGTACTGAACATAGAAGATAGAACATAGATCAGTACTACTTAGGAACAGGCCCTGTGGCCCACAATTTGCCGAACATGATGCCAAGGTAAATTAGTTTCATCTGCCTGCACGTCATAGAGTCATAGGGTGATACCGAGTGAAAACAGGCCCTTCGACTCAACTTGCCCACACCGGCCAACATGTCTCAGCTGCACTAGTCCCACCTGCCCATGTTTGGTCCATATCTCTCCAAACCTGTCCTATCCATGTACCTGTCTAACTGTTTCTTAAATGTTGGTATTGTCCTAGCCTCAACTTCCTCCTCTGGCAGCTTGTTCCACACATCTACTACCCTTTGAGTTAAAAAGTTACCCCTCAGATTCCTATTGAATCTTTTCCCCTTCACCATAAACCTATGTTCTCTGGTCCTCAATTCACCTATTCTGGGCAAGAGACTCTATGCATCTACCTGATCTATTCCTCTCATGATTTTAAGCACCTCGATAAGATCGCCCCTTATCCCCCTGTGCTCCAACATTATCCGTATCCCTCCATTCCTTGCATGTCTGTGTGCCTGTCTAAAGGCCTTTTAAATGCCACTTTCGTGTCTGCCTCCATGCCACAGTGGCACAGTGGTGCAGTTTACGGGCAACACTGTGGCATATGGGCAGAATTGCTGCCTCGCAATGCCATCCTGACGCAGGTTCAATCCTGAACATAGAACATAGAACATAGATCATAGATCATAGAACAATACAGCACAAGCTCGGGCCCTCCGGCACGCAATGCTTGTGCTAAACATGATGCCAGGACCAAATCTCAGCTGTCTGCAAATAATCCCTATCCCTTCATTCCCTGCATATCCATATGCATATCCAAAAGTCCCTCAAAAGCCACAATTGTATCTGCCTCAACCACCACCCTCGGCACTGTGTTCCAGATACTCACCACCCACTGTGTAAATAAACGCCCCGCACATCTCCTTTCAACGTTGCCCATCTCACCTTAAAGCTACGCCCTTTCGTGTTTGATTTTTCCACCTTGGGATAAAAGTTCTGACTCTCTGCCCTATCTATGCCTCTCATAATTTGATCTACTTCTATCAGGTCTCCCTGTAACCTCTAGATTTCCCGAGAAACTTATCCAAGTCTGTCCAACCTCTCCCTGTAGCTAATGCACCCACATCCAGTCATCACTGGGAGGTTGTCTGCGTGGATCTGTGCATTCTCCCGATGTATCACATGGGCTTCCAGGGGCGCAGTGCTGGCGGAGGTCAGCGGAGTGCCACACCTCTGTAAAAAAAAACACAAAATAAACAGCAGGGGATTTTAACTAGCGGGGAATTTAACAGCGGCCGCTCTGGCACCAGTGACAGCTCCGGCACCTAAGAAATTAGCACTGCCACACTGTGGACTTCCCCCTGGTGCTCCAGCTTCTTCCCACTTTCCAGAGACGTGCAGGATGGGAGGTTAATCGACCACCAGTGTGTGGGTGAGTGGTAGAATCTGGAGAGAATAGAATGTGATTTATGTGGGATTGATGTCAGTGGGTGGTCGATGGCTGGCACAGACTCAGTGGGCTGAAGGTCTTGTTTCTATGCAGGAGCTCTCTATGGCACTCTACATTACATTAGTTCCAACCTTGCAGTACTCAATCAGTTCAGCATCGAGATATTCATATTTATTATATGCTCGAGGTTTGTGGTGAATCTTAACTAGAAATTGCAGCCCATTGGGCTCAACCTTCAAAGCCAACTAGAAAACAGGATGGATTTCCACCACACTAACCAAACAACTAGTCAAGTCTACTTTATTTGTCACATACACATATAAGATGTGCAGTGAAATGAAAGTGGCAATGCCTGCGGATTGTGCTAAAACTACAAACAGAATAGAAATAGAAATTACTACGAACTACAAACAGTCTTGGTTGCACTCGGGACTTCTAGTTTTTGTTATGCACTAATATTGATATTTGTTCATTTATTGAACTTTCTTTTGTCTATTGTGTTTTCTGTGAGTACTGTTTTTCAGACCTGTTATTCTGCTGCAAGTAAGAATTTCATTGTTCTGTTTTCGGTACGTATGAGAATTAAAGACTCTTGACTCTTGACTCTCTTCCACTTATCAGCAGTAGTTTCAAATGAAAAGCTGTGGAGAGATGCTTGTAAAATGGCATGGGCACCATTCATATTGATATTCTGTGGATTCTAGAATTTGTACTCTCAATGACACCCCATCCTTTCTCTTTCTCCAGTCCTGATGTGTAATTTCTGCCTTCACAGTTTGTTTTTCAGTCATTGTCTCTCTGGAGAAGGAAGTGTTAAAGTCAGCTAGAATTATATGAAATAATTCAAAGAACACAGGACTCAGTTAAAACGTTTTACTTTTACACCAAGGTGGGAGAAGACACAGAGACCTGAGTGTACCCTCGTTCACTCAAGCACCTGCTTCAGTCCTCTCAAAGAATAAACAGATTACAGTCGGTATTTATACAGTTAAAAACAGCACAAAGCACATGCAGTAATTTCCATGGTTACATAGCATAAAGCAGTCTCAGCAGATACATAGTAGAGTTCCCATAATAGAGTTGCTTTAAATGTGTTAGGGAGTCAGACAGGAGTACAGGGGAGTACAGGGGAGTACAGGGGAGTAGCATGCCAACGAAGCCACCATTGTGTGATAAGGAAACACCATTGGATTTGGCTCGGAGCATTGGAACATCCAGTCCTTGATAAACCATAAGTGAACAACTTCTAAACACTGCGAACAACTTCTTATCTTGCAGGTGTCTGGTACTGTGAAGACAGGCTTCCCACGGGCACATATTCAGCTTAAAGAGCATTTTCAGCTTAAAAATGTATGCCACAGTTAGCACAAAATGGTTTCCAGTTAACACAAAATGGTTTCCAGATAATCACCTCTTACATTCCCCCCTTTGATTATTCCATAATCACACTCCTGGTTTAAAGCATATATCAAATAATGAAACAAGAAGCAATACAATTGCGGATACATAAAGCACAGCAATATAGCAGCAAAGCGATGATTATAATTATCAAAATAATACTTCCATAGTGCCATACAAGACCCCAGATAGATCCCCATCCATTAAACCACCCCGACATACCTTGGGCTCGGTCCTCAGCAAGTCTGCTCCCTACACCCTGGATGTTGGCTATTACGTCTTTTATATGGGTAGCCAAGTTGGTGATATTGGAGGATTCATCAGGAATATAAGTGCAACATTCCTGTCCAACGATAGCACAGGTGCCGTCTTTCTCAGCCAGAATAAAATCTAAGGCCATATGATTCTGTAGCACCACCATTCTCATAGAGACCATTTCGGCTGTAAGTGACCTGGTTTGGGCTTCAGTCTCTGAAATGGCAGTAACTGTAGTATTAGCCAATTCCTCCAATAGGCCAGAAAGGTGGTTAGCCTCCAATATGCTCCGACTTACTCCATACCAGGGTAGCATGGTCATCCCGATACCTTCACTTGGGGAGATAAAACGCTTTGTTAACCGAGATCTGGGTGCAAGGTTTCTAAAGGTGGGATGATCTGTTATTAGATTAAAATGTCGTATAGCAGGAACAACATAAGCAAGATAGCAGCACCCCTTCCAGTAATGGGGGCCAGTCAACCGTCTTACCACACTTTCATCGTCCGGTGGCATCCCCGGTAACCACGGGTAAGCCCATGATCCACATATGAAGTAGGTGCCATTAACTGGTCGGGGTGGGCCGGAGGTGATGCTTGTGTCCATCTTTGTGCATGAACTACTTCCCAGAAAAACCCCGTTGCCCTTGTTATAGCAATGACAGGTGGTGTTAATTGGCTCCTGGGAAACTTCCGTTACCTTTAATCGTGGAAGTCCAGCCCCCTTTTTGACATTTATTTTCCAACCCGACTTAAACGGTGGGACGTACCATCCCTTAAAATTATTGTACTTCGGGGACCCATCCCTGTTATTCTGGCAATTTGTTTTATTAATGGAAGAAGAAAAGCACTGTAAGGCATATCTTTCAGTGATATTCAGTGGAATAGGAACTAAGGGAATCCCTCCTTTCCCATTGCGTGGTATTGCCGCACAAATCCAGCATGACTGGTTGGTGGGGGTGAAACGTCGTGCGTACAAGTGAGCCGCTATAAACACTGTCCACCACATAGTCATATCAGGAAAGTTCTTTATTCGTGGCTCGATGCAGTTGTCTTCTTGCAATCAGAGTGATGTATCCACCGAGGGTGTCCTTCTTCCTTAACGGCTGTTGGAGTGGTGAGTAGCACTAGATGTGGACCCCTCCAACTTCTTTCGGTCCCAATTCCGTATCAAGACGTAGTCACCGGCCTGTAATCATCCTTCTTTGGTCGTCTCGTCCACGGGCCGCCGGGCTCCACGTACCTGCGAATGCAAAACTGACAAGCAATCTGTTAATAATTGCATGTACGCTAACAGGCGCTCATCTAAGGCATGGAGATCGTCAGCTGAATGTCTTGTAGCTGTGAATTCAACACCTGCGAGAAGATAGTAGGTGAATGGACAAAACCTTGTGGAAGCCGAGTCCACGTATACTGTTGACCCTCATAGGTAAACGCAAATAAGTATTGAGAGTCCGGGTGCAATGGAATTGCAAAGAAGGCATGTTGTAAGTCCACAATTGTAAATACAGAGGCATTTGCAGGTATCAGGCTGAGGATGGTGGCCGGATTAGGAACTACGGCATGTCGTGGCACAACAATCTCATTGATGGCCCGAAGGTCCTGTACCAATCGCCACTCAGTACGTGCAGGTTTGGGAACCGGGAAGATGGGAGTATTGCAGGGAGAATCGCAAGGGACCAGTATCCCTTGTGCGAGTAGAGCTTTAATTAACTGTCAAACCCCTTCTGTAGCCTGTGGTTTAAGGGGGTATTGTTGGATAGCTGGAAGTGGCACCCCTGGCTTAATGTCGATAAGGATAGGACCACAATTGGTGCTGCCCACTTCTTGAGGGTTGGTGGACCACAAATGCTGTTCAACCTCCGGGGGACCTGACCCTCGATGATGGGCAACCACCCCTGTCGAGGTACTCTTTTTTGACCCGAACATAATAGAACTTTCGGGGAAAGCTTGTTCTTCATCGAGACACATCTGATCTGCCTTGTTCAGTAAAGTGTAGGCTAAGCTTCCCAGTTCTTTAGCAGAATGTCCCTCATTTACAGCAATGGTCACATGTGGGTTAATAAGTGGACTGTCGCTTTAAGGAAGGTAAAATATCGGCCAGGAGAGCCATTCCACAGGGTCCCTCTACGTGACTGTAGATAGTGACAGGGGTCTGTTGTCCTAGATGATTAGTATAGTATTCTTCGTTCTCAGTGTTTACACCGGTAGGGTCATAGCAAAGGGTCACATGAGGGGTGGGCAAGTTATCAAACAGTGCGCGTGGGGTCAGGTCAATGGCCCACCACTGTGGTAGCATCCCTGTGTGCTGGACCATAACGTGTGATGTAGGACCCTCCCCTATCACTATGCCCTCATTTGTGCATGTGATGGTAACAGACAAGCCTTGTAGGAGGTCACGGCCTTCTAGGCAGCAGCTGATATCGGTGGTGACTGAGAATGGGATAGTGCAGCATCGATTCATCGCCTGAACCTGAAGAGGCTCAGTTAGGGGGTAGCTTCGGGTCTTTCCTTCAAGTCCAGAGAGGTGTGTGTTGGTGCCGGAAAGGGGAAAGCTGTGGTGCTCAACCAGTTGTCGGTCGAGGGTGGATGGGGTCGCACCAGTATCAATTAAAAAGGGTATCTCAACTCCCTCCACTAATATGTTCATCATTGGTTCCCCCCTTTCCCTGGCAACAACGGGGAACATTGTCTTTGGAGAATCGCCGGGGAAGGGTCAATCCTGGTTGTGAAAGGGGTGCCTGGTGCTAAAAGAGGTTTCCCGGGGTGCAGGACATTGATCCAGGGCTCTTGGAGCAGTGGGGCAGTCACGTCTCCAGTGCCCGCGTCCCCCACAATTAAAGCAGGTGCTTCGGCTTACGTCAGGGCTACAGGGACCTTGGTCACTATTATAGTTAAAATGCCAATCCCATCAGTCACTGGGAGGTCCCCTATAGGCTGGGCGATTCAAATCCCGTGGAGGGGGCCGATTCTGTTGTTGATAATAAATGATAGAGGGGTCCAAAGGAGGGGGCAGGATCCATTCACTCCCTCCCTCTGCATGCTCATTACCAAACGGGCGGGCAGCATATTCATGTTTGACTACCACGAGATGTGGTGCGCTAGTCTCACTCTTGGCACTGGGCCAGTGAGCACACACTGCCTGTCGCATGCCGTCTATCCTTTTCCCTGCCCACTCTAAGTCAACTTTAATCATTTGGGGAGTGATAGGGGGTAGGCACTGCATTAACATAGCATTAAACTGCATGGAAATCTGACCATTGTTAAAGGCGTCATCGCCTGCATAGTTCCGGTAGGGGGCTGTGAATCGTTCCCAGAACTGGATACCGGTTTCCTTCTGAAGAGGTCTACATTCTAATACTCGGGCTATGTCTAGAGGGAGCTGCAAGGTCTGGCGCAAGGCTCTCAACATTAGAGCCTTTCGTCTATCGCCGTGTGCTTCGGCAGCTATTATTTCAGCCCAGGTATTCATCGGTGGGTATTCCGTACTAGTTGTACCGAGTTGCATCGTCTGTTTTCTGTCAGTGCGATTTTTCATTCTATCACCAATGGTCTGTTGCGGGGTTATGGCGATGTGTGTCTGGTGCGATTGTGGAGGTGTGGGTGAAAGGGGTGCTGAGGCAGGAGAAGCCGTAGCGGCGGCAGAACCTGTGGCTGACGAATATGGTGGTGGCAAATCTTGGGCTTGTCGTGGGGCAATGGGTTGCGGTCTTTGTCCCTGATCACCCTCTGACTCTAAGTCCGAGGATGCAAATAATTCAGCCATTCCAGACAACGGGTCCTCCCCCAGTACTGAATACAAACCTCCCTTGTTTTCATCTGAGCGCGCACCGGATTTGGTTTTTGCATTGCTTTGAGTTGAAGACTCACGGCCGCCTGTATTACCCCTCTTATCTTTACTTTTTTCCGGATACATGTGCCCTACCGGCGACCCACTGTCGCTCTTATCCATAGCCTGTCCCACTCCTGGCCTGACAATCGATCACTATACCACGTTATAATATTAATCTTAAATGTATCCAGACCACAGGCTCATGCGATAAAGGCTCTTACCTCAATTCTCTTGCTTGTGTTCGTTCTTTGATCTCGGTTGGGAACCAGATCGACCTCGGGCGAGGGACCACAATGTTCCAGTGAGTCGGATGTCGGGGACCCAACTCAAGGGGCCGGGATTGGGCAAAATCCCCCTCCGAAGTCTCCGTTTCACTGCTGCCACTTATTCGCCCTTGCCGTCCATCCCAACGAGATCCTGCCGACTACGCCAAATGTTAAAGTCAGCTAGACTTATCTATGAAATAATTCAAAGAACACAAGACTCAGTTAAAACTTTTTACTTTTACACCAAGGTGGGAGAAGACACAGAGGCCTGAGTGTACCCTGGTTCGCTCAAGCACCTGCTTCAGTCCTCTCAAAGAATACACAGATTACAGTCGGTATTTATACAGTTAAAAGCAGCACAAAGCACATGCAGTAATTTCCATGGTTACATAGCATAAAGCAGTCTCAGCAGATACATCGTAGAGTTCCCATAATAGAGTTGCTTTAAATGTGTTAGGGAGTCAGACAGGAGTACAGGGGAGTACAGGGGAGTAGCATGCCAACGAGGCCACCATTGTGTGATAAGGAAACACCATTGGATTTGGCTCGGAGCATTGGAACATCCAGTCATTGATAAACCATAAGTGAACAACTTCTAAACACTGAGAACAACTTCTTATCTTGCAGGTGTCTGGTACTGTGAAGACAGACTTCCCATGGGAACATATTCAGCTTAAAGAGCATTTTCAGCTTTAAAATGTATGCCACAGTTAGCACAAAATGGTTTCCAGTTAACACAAAATGGTTTCCAGTTAACACAAAATGGTTTCCAGTTAATTACCTCTTACAGAAGAACAGATCCCTTAACGAACAAATCTTTTAGGCTGTGTAGGAAAATAACTGCAGATGCTGATACAAATCGAAGATATCACAAAATGCTGTGGTAACTCAGCAGGTCAGGCAGCATCTCTGGAGAGAAGGAATGGATTAAATCTTTTAGGCTGATCATTATGGAAAATGTCTGCTTTAAGAATACTGACTGGATTTCAAACCAGAGCAAAAAAAAATCCCTCAATAAACGAAATGACTCGAAGAATCTCTTATTTCTTCCAGTTGTTGGTCTGTGGTTTAAACATTCTTTTGCACGCTGAGGAATCAGATTATTGGACAACATTTTAGACACAACCCATTCAGCCCAAGGCAAACTGCTTAGTGTGATTGTGTGACCTTTAGAAGCTGCAGCTGAAGAACAATGGACCAACTTAATGCCAGATTGATGGCCGTGAATGCTAACTATCTTATTTATGCGTTTTTGTGCTCTTTTGAAATCAGATCAGAGGGAGAATAGTATAATTTCTTTGAAATAGTCACTTTTGAGTACAGATGGATAGCAAAATGCCTCTGCCAAAACAAATCATTCCCTTCAATGATGCTGGATCAAAATCCAGGAGTTCCCAACCTGTATGTGATGTAATAAAAGTAAAGGGGGAGATGTGATGTATATGTAATGTAAATGCCAGTGCCCCCTTGAGGCCAAGAGCAGAAGCTGGCCAATGGGCTTGTGCCTTGTGACTGAGGTCAGGTGACCTTCTAGGGCCAATGGGCTTGTGCCTTGTGACTGAGGTCAGAGGACCTTCTAGAAGTTTCCTCTGACCTCAGTCACAAGGCACAAGCCCATTGGCGCTAGAAGGTCACCTGACCTCAGTCACAAGGCACAAGCCCATTGGCCAGCTTCTGCTCTTGGCCTCAAGGGGGCACTGGCATTTACATTACATATACATCACACTGTAGTCATTCTGGGAACACCTGGAAGCATATTGTCAACTTTATCACAGTTTGGTCTGGAAACAACTGTGCCCAAAATCACTAGAAATTGCAGAGAGTTGTAGATGTAGCCCCATCTATCACTTTGACCAGACTCTCCACCATGAACTCCATCTACACTTCATACTGCCTCAGGAAGAAAGCCAGCATAACCAAAGATTATAATGTCTCGCCCTGGTCCTTCCTTTTTCTCTCTACACCAGCTAGGCAGAAAATACAGAAGCATGCACATCATCAGACAGCTTGGCCCCTGTTGTCAGCCTTCGGAATGACCACTCCATAAGCTAAGGAACAGTCCAAATGCTCTTCAAACCCATTACAGCCATTACATTTCTGGAACTGTTGCGGTGCAATGCTGAGAACCATATTCTGCAGTCTGCCTCTTTCCCTTCACTCTACTTATTGTACTTGAGTTTGTGTTGATTGTATTTATATCTAGTATTATCTGACTTGATTGGATAACATGCAAAACAAAGCTTTACATTATACTATGGTACGCCTTCATCAGATGTATGGCAGCAGCTCAAAATGGAGGTTCACCATGATCTTCTCACGGGCAAGAAGGGATGGTCGTATAGTTCTTTCTCCTCTGACACGCCATATTAAAATAAGTTGGGGAGAGGTCCAAGTGTCCAAGCGGTCCACTGCTCCTGATGCTCTTGGTCCATGCTGCAAAATTGACAGTAGAAAGGCTACCATAGGCAGCTGAGATCAGGAAGATGAGGTATCACCCAGCCATTAAATTGTACAGCTTTGCTGGGGTTGGGGAGCACAGTGACTCTGTGGTATAGTTGCTTCCTTACAGCGCCGAAGACACAACCTTTCCCTATAGCTCAGACTCGAGTCCTGGCAACATCCTTGTAAAGTTTCTCCGCACCCTTTCCAGTTTGACAACATCTTTCCTATAACATGGTGACCAAAACTGAACACAATACTCTAAATGTGGCCTCACCAACATCTTATATAGCTGCAACATGACCTCCAAACCTATACTTAAATGTCTGAATCACAGTTGGAATTATGAAATAGTAAAAGCACTGATTGTAAACACTTCAAATTTTGTTACCTCTATCTTCCAAATTGTCAAATCATATTATTATCTACTGGAGAAACCAATGTCCAGTGTTTAAACATCAAAACCCATGATCTTCTGGCTTCGAAGAACAATAAGCAGGAAGAATGAAATTTTCTGATGTGCAAAGTTTCTGCGATTGAGAAGCGAGGGCAGAAAGTTCAGTTTTCTGTGTGAATTTTTATTCTGTGTAGCAAAACACGCTGCATAATTTATAACCTGCTGTCGATGTTATGGAGATATGCAACATTAAACTTTGATGGATGGAAATGCAGACAAGTCTTCTCATGGATTTCCAAAACAGTCTCCAATCTTCCCAATATTCTTTCTGCTTCCCAATGTTCTCTCAAGTTGGCTGTAGAGATCCTATTGCAGGGTACTGACCACAAGGTGTTCTGGGTGGCTATTTCACTGAACACTTGCACTCAGTCCACCAAGGCCTGCTGGATCTCCCAGTTGCTAGCCATTTTAACTCTCCTTTCCATTCCCATATTGACTTTTCAGTCCTGGGACTCCTCGATTGTCAGAGTGAGGCCCTATGCAAACTGGTGAAACAGCACCTTAGGTATACCCCGTTTGGGTAGTTTAGAACCTAATGGTATGAACATTGAACGGTTCAATGTCAGGTAACTAACCTACAAACAACTCCCGGCACTTCAGGCACTTCAAATAACAGGAGATGCAGATTTAATTTTTTTTAGGGAGAGGCTACAAGGGAGGTCAAGAGTCAAGAGTGCTTTCTTGTCATGTGTCCCAGAATGAACAATGACATTCTTACTCGCAGCAGCACAGCCGAATATGCAAACATGGTACACTGTAAACAACATAATAAACGAGAAATAAAAAGTTCAGTGTGCATACACACCGAACAGCCAAAACATGATGACCACTGACAGGTGAAGTGAATAACATTGATTAGCTTGTTGCAATGGCACCTGTCAAGGGGTGGGATATATTAAGCAGCAAGTGAACAGTCAGTTCTTGAAGTTGATGTGTTGGATGCAAGTGAAATGGGCAGGTGTAAAGACCTGAGCAACTTTGACAAGGGCCAAATTGTTATGGCCAGACGACTGGGTCAGAGCATCTCTGAAACGGCAAGGCTTGTGGGGTGCTCCCGGTCAGCAGTGGTGAGTATCTACCGACAGTGGTCCAAGGAGGGACAAACCACAAAATGGCGACAGGGTGTTGGGTGCCCAAGGCTCATCGATGCGCGAGGGCAACGAAGGCTACCCCGTCTGGTCTGAACTGACAGAAGGTCTACTGTGGCAAAAGTCACAGAAAATTTTAATGGTGGTCACAGGAGGAATGTGTTACAATACACAGTGCATCACACTCTGCTGCGTATGGGCTGCTCAGAGGACCAACAACATATTAGGCAGGTGGTCATAATGTTTTGGCTCATCAGGTCATAATGTTTTGGCTGATCGGTGTATATGCATTCCCACCTATTCAATATATATATATAGGTGGGTGAGAACGAGAGTGAGTATGGGTGGGTATATTTTTGCCTGGTTTATATATATATATATATATATATATATATACTGTTAGGAGAAACACTTTGTACCAGGGTATATCTGTGATCTGGAATTCATCACCTGTGGGAGTGGTGGAAGCGGAATTAATTGATACTTTTGAAAGGGAATTGGACTGTTCCAATGGAGAATTAGTTGCGGAACTAGGGAGAAAAAGCGAGACTATGGAACAAACGGGATTTATCTGCTTGCAGTAAGCCTAGGTTCAATGGGCTTAATGGCCTCCTTGAGCAGTTATGATGAAATACAAAGCAGCAATCCAACTTTAAGTGTAGGAAGGAATTGTAGATGCTGGTTTATACCGAAGATAGACACAAAAGATTCATGGGAGGTGGTCTTGGAATGGAGGATGCTCCTCAAACTGCGGAGCATCTTGGACAATGAGGATCACTCCCTCCATGACACACTGGTCAACCTGAGGAGTACCTTCAGCATCAGACTGGATCCACCAAGATGCAGTATAGAACGCCACAGGAGATCCTTTTTCCCTGTGGCTATCAAACTGTACAAACTCTCCCCCTTCCGTTGCGGGGTAGATTGACTCCCCTCCTCCCTCCCTACCCAATCTATGCACATCCCCTCACTCCTCACTTTAATTTCATGTATCTTGTGGTTTATGACTGTTGGCAGACTAATTTCCCTCCTGGGATAAATAATGTTCTATCGTATCACATCATATCATCTTGTAAAGTGCTGGAGCAACTTACCGGGTCAGGCAGCATCTCTGGAGTAAAGGAACAGGTGATGTTTTGGGTCGGAACCCTTCTTCGGACTGAAGGTAGATTGCGGGGTGGGGGGTTTGGATGTAGGAAAAGGCCAGAACAAATCAGGGCTGGCCACAGATGACCAAGGAAGGGTGGAGCCCATAGTGGTCCATTGTTGGCTGGGGAAGAGGTAATAATGAAGGGGTACAGGGATGCAAACAGTGGAACTGGTAGGGCGCTGTTTCCACGCTCTATCTCTAAACTAAAAACATTTGTGCTTAATGAATATATTTCAGGAATGCAATGCCAGATTTGGGTGTAATGTCAGATTTTAATCTGGTTGGTTCTTAATGTACCTCTGGCATGGACCTTGATAAATGGCCCTTGTTGGGGCAGAGGTTGGGTCAATAGGGGTGGGCAATAACTTCTGACCTTACTCGAAACATGCCCTGAATGAATATACAAAATGGTTGGTTACACACAGATGTAATTTGAGTCAAAGGCTGGGATTCTGTGCAATTTTCTCTCTTGCAATTGACAGCATTTATTGTCCATTCCCAATTAACCTTGAGAAGGTAGTGATGGTTCATCAAAAAACTGCAGCTTATGTGATGGGTCATCTTGCAGCTTGAATGCTGAATTAGCTGAATGTAAATTCTCTTCAGCTGCGATGAGGAGTTTAAACTTGCACCCCACGATCTTTATTCCAGGCTTTTGGATCCCTTGGCTCGAAGTACAATGACTCAGCCTCTCCAAGCCAATGGCAACAATCTATCTGATGAATAAGGAGAGTCTCTTATAAATAAGCACGGTGCAAAAGCTGAGCAGTGTCACAGCTCTTTTCAATATTATTCAAAATATAATTCCAGCCATCATAGCTACAAGATAAAATACGAAGAAAATCAAATTCTTTGTGTGAAATGGAGTGGCCACTTACACATTTTTATAATTATAATTTGGCCTTCATTGGGAAAATATCAAATGACCTATGAACTAACATCTTAGAACGAGAATGAGAAGACTGCCTTGATTGGAAACAGCCTTATTAAATTCCACTGGAGATTACAGTCTGGAAATATCATATATTAACTTGTTAGACACAATTTAATCAGAAAGTTAATTCCCAAGGACAAATTAGGTTTTTGCATGATGGGCGTGCTGCAGTTTTCCTTCTTGTTAAATGATGTGAAATGGTAGGAAGCTTGGCACCAGTGTTAGACAAACTAATCAGAAGTTCCTTGCCTGTGATGGTGAAATGCAGGAACTCTTTTCACCAAGTTCCAAGTTATCGGTTACCAGGTTAAAGGGAGAAGGCAGGAGAATGGGGTTGAAAGGGAAAAATAGGTCGCCATGATTGAGTGGCGGAGCCAACTCAATGGGTCGAATGGCCCAAGTCCGCTCCCATGCCTTAAGATCTTATATTCACCTAGCTGACTGATTCACTTCATCAGTCAGAGCATTGAACATAGAAGTTGGGAGGTCTTGTTGCAATTATGTAAGACGTTGGAGAAGCCGCATTTACTGTGTTCAGTTCTGGGCATCGTGTTATAGGAAGTAATTGTTGTCAAGCTAGAAAGAGTGCAGAGAAGAATCACGAGGATGTTGCCAAGATTTGAGGGTCTGAGCAATAGGGAGAGGTTGAGCAGGCTAGGACTCTATTCCTTGGATCACAGGAGGATGAGGAGTGATCTTATGGAGGTGTACAAAATCATGAGAGGAATAGATTATGTAGACGCACAGAGTCTCTTCCCCAAATTAGGGGAAACGGGAACCAGAGGACATAGGTTTTAGGTGAGGGGGATTTAATAGGAACATGAGGGGTAACTTTTGCACACAAAGGGTTGTGGGTGTATGGAACAAGCTGCTGGAGGAAGTAGTTGAGGCAGGTAATATGAACATTACCATTACCATTACCTGCAACATTTAAGAAACATTTGGACAGGCACATGGATAGGACAGGTTTAGAGAGATATGGGCCAAATGCAGGCAGGTATGATAGCTGGGACATGTTGGTCAATGTGGGCACGTTGGGCCGAAGGGCCTGTTTCCACACTCTATGACTCTATGACCCTATGACAGAGCAGATTTAAAATCACTTCAGCAAGGCAGCCTCCCTGACAGCATACACTAGAGCATCAGCGTTGATTTTATGTTCAAGTCTCTGGAGAGAGGAATTTGATCTCTCAACCTTTCAAGGGCATTGAGTACTGATGTGCATTGTACTCAGTTTGCACTATTTGGTTCCAATGAATTTCTGAAACATGGTGCAGTCAGATGCTTCTGGTATTTTGGAGGTTTAACACATTCAACCAAGGATGGATGTTTTCCCCAATGTCCCTCAACACATGATTTAAAAAAAAAAATTTTTTTAATCAAAAATATTTATTCAAATATTAAAATAATATATACAATACTATAAAACCGAAACAGAACCCACCACCAGAATACTATACAAACAAATATACCAATTGAAACTATTATACAATTATATTACAATCCCCGTCCAGGATACATCCAATTCCCCGCGGTGCCCAGCGGTCCCCGATCCTCCAGGGTGCCCGTGGACAGCGCGTAGTCCCTCTCCAACACCACCCGGGCGCGGATGTAACCCCGGAAAAGGGGCAGGCAGCTGGCTCAGGCAGAGCCCTCTTCCGCCTGGCGCCGCGAGTCGCGGATGGCCAGTTTGGCCAGGCCCAGGAGCAACCCAACAAGGACATCTTCGGCCCTACCCTCTCCCCTACGCACAGGGTGTCCAAAGATGAGGATGGTGGGTGAAAAGTGCAGCCAAAAAGCAAGGAGCAGCCCCTTTAGATATTGGAACAGGGGCTGCAACCTCACACACTGCATGTACACGTGGTACACAGACTCTTCCAACCCGCAAAAGTGGCAGGTGGCTGGCGAGTCCGTGAACCGCGTGAGGAACAGGTTGCAGGGGACTCCTCGGTGCAATACCTTCCACCCCAGGTCCCCGATGGAGAGGGGCAGAATCCCTGCGTAGAGGGACCCCCACCGCGGGGCCCCCTCGCGACTGCAAGGCAACACCAACCGCCACTTAGTGTCCGGACGGTGGACCAGGGCGAGGAAGTGCAGGGTGTGGAGGAGGAGCCCGTACAGGACACGCCTCCCTGCGTCTCGGAGGGAGATGAAGGGTGTCGAGGAAATGCGGCTCATGTTACCTCAACACATGATGGTGGTTGTGACATAAAGGCACCTGGATGACTATAAACATACTGGAGTTCTAGTGTCAGTCAAGGACTAATTGGTTGCAGTGTCGCTATTATGCCAGAACGTGAACATAAAGCCCATGCTAATGCTCTGGTAGTGTATGCTGTCAGAGAGGATGTGTTGCTGAAGAGATTTTAAACCTTAGACATCAGAACAAAATTAGGTCATTCGGCCCATCGATTCTGCTCTACCATTCGACCATGGCTGATCTATTTTTCCCTCTCAACGCCATTCTCCCACCTTCTCCCTGTAATCTTTGACACTCTTACTAATCAACCTATCAAAGGTAGACACAAAATGCTGGAGTAACTAAGTGGGCGGCAGCATCTCTGGAGAGAAGGAATGGGTGACGTTTTGGGTCAAGACCCTTTTAACCCAGACTCGCTACCACAGCCACTTGCGTTTTCTCAGGACTTGCCTGTGCCTCCATCTTTTACCTCGTGGTTTCCAGCTCCGGTTCCAGACCTCAGTTCGAACAGTCGATCTGCCACTTTTCCCAACAATTCTTCTTCCGTGCCCTGCGTTGTACCCTGGCTGCGATGCACCGGCATCAGCAGGCCTTCGCTCTGACTCTCCCACAGCTCCGGGCCTCACTCACCCACACCTGCAACGGGCCCCAACTGTACTTTATCCAACGTCAGATCCACGTCCTCAACTCCACATAAAAGGAAGAAGGGTCTCGACCCGAAACGTCACCCATTCCTTCTCTCCAGAGATGCTGCCTGACCTGCTGAGTTAATCCAGCATTTTGTGTCTACTTTCGATTTAAACCAGCATCTGCAGTTTTTTTTCCTACAATAAACCTATCAATCTTCATAAGTTCATGAGCAGAATTAGGCAATTTGCCCCATCAAGCATATTCCACCATTCAATCATGGCTGATCCATCTTTCTCTCTCAACCCTATTCTCCTGCCTTCAACGCATAACCCCTGACACCCTTTCTAATCAAGAATCTGTTCAATCTTCACCTCAAAAAGATCCTTTGATGGCCTTCACAAGCTTCTATGGCAATAAATTCCACAGATTCACCAACCTCTGACTAAAGAAATTCCTCACCATCTCCATTCTAAAGATATGTTCTTTTATTCTGAACCTATGGCCCCTGGTCCTAGACTCCTATGACTGAAAGTGTCCTCTTGACATCCAATATATCTCTCATTATTTAATGTTCAATTAGATCCCCCCCCCCCAATCCTTTTAAACTCCAGTGAGTACAGACCCAGAGCCATCAAACGCTTCTCAGATATTAACGTAATCTTCCCCATCATAAATGATCATAAAGATATTACTGGTGACTTGGCCAATACCTATTCTTCCACCGTCACCATTGAGTCAAATAATCATGGAAATAGGGCTGTCTAACAAGCACTCATCTGCATTAATCCTGTTTTAGTCTTCCCACAGTCCTGTCAATGCCCATAGGTTCTACCACTCATCAACACACAAGAGGTGATTTACAGAGGCCAATTAAACTACCATTCTGTAGATCTCTGAGATGAGGAAGGAAACTAGAGCACCCGGTGGGAAATCCAAGGGTCACAGGAAGAGAATGTTCAAACTGCACATGGAGAACACGGGAGGTTAGGATTGAAGATAGACACAAAATGCTGGAGTAACTCAGCGGGACAGACAGCATCTCTGGAGATAAGGAATAGATGACTTTTTGGGTCGAGACCCTTCTTCAGAGTTATGTCAGGGGAGTGGGAGGTACTTAGATAAGGAAGTGTGCAGATAAGGACAAAGGGAATGGAGATCGTATCTATGTACCTCCCACTCCCCTGACATCAGTCTGAAGAAGGGTCTCGACCCGAAACACCACCCATTCCTTCTCTCCAGAGATGCTGCTTGTCCCGCTGAGTTACTCCAGCATTTTGTGTCTTTCTTCGGCAGATCACTGACCTTCCTTCCATCACCAGGTCAGAAGTGGGGAAGTTTGCTGAAGATTGCTCAGTGTTCAACGCCTTCTTCAACTCTTCAGTAGGATAAGGCACGCAGGAAGATGCAGACAAAGTTTAGGCGTGTGGCATTCAAATAATGTTTCCTGTGTTCTCGAAAGCTGTACTGTGAGGCTTGTGTTGTAAAGTGACCTATGGAATCAGCTTCCTCCCTCTCTCCTGCAGACTTTAACCTCGGCAAATGCATTGATAGTAGTTGGCAACTTTAGGGCCATTCTCATTTTGTTCTTTCCTGCCACTTCCTTTTCTCCCCGCCACCCTCCTTTACCACCATTCGCTTGATTTAAAAAGAACCTTCCCAACAAGTCCAATTTTCGTAAGGTTTGTGTAAGAAATCATGCAAACCCAACCAGATAATCTACAGTAATGGGCCTTAATGAGTATTTGATCACCTCAGGGCACACATCGATTAATTTGTTTTCCTGTTCATCCTCAGACCTTATCTAACCAGTTTCTTTCTGGAGGAGTTAATGATGCAATTACGATATTTGATGTCTATTCAACAAGTGTAATACAGCGCTGGATAAACATTTTAATGGGCTTTTCTTCTGCTTCAGCTGTCCCAGTGCATGGTGGCAGTATAGATCAGGAAATAATTCCAGTCCTTTGAGTATTCCAAGGACTCAGGGATGTTCTCTCACTAAGGTTACCTTTGTTGTATAAACGATGTATAAATACATCGATTTGTACCAGCATCTGCAGTTATTTTCTTACACTGAGGTTACCTGGTTGTGTCTCTAAAACATCTCTCAACAGTGTTGTTTCGATGATAATGTCCCCATTGTATTCAACCTGCTATTATACCAGTGCCCTAGAAAAGCTTAGAATAACCTGACCTATCATGACTCTTTGTTCAATAATCCTCTCCGAGAATCATCACCCTGACTTGATGGCAAAGCTTGCATAAGTTCACATAAGTGATCAGAGCAGAAATAGGCCATTCGGCCCATCAAGTCTACTCTGCCATTCAATCATGGCTGATCTATCTTTCCAATTTAACCCCATTCTCCTGCCTTCTCCCCATCACCCCTGACACCTTATTAATCAAGAATCTATCTCCGCCTTAACAACATCCATTGACGTTGCCTCCACAGCCACCTGTGGCAATCAATTCCACAGATTCACCACCCTCTGACGAAAGGAATTCCTCCTCATCTTCCTCAAGGAACGTCCTTTTATTCTGCGGCTATGACTTTTGGAATACAAGAACATATCAAGATTAGTTACAATGCAGCATTGAGCACATTGAACCAGAGGTCTGAAGCCATTTGATAACCAAAAGGGACCTGTCTCAATTTGTAAAGTTCTAATTAGTGATTGATGAGAATATAGTTTAGTTTCGGTTAGTTTTGAGATGTGGCATGGAAACAGGCCCTTCGATCCACTGAGTCCACGCCGACCATCGACCACCCATTCACACGTTCTATATTATACTGCTTTCTCATCAACGTCCTGCATATTAGGATCAATTTTACAGAGGTTAATTGACATAAAACAGCCTTAGGGACATGGGAAGAAACCCACGCAGTCACAGGGAGAACATGCAAATTCCACACAGACAGCACCCGAGGTCAGGATCGAACCTGGGTCCCTGGTGCTGTGAGGCAACGACTCTACTAGCTGTGCCACTGTGCCGCTCCTTAGGGAAGACAGCAGGAGTAGATCGTTCATTCCCTTGACCCCGTCCTGCTCTTTAATGAGATCGTAGCTAATCCGTACTTCACCTTTATACAGGTATGTCCACCTGTGCCGTTTATTACAATCATCCAGCAAAAATCAATCAATCTCTGTCCAGGGGATTTCAATCGGGATGGTATTCAAAATATCTTTTGGAAAGAGGGTTGCACTTCTTTATACTCTCTTTAAAACGTGCGCTAGGCTTAACTTAGGGACTTGTCGCTGTAGCCTGTTCGAGGAATAATGAACCTGAGCAGTAATATTGGCTTCATATGGGGCTTGCCGTACTCATGATGATGGGTCATTGCTGAAGCTGTTGTATAGGTCAACTATCTTCTCTGACAGCTGATTCCATACACCCACCACCCTCTGAGAGAATGTCACTTAAGTCCCTATTAAATCTTTCCCCTTCCAACTTAAACCTATGTCCTCTAGCATTAAATGTGCAGGAAAGAACTGCAGATGCCGGTTTAAATCGAAGGCCGACACAAAATGCTGGAGTAACTCAGCGGGACAGGCAGCATCTCTGGAGAGGAGGAATGGGTGACGTTTTGGGTCGAGACCCTTCTTCAGGCTGAAGCATTTAACTTCAGCATTTTGTGGCATCCTCTAGTATTAATATCCCTACCCTGGGTAAAATAATCTGCGCATTCACCCTCATATGATTTTATTGTCTCTGGTTTCCTCCAGCACTTTGTGCAGGAAGGAACTGCAGATGCTGGTTTAGACTGAAGATAGGCACAAAATGCTGGAGGAACTCTCTCTCTGTCCCTCCCCCACCCTGGTCATCCTTCTGGTTTCACTGCCGTCCTGCTTAGTTTCACTGTTTGTACCCCTTCGTTAAGACCTCTTCCACAGCCAACAATGGGCGGCACGGTGGCGCAGCGGTAGAGTTGCTGCCTTACAGCGAATGCAGCGCCGGAGACTCGGGTTCGATCCTGACTACGGGCGCCCGTCCGTACGGAGTTTGTACGTTCTCCCCGTGACCTGCGTGGGTTTTCTCCGAGATCTTCAGTTTCCTCCCACACTCCAAAGACGTACAGGTATGGAGGTTAACTGGCTGGGCAAATGTAAAAATTGTCCCTAGTGGGGTGTAGGATAGTGTTAGTGTGCGGGGATCGCTGGGCGGCGCGGACCCAGTGGGCTGAAGGGCCTGTTTCTGCGTTGTATCTCTAAATCTAAAAAAAATGGACTACTGTGGGCTCCATCTTTCCTTGATCATCTTTGCTGGCATTGATTTGTTTTTTTTCACACCTTTTATTCTTTTGTTCTCTGTACCTTTTCATACTTCTAGTTCCCCTCTCCTCTGACTCTCAGCCTGACGAAGGGTTCAGACCTGAAAAGTCACCTATTCCTTTTCTCCAGGGATGCTGCCTGACTCACTGAGTTACTCCAGCACTTGGTGTCTATCCTCCAGCACTTGGTGTCTATCCTCCAGCACTTTGCCGTTTGATTTAAGCAAATACTTTGGTTAATTTACTCTGTATGCGAATTGGATGACTTTCCTCTTCTGATACTAGATCCACTTTTTCCCCCATCCCACTTATTCTGTCCATGGGTCTTTAAAACAGCCTGCTTGCATCTACACAATGTTGAATGCAGACTAGGAAATGCAGATCCTTAATCCTTTACTCAAGACAGTGACCTCAGGCAGTAGCTGCTGAGTATAATGGTATCCGAAATAAAGCAAAAATCAGGATTCAAAATGAAATTCTTGTGCTAATGTATTCCTTTTTCGCTGTCAGATTAACTATGCTCATTCATTTTAATGTCATTCTGACTACAATGGAGTTATGAGAAATAAGAAGCTTTGAAAATATCCTAATTAGTGTTAATAATTGTTCCACTTCTGGCTGAATGCTGTGATTTCTGAGGGGTGTCGTGGTGATGGAACAATGTTTCAAAATTAGAAGGTGACTTAATTGGCGTCGTTGGTATTCTGCTTCCCTCACAGCCTAATGGTGATTCAGTTTGATGTATAAAGACGACAAAATCACATAAAATACTCCAATAAGGAAATCACTTCACAAAAATCTCAAAGTGCTGAAGAGGGTGGATATTTAACCTTTCTGGAAAAAACCCACTGATGTACTTAAGCATTTAATGGCACCTTGCATTGATGTAAGAATTTTATCCCACGCAGAAAAAAAATAAAATTCTGGACAATAGATCAAAAAACAGACTGCTGGAGCAACAGAGAGGTCAGGCAGCATCTGTGGAAGGTCAAGATCCTTCTTCAGTTGAACAGGGGCCCGACCTTAAACATCATCTGTCCATGTCCTTCCACAAATGCTGCCTGACCCATTAAGTTCTTCCAGCACATTTTTTTGCTCAAGGTTCCAGCATCTGCAGTGTCTTGGTGTCTTCTGAATACTGGATGGGAATGTCACTGGCAAGGTGGGCATTTTATTGCTGTTGGGTAGTTGCAGTTCTTCTGGTGGTGAAGGTACTCTCACAATGCCCTTGGGTGTGAGTGTTCCTCAATTCAGACCCAGCAACAATGAAAGAATGATGACATATTTCCTAGTCCCTTCACTATTTGCGCTTAGCCTTCTTGGGGTTGAAAGTCATGGGTCTTGATTTCCGGGGGGGGGGTTGGTGGTATTCACCATTGACATCAAAGGACTCGAATTTCAGTAGTAACTCTCACAACGTTTAAAAAGCATTTGGACGTACATGGATAGGATAGAGTTGGGACGTGATGGTCGGCGTGGGCAAATTAGACCAAAGGGCCTGTTTCCACACTATGTGACTCTATGACTCACAGTAGAGTTCAACGTGAGTATATTACTGTCACGGTACAGCAGAGAGTGAATTTCTGCCCTGTGTCCTCTTCCCATGATCTACTCCTCTTAACAACCTCTCATTACTTTCACTACTTTGATGCTTTGCTCCATTACCATTTACATCATCAAACTTTGAACTGGCATCCACTTCCGTCTCACTTCAATTACTCTAACCAAGGGAAAATCGCAAGCGATCACCAGCCAAACTATCATGAAATTGCTTCCCTTCTAATCCCACTGCTACAACCTTCAATTTCAATCACCTTCTCTGTTTCCCTCAAATTGGCTTAGTTTGCTTGTAAAATACAATTGATTGCAGCTATGTGAAAGTGGTTGAGGACTATTGTGCAAGTGGGCCTCGTCACACATCCTTTTTGCCTTCGTCGCTCTGAGCCACCTGCTTTCAGAGATGTGTAGGAAGGAACTGTAGATGCTGGTTTACACTGAAATAGACACAAAATGCTGGAGTAACTCAGAGGGTCAGGCAGCATCTCTGGAGAAAAGGAATAGGTGACGTTTTAGGTCCGGACCCTTCTTCAGACTGAGAGTTAAGGGAGAGGGAAACTAGAGTCACCGTTCTTGAGTCATCGGTGCCAGCTCTGATTTGTTCTGTACATTTTCATACCTCTAATTTCTCTCTCCCCTGACTCTCGGTCTGAAAAAGGGTCTCGACCCGGAACATCACTATTCCTTTTCATAATAGATGCTGCCTGACCCGCTGAGTTACTCCAGCACTTTGTGTCTGTTTTCAGAGATGTTACTCGAGAAATCAAGATCGTCAAATCAAAAAAGAAAGAAATCCCAGGAAAGATGTTGAGCAATTTCTTGGACTTTGGAGGCCAAATTATCCAATAGAAGTTTAGTTTTAGTTTAGTTTATTATTATCACTGAGGTACAGTGAAAAGCTTTTTTGTTGCTTGCTATCCAGTCAGCGAAATGACTATGCATTGATTACAATCAAGCCATCCATAGTGTACAGATACAGGATAAAGGGAATATAACATTTAGTGCAAGGTAAAGTCCAGTAAAGTCCGATTAAAAGAAAATAAGCACAAAGTGCTGAAGTAACAGCGGGTCATGCAGCATCTTTGGAGAAAAAGGATGGGTGACGTTTCGGGTTGGGACTCTTCTTCAGACTTAACCTAAGTCTGATTAAAGATAGTTTGAAGGTCTCCAAAGAAGTAGATGGAAGGTATGTATTCCCATACTGACCTTTCTGTCCTAGGCCTCCTCCACTGCCAAATGCAAATTAGAGGAACAGCACCTCATATTTCGCTTGGGCAGTTTACAATCCAGCTGTATGAATATTGATTCTCCAACTTCAAGTAACCCTTGCTTTCCCTCTCTCTCCATCCCTCCCCATCCTAGTTCTCCTATTTGCACTGTCCTGCTTTTTAATTTTTACTGTTTATATGCCTCGTTATCACCTTTCCTTCATCCACCAATGAACCATTATACATTTTCTTGATCAGCATCTGCTTTGATCTGTTCTTTTCACACCTTACATGTTATTTGTACCCTTCCATATCTCCTGTCCCTCTCCCCTGACTCTCAGTCTGAAGAAGGGTCTCAACCCGAAATTCTCTCCAGAGATGCTGTCTGTCCCGCTGAGTTACTCCAGCATATTGTATCTATCTTCGAAGTAGATGGGAGGTCAGGACCTCTCTGTAATTGGTGAGAGGACAATTCAGTTGCCTGATAACAGTTGGGAAGAAACTGTACCTGAATATGGAGGTGTGCGTTTTCACACTTCTGTACCTCTTGCCTGATGGGAGAGTGGAGAAGACGGAGTGGGAGATTCTCCACAAGATGATAGATTCGCAACAAAATAAATGCAACAATAGTTTTGGAGTATGAAACCCAGTTTTGTAGGCATTGGTATCTTGCTATTTAATATTCAGAGCAAGATAATGACCTTTGGCCCTCATTGTGTGCGCTGGGAGAACATTCCTGATTCAGAAACCATCTGTCATCTTCCATCTTTAATTGTTGTGATTGACAATTAAAAGGGTTCCTATAGTTTTCTGTGGCTTGATCCAGCTGACGTTGAATGTAATGAAAGAAACATCACCTCTGAGTCAGAAACTAATGGATTCAGAAGTTACTGCATAGATTTGACCACGGAAATCTCAGCTGAATCCTACAAAGAGCACTGGTGCGGTGGGACTACACTGTTGGAAGAGACATCTTTCAGAAAAGATGTTGCAGCATGGTCTCCTGATGCAAAAGATCCCCTAAGTCTGTTTTAAAGCAGTGCAGGAGAATTGATTTCCCTGTGATTTTCTGGGAACTAGGCATTGCTACTGAAACCAGCACAGAGGAGCAACAGTTAGAGCTGCTGCCTCACAACGCCAGAGATCCCTGGTTCAATCCTGACCTCAGGTGCTGACTGTGTGGAGTTTGTACGTTTTCCCTGAGGCATTGTGGGTTTTCTCTGGGTGCTCTGGTTTTCTCCCACATCCCAAAGACATATGGGTTTGTAGGTTAATTGGCCACTGTAGATTGTTCTAGTGTGTAGGGAGTGAATGTGAAAGCGGGATGATAGAGAAGGAGTGTGAATGGGTTTATGGACTGATGACTGGCGAGAACTTGGTGGGCTAAAGGGCCTGTTTCCATGCTGTATTTCCAAGGCTAAAACTAAACTAAAACACTCACTGCCCTTCTCTGATTGACCTTCACAGGGTGCTCCTCCATTTTAGAGGACAAAGGACAGCCAACCACAATGGCACAGCTGGTAGACCTGCCGCCTCACTGTACCAGAGATGCAAGTTCGACCGTGAACTCAGAGCTCTCTATGTGGAGTTCGTGACTGCACGGATTTCCTCTGGTTTTCTCCCAAATCCCCACAATGTGCTGGTTTGAAGGTTAATTGGCCTCTGTAAATTACTCCTAGTGTGTAGTGAGTGCTGCAAAAGTGGGATAACATAAAAAAGTGTGAACGGGTGATCGATGGTCAGCGTGCACTTTGTGGGCTGTTTCCTTGCTGGATCTCTAAGCTAAAGTGAACTGTCAACATGACTCAGTCTCATTACGATGACTCTACCCATGGTATCCCGTGGTGATCTATCCCGTGGTGATGACCAGGACTATTGTTGCAGATCTGAAGGGTCTCGACCCGATATGTCACTCATTCTTTCTCTCCAGAGATGCTGCCTGCCCCGCTGAGTTACTCCGATGTCTATCTGCAGTTCCTTCCTACACATATTGTTCCAGGTGGCCTAATCAGTGTATTACAAAGCCCTAGCATAACCTCTGTCGGTGTGTACTGTTCTTGTATCTGTATAGTTTTTTTAAAAATTGCTTTGACATGTTGCACAGATATTGAAAATGATCAAAACAAGCACTGCTCCCACATACCACTCCCAGTACGCTCCGACAATTGGCAGTGACATTCTGTTCACTAGGCAGTGTGAGTGAAGATATAATTTCCTCTGGGGCACAGTTCTGAATACAGCTTCATATATTTAAATTCCCAGGATAATGACCCAATCCCAATCCCGTGAGCGTAGTCTGCAACAACGTGAATAATTTTCAAAGGAAACTGCTTGAATAACTAAACACATAGTGTGCTGGTAATTGGTTTGACAAGTGCCCGGGGCGGCACGGTGGCACAGCAGTATAGTCGCTGCCTTACAGCGCCAGGTACCCAGGTTCGATCCTGACTTCGGATGCTTGTCTTTATGCAGTTTGTACGTTCTCCCCATGATCTGCGTGGGTTTTCTCTGGGATCTCTGGTTCCCTCCCACACTCCAAGGACATACAAGTTTCTAGGTTAATTGGTTTGGTATTAATTGTAAATTGTCCCTCGTGTGGGTAGGATAGTGTTAGTATGCGGGGATCATTGGTCGGCGTGGACTTGGTGGGCAAAGGCTCTATCTTCGCACTGGCTGTATCTCTAAACTAAACTAAACTAAACTAAACTAAACACTCAACAATTTCTACAGATGTACCGTAGAAAGCATTTATTGGGATGCATCACAGCATGGTTTGGGAACAGCTCCATCCCAAGACTGCAAGAAGTTGCAGAGTATTGTGAACGCAGCCCAGACCATCACACACACTAACTTCCCTTCCATTGATTCCATCTACACTTCACGCTGCCTCGGCTAGGCCACCAGCATAATCAAAGATGAGTTATACCGCGGGCACTCCCTCTTCTCCCCTCTCCCATCAGGCAAGAGATAAAGAAATTTAAAAATATATACCTCCAGATTCAGGAACTGTTTCTTCTCAGTTGTGATCAAGCAACTGAACCATCCTCTCAGAGAGCAGTCCTGACCTACCATCTACCTCAATGGAGACCCTTGGACTATTTATAATTGAACTTTACTGGATTTTATCTTGCACTAATCATTATTCCCTTTATCATGTCTTTGTACACTGTGGACAGCTTGATTGTAATCATGCATAGTCTTTCTACTGACTGGATAGCACGCAACAAAAACGCTTTTCACTGCACCTTGGTGCACTGCATCTTGGTAAACTAAACGAAACATCAAAAAAAATGGTGGGTACGCTCATTATTCACAGTTAATTAATTCATTGTGGACTTCCAGATTTTTCACTCCCTTGATTTGACCTAATTTGTTGCTCCTGTTGTCAATATACTCTCTGTTCATTTAAATTCATGGAAGAGTCTTTTCACTGGATTTTACTCTGTGTACTCGGCTCAGGAGACTTTTGATGCCTTGGACTTAAAGGTGAGTTTCGACCTCGTGCTATCTTATCTCCAGATTTACTGAACAATGTTTTGGAAATAAGTGGCCTTTGAATTAAAATGCGTTCAGACAGACTTAAGATTCACCAAGCCACAAAGGCTCCAGTTGCTAAATTAACGAGGGATTTATACGGCGTTAAAATGTGCACAGTGAGTAGGTGGAATGGGCCACATCCTCAGGTCTGAAGCTGGTGTTAAAGACAAGACCTGTCTTTCCCAATGGGATCCCAGTGTGGACATTATTGCTCAAAGCTGCTGGGACCATCCTCTGCCCTGTCTCCTCTGCAGCTCTGATGGCTTCAAGTGGTCAGCAAAAAGGTGACACAAATTGCCGCAGGGTCCCCAGCTATCAGACTGGGAGAACTGTATCGTGTTCCTACACCGTTAAACTTGGCTCAGGTTTGGTCTCGACCCAAAACGTCATCCATTCTTTCCCTTCAGAGATGCTGCCTGCCCTGCTGAGTTATTCCAGGATTTTATGTCTATCTTCGGTTTAAACCAGCATCTGCAGTTCCTTCCTACACATATCAATCCGAGAAGTTGGGAAGGAAAGGAAGCACGAGCTCTGGGAATTCCAGTAAAAAAAAAAAACAGTCTTGCCATTGCCATGCTCTGATTTTGACTGAAGAAAGGCACAAAAAGCTGGAGTAACTCAGGCAGCATCTCTGGAGAAAAGGAATAGCCGACGTTTCAGGTCGAGACCCTTCTTCAGACTAAGAAAGGGAACGAGAGATATAGACAGTACCAAAGATACTAGAGGAGCAAGATACACCACTTGACCCTAAAAACCGTAGGATGTCATGGCGCCATTTTAGTAGGCAGAAACTTTAAAAAGATTTTAAAAGAAACATTTAAAAAGAAAAATAACAAAAATCTGTGAATTGGTAGATGAGATATATTCTGCATTTTAATGGTATCATCACACATTCTGTTCCCCCAAAACACTGATTACACTAAGAGAGGCGTAGCGAATGGTGGGTTTTACCTACTAAAATGGTGGACGTTACGCTCCTTTGCGTACTACACTTCACTATAGGCGATTTCAACGGAGTGGTCCATCTTGTTCCTCTAGTGTCTTTGGACAGTACTTAGGAGTAATGAATGGAAGATATGCATAAAAGCACCGATAATTGAGGAAATGTGGGGCACACTGTAGGCCATTGTGTGGGTGAGGGATAGGTGAGAACGAGTAAACAGAGGAACTCAACAGGACGACAGTAAAATTAGTACAACAACGAGGGTGGGGGAGGGACGGAGAGAGGGGATGTAAGGGTTACTTGAAGTTAGAGAATAACAGCATGACTTACTTGTGTTTTATCATCATATTTGCTTTATATTGATTCTTTCATAACTCCCTGCTCCTTTTCAATCTGCATATTTCTGAAGAAGGGTCTCGACCATTCATTCTCTCTAGAGATGCTGCCTGTCCCACTGAGTTACTCCGGCATTTTGTGTATACCTTCAGTATAAACCAACATCTACAGTTCCTTCCTACAGATTTCTAAGCTGATTGTTTTGAAGTATAACCAAAGGAATATTTTGAGGTAAAGAATTAATGTGATTCGTCCTGTGTACATTAGAATTAAGAAAGCAAAGCAATTATGCTTCCTCTTCTAGTGTTGAGAGCAATTAACATTTGCTGGATTCGTTTTTTTATTCGGATGTTGAAAGATTGAGGCTGTTTAACATTGGCTGGATTTAAATGAATCATTTAATTATTCCTTGAATAATGAGGCAGTTAGGTTGTCCTTCGGGACTGGCAATTACTGGATTAGCATTTGCAATAATGTAAATGGAGACTATTGATCTTCTGTTTAAATCTCCGTGCTGTGGACAGACTGCAGAACTAAAGCATTAACAAGATTTAACACATGGGGGAACAACGGCTTTTTTCACCAACGGCAAACAAAGACAAATCAGGATGATATTTCACACAGAAAAATAAATTTGCTTAAATTGACAGATTCTTGATTAGTACGGGTGTCAGGGGTTATGTGGCGAAGGCAGGAGAATGGGGTTGAGAGGGAGAGATAGATCAGACATTCTGGCCCTCCATCACAGTGAGGAGGTGACTGGAAGAGACTCACTGTGATGGATATTTCTTTTTTTTTGTTTTGTGTTGGTTGTGATTGTGTGTGAAATTGTTTATTTTTATTGCTCTATTGCTGGACTGTGGGTGACCTTTCATTTCACTGCACATCTTGTATGTGTATGTGACAAATAAACTTGACTTGACTTGACTGAGAAGACTTGAAGGGCCAAATGGCCTCATTCTGCTCCTAGAACTTATGAACTAACTAACTATCCCTGTGGTGATCTGATAGAAGTATGTAAAATAATAAAGGGAACAGATAGGGTGAATGCAGAGTCCAAAGCAGGGGAATCATGAACTACAGGGAATTAAAATAATTTACTTACTTGTTATTAAACAGTTATTGAACTCTGTTCAATAAAGCACTAATTCCCTGTTCAATAAATCACTTGCTTTTCATTCTGTCAGTTAGGTAATTCAGATATCATTCTTTCTTGACAAAATTATCTACTGTGCTTCCTGTTAGTTGAATCCTTCCGGATAATTACAATCTACTTTGCTCAAATTTTCTCGATGTACACACTAATTAAAAATATATATTTAATTGACTCTGCAAGTATTGCTTCAGAGGCAGGAGACTGACTTGCGAGATCCTTTCCGATCATGTAAATAGCACGAGACATCTTGTCCATCTATTCAGACCATGCTTTGCTTCTCCACCAACCGTGACCTCTGCAAATCCCTTAAATTGAGTCCAAAGGTGGAGACGGAGGAAGAAGCCTCAGTGAGACCTGATGGCAGATGCAGTCTTGCTCCGTCTTCGGTCCCTTTAATCTAAATTTGCTGCTACAAATCCCCACTGACAGCTTCAGCGCGTGTGAGATCTCACTTTTGGAAGTGCATTGAGCGGATGATGTTAACTGCATTAGTTCCACCCATCTGCTTCCACCAGAATACTGTTAAGGGTGACATGCAGCGTGGTGTGTGAAAACACGATGGTAGGATGGAGGGGGGGGGAGGGGATTGGAAGCGGCAGTTGTGTGGGAGAAAACAGCAGCAGAGGCAAGGTGTTGGCAAGGCACAGATCACAAGAGTAACATTTGGAGATTCCATATTATTATTATTATCTGAGAAGACATTACTGCCTACCTGGAGCAAGAATTGATTGGGTTTGTCATTTGCATTTTGTGGAGTGTTATGCAAGTATCTTGCAGAGTGATAATGCAAGAATTCTCGGCTTCTTTGTTTTAACGCGTCGCTCATCACATCAGACAGCCTTTGATGGATTTAGTGTGCATCTCAGAGAGGCACTTTCTACACGAGCAGCGGGATATTAAACACCTAAGACTTGAAACTGCACTGTGAATGTTTGCTTAAAATGCCTGTATGAAACTTTAGTTTACTGTAGTTACAGCACAGAAACAGATCCCTCAGTCCACCGAGTCCGTGACGACCTGCAAAGACCTTTAAAATGCCCACAATGACGGTCTCCACAGCCTTCTGTGGCAATGAATTCCACAGATTCACCACGATCTGACTAAAGAAATTCCTCCTCATCTCCATTCTAAAGGTACATCCTTTTATTCTGAGGCTGTGCCCTCTGGTCCTAGATTCTCCAGCTAGTGGAAACATCTTCTGCACATCCAATCTATCCAGGCCTTTCACTGTCCAGTAAGCTTCAGTGAGGTCCCCCATGCTTCTAAACTGCAGTGAGTACAGGCCCTGAGCCATCAAACGCTGAAGCAATGGGATTACTGGCTATGCTGTTGAACTTTGTGCAGTGACTTTCACATAGAGCTTCTCTGGCTTCTGGCAAACCCTTTCTATCACTGCTAATTTATAATAAATTTCCTGCTGCCTACAAGTGTTCAGATTCAGATTCGGATTAGTTTATTGTCGTTTACACCAGGATGCAATGAATGTTCTTGTCCGCATAGACTACACAGGGTACATGATATTAAAAAAGTGCAACAATAAATACAGTGACAAATGCAAAACAGCAGAATGGTGCAAAGGTTTGTACTTTTAGACTTTAGAGAAACAGCGCTGAAACAGGCTCTTTGGCTCACTGAGTCTGGGTCAACCAGTGATCACCTCGTACACCAGTACGACCCCACACACTAGGGACAAATTACAATTTTACCAAAGCCGATTTGCCTACAAACTTGTATGTCTTTGGAGGGTGAGAGGAAATCGGAGCATCCGGAGATAACCGACGCTGTCACAGGGGGAACGTACAAGACAGCACCCGTAGTTAGGGTTGGAAAAGGGCTCTCTGGCGCTGTAAGGCAGCTGGTCAACTGCTGTGTCGCCGTATCACCCCAAATTGTGCAATTTGAAGTAGTGAAAAATTATATATTTAAATGCAATAACCGAATACTGAATGAGGTAGAGTGAAGAGGAGGAGTTTGTGGAGACACCTCCGGGAAGGTGTGTGAAAGAGGCGATTGGTTCAGGAACAGGAAGAAATTGTTCTTAAGTCTGGACATCCAGACTTTCAAGTTCCTGTATCTTCTCCCAGACGGTAGAAGAGAAAAAAAGGAAATAGCCAGGGTGGCAGGCATTCTTGGCAGTACTTCCAGCCTACCTGATTCAATGCACTGTGCAGACAGACTGGATGGAAGGAGGTAACAAGCCTGTGTTGGACTGAGGACATGAGGGACTGCAGATGCAGGAGAGTCTAGGACCAAAGGCCACAGCCTCAGAATAAAAGGATGTACCTCAAGAAAGGAGATGAGGGGGGATTGTTTTTGTCAGAGGGTGGTGAATCTGTGGAATCCATTGCCACAGACTGCTGTGGAGGCCATGTCAATGGATATTTTTAATGTGGAGATTGATAGATTCTTGATTAGTACAGGGTGTTAGGGGTTATGGGAGAAGGCAGGAGAATGGGGTTGAGAGGGAAAGATGGATCATTCCATAACATCCACCACCCTTTGTGTAAACTAGTTACCGCTCAGGTTCCTATTAAATCTTTCCCCCCTCACCTCAAACCTATGTTCTATGTTTCTCGATTCCCCGACTCTCTGCAAGAGACTCTGTGCTTCATCTTCCTGCGCTCCAAGGAATAGAGTCTTAGCCTGCCAAACCTTTCCCTATAGCACAGGCACTCGAGTCCCAGCAACATCCTCGTAAATCATCTCTGCACCAGCTTGACAACATCTTTCCAGTAACACATGTACCCAAAACTGAAGACAATACTCTAAATGCGGCCTGACCAACATCTTGTGTAACTGCAACATGATCTCCCAACTTCGATGCTCAGAAATCCCTAAATGTCTTCCAGTTCTGGTGGCCCCATTACAGGAAGGATGTGGAGTCTTTGGAGAGGGTGCAAAAGAGGTTTACCAGACGCTGCCTGGATTAGAAGGTTATTAGCTACAAGGAGAGAGACTTGGATTGTTTTCCTTGGAATGCGGGAGGTTGAGGGGACACCTGAAAGAAGTATATAAAATTATGAGAGGCGTAGATAGTATACACAGGCAGAATGGTTTTCTCAGGGTGGAAATGCCATAGATTAGAGGGCATAGCTTTAAGGTGAGTTAGGCAACTTTTTAAGGAGATGTGAGGGGCAGAGTGTTTCACAAGGAGGGGGTGGATGCCTGGAACGTGCTGCCAGGGGTGGTGGTGGAGACAGATACAATAGTGATGTTTAAGAGTCTTGTGGATAGCCACATTGATACAGGGAATGGAAGGCCATGGATCATGTGCAGGCAGATGGATTCGTTTATTTTGGCATCATGTTCATCGCAAACATTGTAGGGCTGAAGGGCGCCTTCCTGTTCTGCACTGTTCTATGTAAATAAAGGTGTCAGGAGTTATGGGGAGAAGGCAGGAGAGTGGGGTTGAGAGGGAGAGATAGATCAGCCATGATTGAATGGCGGAGTAGACTTGATGGGCCGAATGGCCTAATTCTGCTCCTCTAACTTGTGAGCCTATTAAACAACAGCAGTATTTTCCAGTGTGGTTTAGCTTCCACCTTTTGGCAAATTAATCTGAAAATTACCGTGTACTGCACAATTATTAGCTATTTTGCAAAGTTCCAACCAGCCTGTGGAAGTGGGCGTGGGGTTATGGAATAAGGACCCTTTCAAGTGGAGTGATAAAGCAAACTACAGCAAACAAAAAATTCTGTGTGAGCGACTTCGCTAATGAAGTGAGCCAGATCACAATCTGAGGGTCAAAAAAAAGGCACTGCAAAAATAAGGCATAAATTTACATTATTTTCTGTGGAGCTAACTATTGATTTCAGGCATTGATTTCAGAAAGAAAATAACCCAACATAAAAGAGCTACGAATTTACTTGCCTTTTGCGGTGGATGGGTCAAATATTAGGCAGCTGCAAACAGGAAGACAACATTTCATCAAACCAAAGACTTAATAAATGAAGTGAAAGCCTTTAAACATCTTTGAATTGTGAAAAGGCCTCTCAGCTGTCAAGTTATTACAAGCTAACTTAATGTTTTGTCAATGTAAGAAGCACTGATTTGAAAATCCATTTAATAACAGATGATTAATTTTTTCCACCAACACGCTGCCCCATTAATTACAACTCCAGGCATCTCAGAAACTTTAAAACAAAGACACAAAATCCTGGAGGAAGTCAACGGGTCAGGCAGCATGACCTGCTGAGTTGCTCCGGCACTTTGTATCTTTTTTTGTGTAAACCAGCATCTGCAGTTCCTTGTTTCTACGTCTCACAAACTTTGGTCATCGGCTTGGCGATTGAATGTACCATGTTTGGTACAATTTGCTCTTTGATCGACAGCTGACTGAGCAAAGAAAAGATTAGTCCGAAGAAGGGTCTTTGACCCTGAAATGTCACCCATTCCTTCTCTCCAGAGATGCTGCCTGTCCCGCTGAGTTACTCCAGCATTTTGTGTCTATCTTCGGTTTAAACCAGCATCTACACAAAAGAATAATGTCTTTGGAGTGTTACATTTTCAATCTTGCACTCTGTGACCTTGGATTGTTAATTGGGGCACTGGGCAATTATGCTATAACTTTTGTGTGAGAGAATGGTTTAGTTTTCAGTAACATTAAAAGAGTATGTAAATGACCCACACCGACACAATAGCTCAAATCAACCAGTGTTTCAGACTGGAAATTGTTGCTTGTAACTGGGGCATCAATGATTCAATGATACTTTATTGTCACATGTGCAGTGAAATGCTTTGTTTTGCGTACAACCCGGTAAAATCATGCAGCAGATCTCACCAAGGCAGCACACAAGAGTCAAGTAAAAAACTTGACAGCTGAGAAGCCTGAACAAAGATGTTTGAAGGCTTTTACATTATTTATCTTACAAAAGTTCACCGAACAGTTTTATCTTCTGCTGGCAGCGTGGAATGAGGCCTGCTGCCGCACCTGGCCCCGTCGGGACCCCACTTCATTCTCACCGGCCTCCCTCCCCCGCCCCCAAATGGGACCCCCCTTCGATTTTGGCGCCCCCCCCCCCCACTGAGTCCCCCTTCATTTCCAGCGGCCCCCCTCGTGTGGCCCTTCTTTGTGGCCCAGAACAAGTTACTGGGCTATGTTTATCATTCTGGCTGCGGGCTTTGTGAAAACGGCACCAAATCCATAACTTCAGCGTGGTTCCTATGAAGTAGATTTGCTGGTGTATTCATAGCTCATTTAAAAATTACACCACGGGCAGTTAAGCCTAGTTGTGAACAGTGTAAGTACCTCACAGAGTCAAAAGTCAAGAGTAGACACAAATGCTGGAGTTACTCAGGGGGTCAGGCAGCATCTCTGGAGAAAAAGGATGGGTGATGCTTCGGGTCGGGACTCTTCTTCTGACTGAAAGTAGGGTGTGGGGGGGCTGGGGGAGGTGAAGAGCTGGAGGCGAGAAAAGATCAGGACCAATCTGGCCCAGCCACAAATGACCTCAGGTAGGGCGTTGAGAGTCAAGAGTGTTTAATTGTCATCGGTACTGACAACGGAACAATAATGTTCTTGTTTGCAGCAGCACAACAGGCTCGTAAATCCAATACACATAGATAAGATAATAAACAAAAAACAATACATTAATAATCGCAATACTTGTGCAAAAAAGAACCCAAGTCCTTAGTGCAATCAAATACAGCCCATAGAAGTTCATAGATGAGGTTCGTGCTGTGTCATGTTCAAGTGGTTGTTGGGAAGAAGTTATTCTTGAACCTGGATGTCACGGTTTTCAGACTCTTGCACTTTCTTCCCGATGGCAGGAGTGAAATGAGATTGCAGGCAGTGTGATGTGAGACTTTGATGATACTGGCTGCCTTTTTGAGGCAACGACTCCTGTAGATCCCTTTGGTGGTGGGGAGGTCAGTACCCATGACGGAGTGGCACTGTTCACCACTATTTGCAATCTTCATCCCTGTGCGTTCAAGTTGCCGAACCAGGCCGTGATGCAACCAGTTAATTATACTCTCTGCTGTACCCCTATAGAAGTTCAAGTCAGTTGCTCATTATCACGGAAGGGTTTATATTTGGAGAGGAGATATTAAAACAAATTCACATCTCTCCTCTGATGAATATATAAGAAAGTATGAATATCTAAGACTTTCTGTCTAGATTTTCTTACACTGGTTTTTGATGGTTAGCAGGTTACTGTTCATTTGAGAATCATAGAATAACAGAAAACTTACAATATGGAAGGAGGCCATTTGGCCCATTAGGCTTGTCCCAGTTGATAGGAACCTGCATGATTTATTCTGACAAAAATGAAGTCAATGGGTGTCAAAGGTTTTGTCAGATCTCATTCAAAGGAGGATGGTTGTGGTTTTTGGAGATCAATCATCCTTGCCTCAGGCCGCGACTGCAGTACCTTGGTCCCAACAATCCTCGGCTGCCTCATCATTGATCTTCCTTCCATCACAAGGCCAAAAGTGGGGAAGTTGGCCAATACATGCACAATATTGGCCAAATATGGCACAACTGCACAGCGGTAGAGTTGATGCCTTACAGAGCCAGACACCTGGTTTTGATCCTGACTGTGGGTGCTGTCTGCATGTAGTTTGTATGTTCTCCCTCTGAACGCGTGGGTTTTCTCTGGGTGCTCCGGTTTCCTCCCATACTCCAATGACGTACTGGTTTAATAGGTAAATCCTAGTGTGTAGGATAGTGCAAGTGTACAGGGGTGATCGCTGGTTGGCACGGACTTGATGGGCCAGAGGGCCTGTTTCCATGCTGTATCTCTAAAGTCTAAAGTCTAAATATTCAATGGCATTGGCAAGTCCTCAGCCAATGAAGCAGTCTATGCGTACATACACAGTACCCTCTGCGTGTGAAATATTTCTCCATCTCCCCTTTAAACCTTCTACCAATTGCAAATGCTCTCTGGTTTGGGATTAAGAAAAGGTCAGGGTTAGGATAAGGGTTGGCAAGTAACTTTTTTTTCCCATGTTAACTGCAGTGTTTCCTACATTATACCAGTGACCGTTCTTTAAGGATTTTAATTGACCAAAGTGCATTTAGGGACATGAAAGGAACTGTATAAATGGAGATAGACTCAAAATGCTGGAGTAATTCAGAGCGTCAGGCAGCATCTCTGGAGAAAAGGAATAAGTGATGTTTCGGGTCGAGACCCTTCTACAGACTGAGAGTCGGGGAAGAGGGAGATTAGAGGTATGAAAAGGTACAGAACAAATCACAGCCGGCACCGATGACTCATGAAGGGTGGAGCCCATAATGGTCCATTGTTGCCTGAGGAAGAGGTTCAAGGGATCAAAGGGGTACAAACAAACTAGCACTACGGCTATGGTGGGGGAGGGATGGAGAAAGAGGGAATGCAAGAGTTACTTGAAATTAGAGAAATCAATATTCATATCTTTGGGTTATAAACTGTCCAAGCGAAATATGAGGTGCTGTTCTTCCATTTTGTGTGTGGCCTCACTCAATATAAATGGAGGCCTTTCCGTTCTTAGGTCAAATAGAACAAGAAGGTAATTTTGCACAGATGATCAGAATTCTTCTTCAGAACATGATACAAACATAAACAGTCACTAATCCCAGCGCTGTTAGTGGGTTGACATTGTTGCACATGTTTGCTTACACAGTGACACTAGTTTTGAACAGCAAATCTATTTGGTATCAGGAAACTAAATGAGTCAACTATGGAAGGAGAAGGTTGGAGATTTAGAAAGTGGAAAAACATAGAACTAGTGTGAACAGGTGATCGGGGATGTCGGCATGGACTCGATGGGCTGAAGGACCTGTTTCCATACTGCGTCTTTCAATCAATCAAAATGAGGTACTGCATTAATTTCAATATTGCATCATATTTTATATTTCAGTGTTTCCACAGCTTCCACAGATTCACCACTCTCTGGCTAAAGAAATTCCTCCCCATCTCCATTCTAAAAGTCCATCCTTTTATTCTGAGGCTCTGGTCCTAGACTCTCCCACCAGAGTAGGCTGAAGTGAAGACTAGACATGGGCCTGATCCAATGGAACCAAATGTTCTGCTTCTGTGATGCTATTTTAAAAAATCTCTATTCAAGCCTGTCATAAATGATATTCACTAAATGAAAGTCATTAATAAATTAAAATAGATTAGAAAATACGCTAAACGGATGGCTTCATTTTCCAATGAAGCTTGCCGTCTCTGCGAGGGTATTTTCCAATGAAGCTTACCATCTCTGCGTGTGACAAGATGTCCAAATCTACAGGGAGTCTGAATCAGAGAATCACTGCCTCAGTGCCTTCGAATGCTGACAGTTTTCATCTCAGAGACTCGATGAGTTCTGGATTACTACATTTACCCAGTTGAATACTCACTGACAGATGATTTTGACTGCGTCTTACCTCTCAGGAAAATAAAGATGATTATAAAGACCATTATAATAACAAAGTAGAAACAATAGAAACAATGAACTGCAGATGCTGGTTCATACACAAAAGGACACAAAGTCCTGGAGTAACTCAGCAAGTCTGGCGGCATCTCTGGAGAACAACTCCAGTTCACTCTAGTTTAGACTTTAGACTTCAGAGATGCAATGTGGAAACATGCCCTTTGGCCCAGTGAGTCCGCAAAGACCAGCGATCACCCTGCACACTAACACTATCCTCCAAAATAGAGACAATTTACAATTTACAAAAGCCAATTAACCTACATGTCATTAACCTGTCATTAACAGACATTAACTTGTATGTCTTTGGAATGTTGGAGGAAACCAGAGCACCAGGAGAAAACACTCACGGTCACGGGGAGAACGATCAAACTCCAACAGGCGGCACCTTTAGTCAGGCGCAGTAATGCAGTCACTCTACCGCTGTGCTACTTTTGCATCCACTCCCTACACACTAGGGGCATTTACAGAGGCCAATTGTTCTGGGGTCACAGCTTAAGGATAAGGGGGAAGTCTTTTAGAACCGAGATGAGAAAACATTTCTTCACACAGAGAGTGGTGAGTCTGTGGAATTCTCTGCCACAGAAGGTAGTTGAGGCCAGTTCATTGGCTATATTTAAGAGGGAGTTAGATGTGGCCCTTGTGGCTAAAGGGATCAGGGGGTATGGAGAGAAGGCAGGTACAGGTTACTGAGCTGGATGATCAGCCATGATCATATTGAATGGCGGTGCAGGCTCGAAGGGCCGAATGGCCTACTCCTGCACCTATTTTCTATGTTTCTATATTTCTATGTTCTACTAACCCCAGGTTTTGGGGATGTGGGAGGAAACCAGAGTACCTGGAGGAAACCCATGTGGTCACAGGGAGAAAATGCAAACTCCAGACATACAGCACCCTGGGTCAGGATATGGCAGATGGGTTTACGACAAAATTAAGATGGCGTGCCATCCAAAATAATCCACCATCCAAGGTGTCTTCTGGTTATGCTTTGTAATAACGATTGTTAATGCATGGTTGCATGGTGAGATTGGGTTGGAAAGTGCTTGCAAATAGATTGGGTAAAGGCACAGAGTCTTTTGCCCAGAGTAGGGGAATTGAGAACCAGAGGACACAGGTGTAAGAAGACGGGGGAAAAATTTGATCGGAACCTGAGGGGTAACTTATTTACACAATTGGTGGTGGGTGTATTGAACGACCTGCCGGAAGAGATAGTTGAGGTAGGTACTGTTGCAACGTTTAAGAAACATTTAGGCAGGTACATGGAAGGGATAGGTTTAGAGGGGTATGGGTCAAATGCAAGTAGGTGGGTCAAGTGTAGATTTAGTTTATTTTAGTTTAGAGATAAAGTACGGAAACAGGTCCTTTGGCCTACTGAGTCCTGGCCGACCAGCATTCCCTGCGCACTAACACTATCCTACACACACTGGGGACAATTTACAATTATACCAAGCCAATTAATCTACAAACGTGTATGTCTTTGGAGTGTGGGAAGAAACTGGAGATCCCGGAGAAAACCCACGCAGTTCATGGGGAGAATGTACAAACTCTGTACAGACAAGCATTCGTAATCAGGATTGAACCTGGGTTTCTGGCACTGTAGGGCAGCAACTCTACCACTGAGCCACTGTGCCACCTTGGGACAAACTGGTCATCATGGGCAAGTTTCTCCCGTCATGCAGCGATGCTCTGTGGCTCCGGTTTCAACATTCTAGGAGCATGGAGAACCAGCTGGGAACAGACATCGCGACCTCCTCAATTCACTGTCGCACCGAACACCACAGCCCCACCCGGCTCGGACATGCCCCGCAAAGAGTGGGTCGCCCTGAACCGGCTCCGCACAGGGGTCGGCCGGTTCAACGCCAACATGCATCGTTGGGGGTTGCGTACATACATCAGCAGCCTGCGTGTGGAGCAGACCGGCAAACAGCGCAGCATGTCATTTTCGACTGCACTGTCCTCCGTCCCCCTGGTGGAGGGGTAGACCTCACGGCCCTCGACAACAGCACATTGCACTGGCTACAGCGCCTGGAGGGCGTTACATAACTTCTGCTGCCTCAAACGCAAGAAGAAGAAGATGGGCAAGTTGGGCTGAAGGATTCCATACTGTAGGACTCTATGACTCTAGGAGTGTGAGCTTTGAGTTAAAGACTGTTTGTTGTCCTAAAGGACTTAGAAGACCCTGACTGCTTGTATTGTAATAATAAATTTCAGTGGCTTGCCATGTAGCAATGGGCAACGAGGCATGAGCTTCAAAGATGAACATTTACCATTTATATTTTTCAGTATTGGTAAAATAGAGATACAGATTATTAGACAAACGGTGGTGATTTCAATACACACCTGTCTCTCAGGATAACAGAGATTAAGGTTAGAAATGACAGGCTGTGCAACCTGAAGAAGCTAAAATTTCAAAATTACTCACATTACCATTTGCTTGTTTTTTATGTCTTGTGAGAATAACATGAATATAGATGAACAACATCAGAGATTATGTAGCATAACTACTAACTTCTCAAAATACTGATTTACCGTACATCATTTGCAGTCCTCATGAGTCACAGAGAGACACTCACCCTCACCCCAGGGAAATCATTCAATGCTATTATTTCTAGCTATTAAATGGAGTCTTTTCTATGAACCTAACAGGAAAGTCATGCCAATTCCAAAAGAGGTATGCAAACTTGAAGCAGGTAAATAACAAAAAAAATTAAACTTTCCCGAACTTCCCACTGTTGAAGAAATTAACCTTTGGTCACAATCCATAAAGATGCACGACAGTGTTGGCTTTCTTGATTAGTTATGGGTGTTAGAGGTTATGGGTAGAAGGCAGGGGAATGGGGTTAGGAGGGATACATAGATCAGCCATGATTGAATGGCGGAGTAGACTTGATGGGCCGAATGCACTAATTCTACTCTTATTCCTTGTGACCTTATGACCTATGTGTAGTGGCTTCTATTCTCCAAATCCTTTCTGGAGCCGCCAAGAACAAAGAGGGACCCGGGACCCTTCTTCAGACTGAGGGTCTGGACCTGAAACGTCACCTATTCCTTCTCTCCAGAGATGCTGTCTGACCCGCTGAGTTGCTCCATCTTCATGCCATCTCCACGTGTCCCCCGGGGGACTTCCTGTGCCACAGATAATACGTCCCCAAGACAATAATTACAGGTAGGAACCAAAATTAATGTGGGGCATAATTGACTGACCAAAGTCTTATAGAGTAACTCTAATATAATTAGTAATCTCGTAATAATAACTATGGCAATAATATATTGTATAATATCATAAACCTTGCAAAAATTAAATACAGTACAATATACTAAGATTACATAACAAAATCACGATAGATACAATGGATTCAAGATAATAAAATAAAATAAAATGTTAATAAGAAGTTATTTCAAAGTGCTATTTAGTTAATAGTAGTTGAATGATACATAGCTATGGAAGCATCAAAATAGAGTTGTTGGTTCCAGCAACATATATATTACAGGGAGCAGGTTTTGAAACGTTCCCCTTGCTTATTCACCAGGAACCATCCCACCTGTTGAATCCTTGATCTTGGCGTTTATTTAACACAGAGTAGAGTATCCTAACTCTTGGTAACAAGTCTGGGTTCAGGGTATCATTAAAAGGTGAGGGTAGCTGGGTCTACCTGGCCAATGTCATTGAATAATGTGTCTATGATGCAAAAGATTGACAAGGATGCACGCAGTAAAAGTTTGATGGAATGGATTTAGGGATTAGGAACTTCAGTTACAAGGTTAAACTGAAGAATATCCCTTGCAGAAAATAAAGATTGAGTACAGATTTGATGGAGAGGCACATTGTGCATGAGGGCGGCAAGGTGGTGCGGTGGTGGAGTTGCTGCCCTGCGGCACCACAGACCCGAGTTCAATCCTGAATAAGACCCTGCCGTCTGCAGCATTTGTATGTTCTCCCTGTGACCGCGTGGGTTTTCTCCTGCTGCTCGGGTTTCCACCACATGCCAAAGCCGTGCAAATTTGTGGGTTAATTTGCTAACCGTACAGGAAAGCCGATTGCATGAGTGGATGGTTTAGGGCAGTAGAGTTTTGGACAAAACATTCAAGGAGGATGTGTGGAAACTCACCTTCTGAGCAGAAACTAGTCATCTAGAACTGACTCTCTGTAAGGGTCATGGAAGCAAAGTCAAGCAGGGCCGATAAACGGGAATTGGACATGGATTTAAGTGAAAGCCACGTACAAGGCTACATAGAAGGAGTGGGAAAATGAGACTGTCAGGAATGCTTTAGTAGGATTGGGCATAGACTCATTGGGGCCCATAGCCTCCTTTTGTGCTGGTAATGACTCTCCAATGCTACGGTATCCGCCACTCAACATATCATGGTAAATCAAAAGCAGCCAGAGATCCTGCTTAGTTTACCCTCCCCATTTGGTTGGAAGTCACTTGTTCTTCACTCAGTTAACTGGCTTCTTGACGTGTGGAGTTCAGCCAATTTAGTTGCACTGACAGTGACAAACGACTATCCCATGCCGTTGCATTGCCTTGAGTGATATGATTTACAACCACTTTATCTGCTGCGTAGACTTGGCAACCATTTTGGTGAACACGTGCTCAATGCCGGATCACCCTGGATGCTGACCATTTTAACTTCTCTTCCCATTTCCATGCTGCCTGCTCTGTGTAGAAGGAACTGCAGATGCTGGTCTACACCGAAGATAGACGTAAATGCTGGAGTATCGCTGCGGGTCAGGCTGCGCCTCTAGAGAAAAGGAATAGGTGACGGTTCGCGTCTGAAGAAAGGTCTCAATCTGAAACGTCACCTATTCCTTGATCCGCTGAGTTACTCCAGCATTTTGTGTCTAACTTCGAAACAAGGGTCTTAACCCGAAACATCACCCATTCCTTATCTTCAGAGATGCTGCCTGTACTGCTGTGCTACTCAAACATGAGTATATATATATAATTTCGACCCAAAGCATCATCTATTCCTTTTCTCCGGAGATCCCGCTGATTTACTCCAGCATTTTGTGTCTACCTTCTGACTGCTCTGTCCAGGGTTTCCTCCGTTGCCATAGTGAGGCCATACTCAAACTAGAGGGACAGCAACACAAATTTCCACTTGGGTAGCTCATAAACCAATGGTATGAACATTGCTTTTTCCATTCTTGGTAACTAACCTACAAATACCCCCCACCTCCACCTTTTTATCCCCTTCCCTTCCCTGGGTTAAAAGGTTCTGACTGGATATCCTTTCTATGCCTCTCATAATTGTATATACTTCTATCAGGTCTCCCCCTCAGCCTCCCAAGCACTTAACAGGTGTGAAGATTCCTTTCTGTTCTAAGCATTCATATTCCGGGAGCTAGGCTTTAAAGATTATCCCGATGGGGCAATAATTGTCCTACAATTAGCATGCTAAACTCTGAATCTGACAGACTTATTTAGATTTGAATAGCTATAATTGCTTCTGTTATATTTTGTGGATGAAGGAAGATATAAATAAAACATTAGACGCTGTTGAGCAAAAGCCGAAGTATCGATCAAACTTTTCAATCTTTTGTCATAAAACGAATACTGTGCAATTAAGATAAATGCAAATGACTGAAACTGGCAAACAGCAAGATTTTGCATTTAAATAGAGCCTGTGACACATAAAAGGTCTCAAAGAACTTTACTGAGCACATGTTTAGTAGCGAACTGCAGATGCTGGTTTATACCTAAGGTAGACACAAAATGCTGGAGTCAGGCTGCATGTCTGGAGGAAAGGAATAGGAGATGTTTTGGGTTGGAATTATTCTTCAGACTCTGGGTCCCCAGAATATGGGTCTGAGGAAGGTTCCGACCCGAAACATCACCTATTCCTTTTCTCCGGAGATGTTGCCTGACCCGCTAATTCGCTCCAGCATTTTGTTTCTATTTAATGAACACGTATCAGGTAAAACAATGAAAAGCTTATACGAGGAGATCATTTACAACAGTGCTTTCCAAAATATGACATTTTCAGCAGGTATGGCTGATTACATGGCCTGTGAGGCTTCAAAAAAGTAGTAGGAATTTAGTTAGAAAGTTTGCTAAAAAGTAAAAATAAATAAAATGCCAAGTGTACACAAACTGCCCAGACATGGGGATGCCAGCAATTCACAGGAATGTTCAGGATAGCCGCAATGCCTTAGGAGTGGCCTGTGAAGTGCTGGAGTAACTCTGTGAGTCAGGCAGTATCTCTGGAGAACATGCATAGGTGACATTTCGGGTTGAGACCTTTCTTCAGACATTGTATGGGGTGGGGGGGGGGGGGGGGGGGGGGAGAAGAAAGCTGGAAAAGGGGAGAGGCAGACAAAGTGGCAGGAAATAAGTCGACACAGACGAAGGGGAATTTTGTGACAAGCAGATGTTTGGAACAACGGCCAGAGATAAGAACGTGTAGGAACGAACTGCAGATGCTGGTTTAAATCGAAGGTAGACACAAAATGCTGGAGTAACTCAGCAGGACAAGCAGCAGGGTGACGTTTCGGGTCGGGTCCGAAGAAGGGTCTCGACCCGAAACTTCACCCATTCCTTCTTTCTGGAGATGCTGCCTATCCTGCTGAGTTACTCCAGCATTCTGTGTCTACCAGAGGTAAGAACAGCAGGTGTGGATTGGGTTGGAGGAGTTGGGGATTGTGAAGCCTGGGGCAGGAAAGCAGGGGAGTGGGGGGGGAGGGAGAGGGGGGGTGGGGGGGGGGCAATAGGTGGGTAGATATTGCCTTAAAAAATATTTAAGGACTCTGGTTCCATTACTCCTTGAGGAAGAGATTTCCACATTCCCTTGACACTCTGAGGGATAAAAACTAATGTCGTCAACTGCCATAACTGGGTTTGCAAAGAGGCAATGATACCGAAGATCATTTACCTTCAATTTTGGATACTACTGTTTGAAAGAATATGGAATAAAAACAGAAAATGCTGAAAAAAGCCCAGAGGTCAAGCAGTATCTACGGAAAAAGAAAGTCAACATTTTGGGTCTGCAACTCTTCGTCAGAGTGGGAAAGGGAGAAACATACAATTAGTTTACTGTAGGAAAGAAGGTGGGGAGTGATGAGCAGAACAAATGTCTGTAGTAAGTTGGTTCAAAATAGGGGAGGCAGAGTGGCGCAGCGGTAGAGTTACTGCCTTGCAGTGCCAGAGACCCATTTCAATCCTGACTACGGTTGCTGTCTGTATGGAGTTTGTAACGTTCTCCCTGTGATTGTGTGGGTTTTCTCCGGGTGCCCAGTTTCCTCCCACACACCGAAGATGTGCAGGTTTGTAGGTTAATTGGCTTTGTTAAAATTGTAAATTGTCCCTAGTGCGCAGGGTAGTGCTATTGAATGGGGTGATCGCTAGTCAGCGTGGACAAAGGGCCTGTGTCTGTGCTTTATCTCTAAACTCTAAAGGGGCTGTTACTAACACAATAAATGTCTTGGTCTAAGTTATGTATTGCTAATGGCAAGGTTGTTAGATTTGTGTATTGAATTGAATAATGTAAACTGAGCCAAAATTAGATAAAACCGAAAATGGTGTGTGTTTTAACAATGACCTGGACATTTCCATCAGCTCCAAGATCAGGCTGGAGATAATGCAGCCCTTCATCTTTGAGTGGAGAAACGTGAGAACCTTCAACTGAGGTCTACAATGTCATGGCAGGTAAAGATGGACTAAATGGTAAGAGACCAAGGACCAGGAGTCTGGCTAGGTTAATATCACAAGGAAAGCATAGAGAATTTAAAACTAAATTGTGGCCGCAAAGGGTCAGAGTTGCGAAGATATGGTAAGTCATAGAGATAAATCTGGAGAGGAAGGAATTAATATGGGAATTCATAAATAGACTATGACAGGAAGGAATAAAGAGTTCAAATCCAAGAGTCGATCAGTAAATAAGGCTAGAGGTTATAACAATAATAAAAGGACAAAGTGAGATGTTGTGTATCCAACGCATGTAGCATTTAAAACAAAACACATAAAATGAGAGCGAGAATGGTCATAAATAATTACGAGCTGACATCCATTACAAAGACATGGCTGCAGGATGGGTCAGAATGGGCCTTGAATATTGAAGGGCAGATGACATTGAGGAAGGACAGGGAACTGGGGGAAGGTGGAGGGATGGCTCTGTGTGTTAAGGAGGGTGTTACTGAGCAGAGAGGGGTGACCTAAGTTCTTGAAACTGTTGTGATATTGCTGGGACTACTTTGTGTATCCAAGAACTACTTTGTATGGCTGTGTATATAAGTGGTGGGTGTGATTAGGCGGGCACTCTGGATCCAGGCGGCCTTGGAATAAACAGCCTGGAGTTGAGCTCCACCATGATAACATCTTAAACATGTGTACTCGTGGTCCTTCCAGAGTCACAACAAAGGTACAACAGGTACCAGACCACGAAGAACAACATGGTGGCAGCGGTTTGGGTGTTTAGCCTAGAAAAGGAAAACAACAAAAACCCCAAGAAAAAAAGTTAACAAGTGCGTAAGAAAAAAAAAGAAAAAAAAGAAGGTTAACAAAAAGGAACCCAGCAAAAAGGTTAACAGGAAGATAAGATTGAGCCCTGAAGAACGAATAAAGTTTCCCGCTCGGTAAGGGGCCAATATATGTAGGTATACTTACCTGCTCAGTAGTCAGTGGCGAGCTGCCGACGTGACGCTGCAAGCTGCTGAGGGCGGTGTGTGAAGGCCCACATCGCGCCCCAGCACCTGTGCAGGCCCGAGATTGGGAGCCTGCGACTCCTTCGCGGGGGAGAGACCGGAGACGACCGGGAGACCCGACACCCACGGAGGTGTGCGGTGACCGGGGAAGACCGACACCCACGGAGGTGTGCGGCGACCGGGAGACCCGACACCCATGGAGGTGTGCGGTGACCGGGGAAGACCGGGAGACCCGACACCCACGGAGGTGTGCGGTGACCGGGAGACCCGACACCCACGGAGGTGTGCGGTGACCGGAAAGACCGGGAGACCCGACACCCACGGAGGTGTGCGGTGACCGGGGAAGACCGACACCCACGGAGGTGTGCGGCGACCGGTAAGACCGACACCCACGGTGGTGTGTGGCGACCGGGGGAGGCTGACACCCACGGAGGTGTGCGGCGACCGGGAGAGCCCCGGAGGAGACCGACACCCACGGAGGTGTGCGGCGACCGGAGGGGGTCGGCGACCGGAGGGACCGACCACCCGCGGAGGTGCGGCGGCCGGTAAGGCCGAGGCACTACTTACCCAGGCGCGTCGACCGTAGAGTCGGGACGGCCCTGGGCCCGATGCAGCGGCAGCGCGTTCGAATTGCGCGGCAGCTGCCGGGGAGCACCTGTGGGAGGGGCCAGCGCGCAGCGGCAGCGCGTTCGAAAAGGTGAGCGGCAGCTGCCGTGGAACACCTGTGGGCGGGGCCAGCGCGCACTGCAGAGGAGGCGCGATCGCACCGCGATTACAGCAGTGGGAGCCCAGCAGTGGGAGCCCAACAGTGCCAGCCCAGCAGTGCCAGCCCAGCAGTGGCAGCCCAGCAGTGCCAGCCCAGCAGTGGGAGCCCAGCAGTGCCAGCCCAGCAGTGGGAGCCCAGCAGTGCCAACCCAGCAGTGGGAGCCCAGCAGTGCCAGCCCAGCAGTGGGAGGCCAGCAGTGGCAGGCAAATCATGGTGGTGGAGCATTTAGAGCCTACACTATGTTTGATCTACACAGCACGCCTTCTTGAGGGGAAGATATGGAACAAAATGAATATTTGGTGTTTAATGACCTGTGTAGTGATCTGTGTACTGAAAGCTTAATGTATTATATTTGATGCTTTTGTATATATGTATATATCTGTGGAGTGACCACACGGAGATGAGTGAAATTCCGCAGAGGAGTGACCACCATGATGGCGAAAAAAGCAATTGTGTTTGATTGTGTTTAGTTGTGCTATTGGTTTTGTTTGCAAAAAGCAATGGTGTTTTGGCTTTGTTTGTTAAATATATTTTAGCCCTCGAATGGTAAAGAAAACAATTTTATATAAGACAAGGGGGATGTTGTAATATATAAGACAAGGGGGATGTTGTGATATTGCTGGGACTACTTTGTGTATCCAAGAACTACTTTGTATGGCTGTGTATATAAGTGATGGGTGTGATTAGGCGGGCACTCTGGATGCAAGTGGCTACGGAATAAACAGCCTGGAGTTGAGCTCCAGCAATGTAACCTTTTACACAAGTGTACTTGTGGTCCTTCCAGAGTCACTAAAGGTACAACAGGTACCGGACCACGAAGTATAACAGAAACCAGGTTGCAGAAGAGGTTAGGGTGGAGATGAGAAATAACAAAGGCAAGGAGTCACTTGTGGGAGTAGTGTAATGATATGATATGATACGATAGAACTTTATTTATCCCAGGAGGGAAATTGATCAATTAGAACCGAGTCCGCATCAAACAGCAATCCCCACACACTAACACTATCCTGCACACATTAGGGACAATTTACACTTACACCAAGTCAATAAACCGACACGTCTTTGGAGTGTGGGAGGAAACTGAAAAACTCAGAGAAAACCCACCGGGGTCACGGGGAGAACGTACAAACTCCATACAGACAGCATCCGTAATCAGGATCGAACCCAGGTCTCCGGTGCCGCAAGCACTGTAAGGCAGCAACTCTACCGCTGCACCACAATAGAGACCCCTAACAGAAACCACATAAAAGTAACATTAGCAAATTTGCAGATGACACAAAGCTGGGTGGCAGTGTGAACTGTGAAGAGGATGCAGAGTGACTTGGACAGGTTGGAGGAATGGGCAGATGCATGGCAGATGCAGTACAATGTGGATAAATGTGAGGTTATCCACTTTGGTGGCAAGAACAGGAAGGCAAATTATTATCTGAATGGTGTCAGGTTAGGAAAAGGGAAGTACAACAAGACCTGGGTGTCCGAGTGCATCAGTCACTGAAAGTAAGCATACAGGTACAACAGGCAGTGAAGAAAATTCCAGGGATGGCGGGACTGTCATATGATGAAAGAATGGGTCGACTGGACTTGTATTCACTGGAATTTAGAAGGATGAGAGGGAATCTTATAGAAACATATAAAATGATTAAGGGATTGGACATGCTAGATGCAGGAAACATGTTCCCAATGTTGGGGGAGTCCAGAATCAGGGGCCACAGTTTGAGAATAAGGGGAGGCCATTTAAAACTGAGATGAAGAAAAACCTTTTCACACCAAGAGTTGTGAATTTGTGGAATTCTCTGCCTCAGAAGGCAGTGGAGGCCGATTCACTGGATGCATTCAAAAGAGAGTTAGATGGAGCTCTGAAGGATAGCGGAATCAAGGGGTATGGGGAGAAGTCAGGAACGGGGTCCTAATTGTGGCTGATCAGCCATGATCACATTGAATGGCAGTGCTGGCTCCAAAGGCCGAATGGCCTACTCCTGAACCTATTGCCTATGTATCTATGTATCTATGATAGGAAAGGCTATGAAGGAAGCAAATGGGAGTTTGTCCAGAAGATACGGAAATAATCAAGGGGGATTTTTATTTGACTGGAAAATTAGAATGGGCGCTGTAACTCTAAACTCTAAGACTGTGGGAAATGGACCAACTGTACATCTTTGGAGTGTGAGAGGGACTCCTTACAGACAGCACCCATAGTCTGGATCGTGCCTGGGTCCCTGGCACAGTAAGGCAGCAACTCTACCGCCGCACTACCTTTAATAAATAATAAAATGGTCATTTTACTGTTGATCTGCCCTGCTCTATCATTTCATATTTTTAAATCTTTCTGTCACTTCTGTGTTGTTCCAGCAAAAGGGAATCCAATGTTTGAAATCCCGTTTCACATCCATGTAATGTACTTGCGAATTTGTATGTTCATCATCATTTGTCTCACTATCTGTGGCCTTTCATTAGTGTGTCTGTTTATTGTGCAGATTCCAACCTAGCACGCATGTTTTTCTGTGTGATTTATCGAACACTCCAATTGGTGCTGGAAATCAGTAATAGTCGAATTCTAACTTGATGGATGTTGTTTCAGGTTGATGCTTGGGAGATTGAGGGGAAAAAAAGGACAATAGTTATTTGTTGTAGAGAGGCGTATTTTGGGGGCGTTATACCAAAAGGGCTTCTTGCAAAAAGCCCATCTTTTTCAGTCTATTTAATTACAGAATTAAAGAAATTGGAGATAATTAGTTCTACCTGGAGGGATAACTAGTTTAAAATGCCGCAGCAGTATGAAACAATGGGCGCTGATGCATTATAGGGATATTGTCCATTTAAAAAGAGGCACGAGTCCCTTGTTACATGCAATTTAAATAATTATAGATATTAACAGATCATGTTCCCAAACGCTACGAGGGAGAGGGAAAGAGGGGGAGAGGGGAGGGGAGGAGAGAGGGGGAGAGAGCGAGGGGGAGGGGGGAAGTGGGGGGGGGAGAGGGGGAGAGAGTGTATTGACGCTTGATTGTAGCAGGACTGGGGGTTGAGGTGGTTCTCTCAGCTTATGCCGACGATGTACTTCTTACGTTCACTCACCCTGTTGACCTGCGGAGAATGCGTGAATGCCAGCAGAGTTTCTCGGCTGCATCATCTGCCAGGATCAACTGGAGTAAGTGTTCCGGATTTCTAGTGGGCCATTGGCAGGTGGACTCCCTGCCGGAGGAGATGATAGATTATGCGTCACCCGGCTGGGACGCTGGTCAGGCTTGCTTAGAGTTCTTTCGTTCCAGGGTAGGGTGCTGGATATAAACCAACTGGTGGCCTCCATGTTATGGTGCCGGCTGGCCACTCTTGTCCCGCTTCTATCTTTGTAACCACAATACAGAAGAGGCCAGTGGGTTTCTTTTGGGGAGGTAGGAAGCACTGGGTCTCCGCAGCAGTCCTGAGTCTCCCGTTAGAGGAGGGTGGCCAGTCCTTGGTATGCGTGCGTACCCAGGTGGCGGCTCTCTGTGTCGGGACTCTGCGGAGGTACTTGTACGCGGAGCACCCCCCCAGATGGCACGTTCTGGCCACGTATCTATTCCGCCAGGGCCATTGCCTGAGTGGGGTTTTGCGGCTCCCGGTGGCGGGCATCAGACGATCCGCCACAAGGGACCTGCCTAGCTTTTACTGCGATGCGTTGACATCGCGGTAAAATGAGTTGCCTTTCCGAGGTGCCCAGCGTGCTGTTTCGTGATGCGGAGAGACGTGTGCTGTACAGGATGCTCCTGCACACTCTGCACCTCCTCGCCTTCGTCTTCCGTCCGGACACGCCGTGACGGTCCGTGTTACCATCTGACGACGGGGGCAGTCCCCAGTGGAGGTCTCTCTACAAGGGAGTCCTCCCCCTTTACATCGGGGACCTGGGGTGGAGAGTGTTGCACAGAGCCGTGGTGTGTAATAAACTTTTGAGTCGGTTCACGGACTCACCGGCCGCCTGTAATTTCTGCGGCGAGGAAGAGACCGTGTTCCACGTGTATATGGAGTGTGTGAGGTTGCTGCCCCTGTACGAATATTTGAAGGGGCTGCTCCTTAAGTTTTGGTTGCATTTTAGTCCCACGATCCTGATGTGTGGGCACAGGGCACGGAGTTGGGGGAGGGGGGGGGGGGGGCGATTGGGAGGGTGGGATCTCCTTGTCAGTTTGCTCCTGGGCCTGGCCAAGATGGCCATTCGCGGGTCCAGCAGTGGGCGGTCGATGGTCACGTCAGTCGGCTACCTACCCCACTTCCGGGCCTATGTCCGTGCTTGCGTGTCCCTGGAGATTGAACACGTGGTGTCCATGGGGGCTCTGGAGGCCTTCCGAGAACGATGATCACCGCAGGGTGTCGAAGGAATTGTAAATGAAGATTACACCATTGTACAATAATGATTGCTTGATGTATTGTGACCGTTGAGTTTATGTACTTTTGGTACACTGTATTATGCATTTGTTGAATAATGTCCTTGGAATGGAAAAAGGGAGAGGGGATGGGGGGAGAGAGAAAAAAAATATTGAAAACTGTAGCAACAAAAGCTTATTCTTGCAACCTGTTGAAGAATATCAGTAGCATGAAAACTAAAGGTTGCCCAGTCATACAACACAGCTCATGCTTTGTAAAGGAAAAGTGATAGTTGAGAGTTTTGTCACCGACCATTGGACTTGGGCCAGAGACAACCTGTTGGTGCAAAGATCAATCCTTTCATCCCAACCACCAGAGAGTTGCAGCGACAATCCTCCTGTCAATTATCGTTAGACATCATTTTGCAGCAATTAACTGGGATTGATGCACATATGTAATTGCATATGTAATTTTCATTACATAATTATCCTCCATTTGCCGCATTCCACGGGAGAAATTATCTTGGATTTGTTGGGAGACACTGCAGTTGTTTCAGTCCCGATATTTAAACACAACCTCTGTTCAGCATCTTGGTTGTCTACAACATGGGAGTCCACAAGACTGGATTTGCAGAATTAATACTTTGCAGTGAGCCCTGTCACAAGTCAGACTGTGTCGCTGAATCTATGCAAATAAATCCATCAATCACTTCCCCCTCAAGTAAAATATTTACTCCACCCTAAACTATTCTACCGACAACCTTTGTCATAGAGTCATGCAGCATGGAAATGACTTGGTCTCCATAGCCGTCTGTGGCAATAAATTCCACAGATTCCCCACCCTCTGACTAAAGAAATTCCTCCTCATCTCCTTTCTCAAGGTACGTCCTTTTATTCTGAGGCCATGGCCTCTGGTCCTAGACTCTCCCGCTAGTGGAAACATCCTCTCCACATTTACGCTATCCAGGACTTTCGTTATTTGGTAATTTTCAACGAGGTTCTCCCCTCGTCCTTCTAAACTCCAGACAATTAATTTGTCTTTCTTTGCGATATCGACCAGGATTTTTCAAAGGTCAGAGTAGGAGCTTTCCATGGCATTCTCTGAAACTTCCAGGGTTACATAACTTACAGAAAGAGTTGCCCCTGAGGTCCCTCTTAAACCTCTCCCCTTTCTTGTTAAGCCTAGGGCCTCTAGCTTTAGAATCCTGGGAAGCAGACTGTGAACGTACACTTTTTCTCCATGTCCCTCATGATCTTGTACTCTGCAATAAGGTCACCCACCCTTCAGCCTCCTTTGCTCCAAAGAAAATATAATGAATAAATGAATAAATAATAAATAGCCTAATGAATAAATCTGGAAAATAGGCACTGAAATTAATTGGGCTCCTTAAATATCTGATAGTTTGCAAGCAGCAATCCTGACAATAATTTATTATTGATTAACTGATTGGTGAATGCAGAACATCTATTTGTGTTTGGAGATAACATCATTTGCTATCTTCTTATACATCTCCATCATTTAGGTCTCGGTTTAGGTTCTTTATTGTCACTTATACTGAAGTGCAGTGAAAAACTTGATGTTGTTAAGCTGGAATGGGTGCAGGATGCTACCAGGACTCGAGCGCCTGGGCTATAGGGAGTGGTTGAGGAGTTAAGGACCTTATTCCTTGGAGCGAAGAAGGATGATGGTTGATCTTATAAAGGAGTATAAAGTAATGAGAAAAATAGATAGGGTAAATGCACAGAGTGTCCTACCCAGAGCGGGGGAATTGAGAACCAAAGGTATAGCTGGGAGGGGAAAGATTTAATAGGAACCTGAGGGGCAACTTTTTCTACACAAACGTTGGTGGGTGGTGGAATGAGCTGCCAGAGGAGGTAGTTGAGGCAGGTTATATCACAATGTCTAAGAAACATTTAGGTAGGTACATGGGTAGGATAGACTTAGAGGGATATGGACCAAATGCAGGCAGGTGGGACTAGTTTAGATGGTCAGCATGGGAATGTTGGGTTGAAGGGCCTGTTTCGCTGCTGTGTGATTCTCTGCCTCTCTGATTCAGAAGACAATGGGGTTAAGAGATGAATCCCAACAAATAGTTATTTCATCACTGTAGATGAACGTGGAAATGAGAATATCATGGGAAGCAGCTGACCTCCATGTTCTTATTTCCCCAAAGCAATCAGAAACCAGTTTGTTAACAACATAGTCGTAGGTAAGAACATCTTCAATGATGTTGACAAACTGAGCAATTGTGACTCTACTGGAACTAGATTACGTTCTCCACGTTCACTGCCACTACTCATTGGTGATCTCTCTGTAAAATAAACACACTGATAATCTGCACATGCTTATTGACAAAAATTGTTCAAAACTTTTTTTAAAAATGGGGCAAACATGTTCTATTGTACAGAGGGATGACTTGGGACGTGAGTAATTATGAGACGATTGGTCCCTTGCCTCTAAGACATGCCGATGAATCACAATTACAGCACAGATCTGACCTCAGCCTTTCCTGAGGGAAGTTTCTAAGTGCCTGCAAAATTACTTCAAGAAAATAGGAAAAGTAGCTAAAGGAGTGCCTTTAATTACCAAGAGAGATATGTTTCATATCTGCAGCAGTGCTCAGAGATGTCTACATTGTGATCTCTTCCAAATCTGTGTTATTCATCTCCCAGTGTAATTTGATGGCGACGTCTCTTTAAATTTGGTTCTGGTAGTGACGTCAATAGGCTTAATGCGAAAATTAATAACTTTTATTTTGGAACAACATGTTGAGTTATGGGGAGAGTGGATAAGCTGGACCTGCTTTGTCTGGAGTGAAGGACCATGAGGGGTTGACCTGATAGATATATATATATATATATATATATATATATATAAGATCATGACAGACACAGACGAAGGGTAAATGGGATTTGTGTAGATTGGTAAAAAGGTAGGTGTGGATGCGGTGGGCCGAAGGGCCCTGTTCTGTGCTATCTATAGGATGCACTATAGCAAATTGCCTAGACTACCCATAAAGCACCTTCCGTACCATCTCTGCCAGCTGGAAGGACAAGGACAGCTAAAGTATGGAGAGTCTTGGCAGCTGCCCTCCAAGCCACACATCATCCTGACATGGAAATATATCACCATTCTTTCACCATCACTTGGTCAAAATCCTGGACCTCTCTCCCTGCAGCATTGTGGATATATTCCCATCAGCAGCGGTTCATGAAGACATTCATCGCCACCTTCCCATGCACAATTTTGATTGGGCAATTAAATGATGGCTCAGCATGTGAAGCCCACATCCCTTCCATGAATAAAGTAGAGCCACACAGCATGGAAACTGGCCCTTCAGCCCACCTTTCGCATACAGACTAAGATGCCTCATCTACACCAGCCCCACCTGCCTGCTTTTGGCCCATATCCCTCTAAACCTTTCCTATCCACGATCCTATCCAAATGACTATTAAATGTTGATATTGTGCCTGCTTCAACTACCTCCCCTGGCAGCTCGTTCCATATACCCATCACTCTCTGTGTGAGCTAAAAAAAACTCATGGTGCAACTTTTGGAAACATAGAAACATAGAAAATAGGTGCAGGAGTAGGCCATTCGGCCCTTCAAGCCTGCACCACCATTCAATATGATCATGGCTGATCATCCAGCTCAGTATCCCGTACCTGCCTTCTCTCCATACCCCCTGATCCCTTTAGCCACAAGGGCCACATCTAACTCCCTCTTAAATATAGCCAATGAACTGGCCTCAACTACCTTCTGTGGCAGAGAATTCCACAGACTCACCACTCTGTGTGAAGAAATGTTTTCTCATCTCGGTCCTAAAAGATTTCCCCCTTATCCTTAAGTTGTGACCCCTGGTTCTGGACTTCCCCAACATCGGGAACAATCTTCCTGCATCTAGCCTCTCCAACCCCTTAAGGATTTTATATGTTTCTATAAGATCCCCCCTCAGTCTTCTAAATTCCAGCGAGTATAAGCCTAGTCTATCCAATCTTTCTTCATATGAAAGTCCTGCCATCCCAGGGATCAATCTGGTGAACCTTCTCTGTACTCCCTCTAAGGCTAGACTTAGTAGACCAAAACTGTACACAATACTCCAGGTGCGGTCTCACCAAGGCCCTGTACAATTGCAGCAGAACCTCCCTGCTCCTATACTCAAATCCTCTTGCTATGAATGCTAACATACCATTCGCTTTCTTCACTGCCTGCTGCACCTGCATGCTTGCTTTCAATGACTGGTGCACCACGACACCCAGGTCACGTTGCATCTCCCCTTCTCCCAATCGGTCACCATTCAGGTAATACTCTGCTTTCCTGTTCTTGCCGCCAAAGTGGATAACCTCACATTTGGCCCAAATCCCTTTAAATCTTTCCTATCCACGTACCTGTCCAAATGTCTTTTGGATGTTATTATAGTACCTGCCTCAACTACCTCCTCTGGCAGCTCGTTCCATACAACCCACCGCCCTTTCTGTTTTGTTTTCGTACATTCTCCAGTGCTTCCTATAAATAGTATTTATTGTGTTAATGAAGGAGTTAGTGTGTAACTCACAGCACAATAAACAATGTCAATTCACTCAGAAAGCAAAGCAGAGGAAACAAAATTCACTTCAACATCTCTGACCAAATAATGGTAACTTCTCCAGAACACTGCATTTCATAAGCTCATAAGTTCATAAGTTATAGGAACAGAGTTAGGCCATTCAGCCTATCAAGTCTACTCTGCTATTCAGTCTTGGTTGATCCATCTTTCCCTCTCAACCCCATTTTCCTGCCTTCTCCCCATAATCCCCGACACCCGTGCTAATCAAGAATCTGTCAAAAATATCCATGGACTTGGCCTCCACAGCCGTCTGTGGCAATGGATTCCACAGATTCAAATCCTGGGCAGATATTCAATATCAATTATTTACAACAATGCGGTCACAAACTGTGATTGACATGGAGTAGAACCTAGAACAATAAGCATGAACAGACCATTTGGCCCATCATGTCTGTGCTGTCCATGCTGGCATCTGCCTACCCATGGTCCATATATTTATATTCTTTGCCTGTTAATGTCTTAATGTCTAATTGCCTCTTAAAAGTTGTTATCATATCTGCTTCTACTACTTTCTCTGGTAGAGTGTTCCAGGTACCTACCACTCTCTGTAAAAAGTTGACTTGTACATCTCCTTAAAATTTCCTCCTCTCACCTTAAACCACTGCTCTCTCATCATTGACATTTCCACGCTGGGAGAAAGGCTCTGTCTACCCTTTCTTTGATTCTTGTAATCTTATATACTTTTATTACGTCTCCCATCTGTCTTCAGTGCTCCAGCAAAAATAAATCAACTTTGTCCAAATTCTGCTTCATTGTCATCCTGTTGAGTTTCACTGTCGGTATCACTCGTTATCATCTACCCCACAGCCAACAATGACCATTATGGGCTCCACACTTCCGTGATCATCGTTGCTTTTTAGCATATCTTTCATTTATTTGTTCTTTGTATCTTTTATTATCTCTGCTTTCCCTTTCCCTTGACTCTCAGTTTGAAGAAGGGTCCTGACCCGAAATGTCAGCTCTTCCTTTTCTTCAGAGTTGCTGCCTGACCCGCTGAGTTACTCAAGCTTTTTGTGTCCATCTTCTGCTTGTAGCAAAATAAATCCAATCACGGGCGGCACGGTAGCGTAGCGGTAGAGTTGCTGCTTTACAGCGAATGCAGCGCCGGAGACTCAGGTTCGATCCTGACTACGGGTGCTGCACTGTAAGGAGTTTGTACGTTCTCCCCGTGACCTGCGTGGGTTTTCTCCGAGATCTTCGGTTTCCTCCCACACTCCAAAGACGTACAGGTATGTAGGTTAATTGGCTGGGTAAATGTAAAAATTGTCCCTAGTGGGTGTAGGATAGTGTTAATGTACGGGGATCACTGGGCAGCACGGACTTGGTGGGCCGAAAAGGCCTGTTTCCGGCTGTATATATATGATATGATATGATATGATAACCCTTTCCAAAGCCTCCACATCCTACTGATAGTCTGATGACCAGAACTAAACACAATAGTCCAAATGTGGCTGAGCCAAAGCTTTATACAATTGCAACATTACTCCCTGACTCTTATACTCAATGCCATGGTCGCACCATGACATTAAAGGCAGAAAGGCAAGAGAGAACAAGTCCGAGAATGCCTGACCAAGATATAACGGAGCTTGGGGCCCAGGCAGCAGAATGGATGATAAAAAGTAGAGTGAAGATACACAAGAAGCTCAGAATGAAAGAGCTCTGTGTGTTACAGAGCAGAATGTTACCCTCTCCTTTTCTGTCTTCTCCAATTTCTGTCAGTAATCTGCCTGAACCTTATCAGAAATTGCAAGGAAATGCATTTGCTACATTTTATTGCAAAATAATTCAGCCTCTTTAATGTATTTACATGCCACAGGACAGCTTCTACTCCACATGTTTGCTTCTTTTGGCTGCCTGCAATGAATTCAGTGCCAGAGTAACCCGTTGTTCAAGAGTTAGATTTGAAGGAGTGTCTTAAATAATAGAACTTACATTTTATCTGGAGCTTTTTGCCAACTTCACAATATCCCAAAGGGTTTTGTAGTCCGTGAAACACATTTGATGATGGGAGAAGAATCAGTGGGGAGAACAACAGAGTCAATGTTTCAGGTCAAGGACCCTGTTTGGAACTGGGGCGGGAAACAAAAAGAGAGAAAACAAGGTTTTTGTTAGTTGCAGAGTGGGTGGGTGGAGAGAGCAGGAGGTCAGAGATGGGCTCGGGCCACAATTGCAGACACATCAGAGTAGTAGGAGGCATGGCTGTCAATCTGCGCAGTAACCAAGGTCCTGCAATAATAATTCAGCAGTGAAGCAATTATCTGCTTCTTTTTGTTGATGTTAGTTGAACAATATTAATATTAACCAGTACCTTCAGCAACAGACAGGCTCCATCAAGATGCAGTACAGAACACCACAGGAGATCGTTTCTCCCTGAGGCTATCAAACTACAACTCCTCCTCCTTCTGTCATGGGGTAGACTGACTCCCCTCCCCCCCCCCCCCCACCCCAACCCCCTCCCCAATCTTTGCTCATCCCCAATCCTTTCAATTCGTTTCATGTTTCATGCGACTTGTGGTTTATGACTGTTGGCAGACCAATTTCCCTCCTGGGATACCGTATCGTATCGAATTCTGGAGAACACCTCCAAACAGCAAAAGAATTGGTGCTTCTGTGAGAGCTGGTAACATTATGGATTTAGAAAAGACAAATAAAATGATTTATAACTTGCTTGCTTCAGCACCCATGCTGTGTTCCATCTGTACGTCAGGGCAGCACAGTGGTAGCAGTGGAGCTGAGTTGAGTTTGAGTTTAGTTTAATGTTACATGTACTGAGATATAGTGCAAAGCTTTTGTTGTGTGCTAACCAGTCAGCGGAAAGACAATATATGATTACAATCAAGCCGTCCACAGTGTACAGAGTCAGAGACCCCGGTTTCGATATTGCTGACTCTGACCTGTCCACGGTGTTGTGTGGGGGAGGTGGAGAATAAAAAGTTGAATCTCCATCAAGAAGTAGCAGAGTGTTGCTTTAGAAACCCTGCATTCAAAAATGCGTGGAATGAATTACATTATATGAATGAAATAATTCATACAATGAATGGGGCGCAGCGGGGGCTTCAATATCGGGAGCCCCGACCGCCCCGACGTGGCAACTCCAACAGCCTGACCGCGGGACAAGACGGCAGGGAAGAGAAAAAGACATTTTTGGCCTTCCATCACAGTGAGGAGGGACTGGAGGAGACTCACTGTGATGGATGTTTCTTTTTGTTTTGTGTTAGTTGTGATTGTATGTGTTATTGCATTTTTATTGATTAATCTTATTGGTCTTATTGTTTAACTGCGGGTAATGTTTCATTTTACTACACATTTATGTGTATGTAACAAATAAACGACTATTGACTATTGATATTGATATTGGTAGAGTTGCTGCCTTACAGCGCCAGAGACCCGTATTTGATCCTGACAACTGGTGCTGTCTGTACGGAGTTTCTACATTCTTCCTGTGACCATGTGGGTTTTCTCCGGGTGCTCAGGTTTCCTCCCACACTCCAAAGACGTACAGGTTTGTAGGTTAATTGACTTTGGTTAAAATTGTAAATTGCCCCTAATGTGTAGGATAGTGCTAGTTTATGGGGTGATCGCTGGTCGGCACAGATTCGATGGGCCGAAGGTCCTGTTTCTGCGATGTATCTCTAAAGTTTAAAGTATAGTCAAAATACTTTGCATATTGCGTACCACGTTGTCAAAAATGTGTCTCTCTCTTCTTGTCTATTGCTTGTGTAAGATTCTGTAATATCTTCAGATGTTTTTAATTAATACTGCCCTGAAACTGAAATTAATTGTTCGATTTGCTGTGATTTTGATTCTCATGCTTGTTTTGAATTTCAATACTACAAATCTAAATTCTTGAACCAACCTGCACAACCTTAACTCTACCCGGGCACTTGTTTTATTTATCGTGTTTTGCATTAAAGTTTTGTTTTGCATGCCGCTTTTTTTAGTGCTTTTTTTACTGTCTTGCAGAAATTATGTGTAATTTATGTATAATCTATGTATAACATGTTTTGGTGTGAGGTTTGTTACTGTGCCCCTGATGCTGCTACAAGCAAGATTTTCATTGTACCTGGACCTCATTGTACTTGTGCACATGACAACAAAAACATGACTTGACTTAAGTAAATAAATGGGCAGCTCAGTGGCATAGTGGTAGAGTTGCTGCCTTACAGCGCCCGAGACTCGGGTTCGATTCTGACTACAGATGCTGTCTGTACGGAGTTTGTACGTTTTCCCCGTGACTGCGTAGGTTTTCCCCGGGTACTCCGGTTTTCTCCCACGTTCAAAAGACGTGCAGGTTTGTAGGTTAATTGGCTTCTGTAAATTGTCCCTCGTGTGTAGGATAGAACTAGTGTACGGGGTGATCACTGGTCGGTACAGAATCGATGGGCAGAAGGGCTTGTTTCCACACTGTATCCCTAACCAAACTAAACTAAACTAAACTACAAAAAGATGCAACAAATAGAGAATGCTTTAATTTTCATTGTTTAATAAAAGCACAGGCCATTTAAAATACATAGATGTGTGGCTCTTTTAAAATGACAGCCAAAGGGATTTTGTATGAACTTTTGAAATATTTGTGCAGCATCTTTTAAAGAGCTTGATTTCAAGGCACTGAAACATCAGGAATCAAACAAACCAGTTCGAAGTGAAGGTAGACACAAAATGCTGTAATAACTCAGCGGGACAGGCACCATCTCTGGATAGAAGAATAGTGTGACGGTTCGGGTCGCGACCTGAAGAAGGGTCTCCTCCCGAAACGTCATCCATTCCTTCTATCCAGAGATGCTGCCTGCCCCGCTGAGTTACACCAGCATTTTGAGCCTATCTTCCGTGTAAACCAGGATCTGCGGATCCTTCCTACACAAACAGTTAGTGGTGCTGAGGCCACTCTTTTATTGTCCTTAACTCATAGCCAACGAGAGATACAGAACAGAAACAGGCCTTTCAACCCACTGTGTCCAAGCCAACCATCAACCATCCATTTACACTAATTCTACATTCATCCCATTTAAAAAAAATGTTGCCCACATTTCACCCCCCAGATTCTACCGTTCGCCTCAATAGACAATAGACAATAGACAATAGACAATAGGTGCAGGAGTAGGCCATTCAGCCCTTCGAGCCAGCACCGCCATTCAATGCGATCATGGCTGATCACTATCAATCAGTACCCCGTTCCTGCCTTCTCCCCATACCCCCTCACTCCGCTATCCTTAAGAGCTCTATCCAGCTCTCTCTTGAAAGCATCCAACGAACTGGCCTCCACTGCCTTCTGAGGCAGAGAATTCCACACCTTCACCACCCTCTGACTGAAAAAGTTCTTCCTCATCTCCGTTCTAAATGGCCTACCCCTTATTCTCAAACTGTGGCCCCTTGTTCTGGACTCCCCCAACATTGGGAACATGTTATCTGCCTCTAATGTGTCCAATCCCCTAATTATCTTATATGTTTCAATAAGATCCCCCCTCATCCTTCTAAATTCCAGTGTATACAAGCCCAATCGCTCCAGCCTTTCAACATACGACAGTCCCGCCATTCCGGGAATTAATCTAGTGAACCTACGCTGCACGCCCTCCATAGCAAGAATATCCTTCCTCAAATTTGGAGACCAAAACTGCACACAGTACTCCAGGTGCGGTCTCACCAGGGCCCGGTACAACTGTAGAAGGACCTCTTTGCTCCTATACTCAACTCCTCTTGTTACGAAGGCCAACATTCCATTGGCTTTCTTCACTGCCTGCTGAACCTGCATGCTTCCTTTCATTGACTGATGCACTAGGACACCCAGATCTCGTTGAACTCCCCCTCCTCCTAACTTGACACCATTCAGATAATAATCTGCCTTTCTATTCTTACTTCCAAAGTGAATAACCTCACACTTATCTACATTAAACTGCATCTGCCATGTATCCGCCCACTCACACAACCTGTCCAGGTCACCCTGCAGCCTTATTGCATCTTCCTCACAATTCACACTACCCCCCAACTTAGTATCATCTGCAAATTTGCTAATGGTACTTTTAATCCCTCCGTCTAAGTCATTAATGTATATCGTAAATAGCTGGGGTCCCAGCACCGAACCTTGCGGTACCCCACTGGTCACTACCTGCCATTCCGAAAGGGACCCATTTATCCCCACTCTTTGCTTTCTGTCTGTTAACCAATTTTCTATCCATGTCAGTACCCTACCCCCAATACCATGTGCCCTAATTTTGCCCACTAATCTCCTATGTGGGACCTTGTCGAAGGCTTTCTGAAAGTCGAGGTACACCACATCCACTGACTCTCCCTTGTCAATTTTCCTAGTTACATCCTCAAAAAATTCCAGTAGATTTGTCAAGCATGATTTCCCCTTCGTAAATCCATGCTGACTCGGAACGATCCCGTTACTGCTATCCAAATGCTCAGCAATTTCGTCTTTTATAATTGACTCCAGCATTTTCCCCACCACTGATGTCAGACTAACTGGTCTATAATTACCCGTTTTCTCTCTCCCTCCTTTCTTAAAAAGTGGGATAACATTTGCTATCCTCCAATCCACAGGAACTGATCCTGAATCTATAGAACATTGAAAAATGATCTCCAATGCTTCCACTATTTCTAGAGCCACCTCCTTAAGTACTCTGGGATGCAGACCATCAGGCCCTGGGGATTTATCAGCCTTCAGTCCCATCAGTCTACCCAAAACCATTTCCTGCCTAATGTGGATTTCCTTCAGTTCCTCCATCACCCTAGGTTCTCCAGCCCCTAGAACATTTGGGAGATTGTGTGTATCTTCCTCAGTGAAGACAGATCCAAAGTAACGGTTTAACTCGTCTGCCATTTCTTTGTTCCCCATAATAAATTCCCCTGCTTCTGTCTTCAAGGGACCCACATTTGCCTTGACTATTTTTTTCCTCTTCACGTACCTAAAAAAACTTTTGCTATCCTCCTTTATATTATTGGCTAGTTTACCCTCGTACCTCATCTTTTCTCCTCGTATTGCCTTTTTAGTTAACTTTTGTTGCTCTTTAAAAGAGTCCCAATCCTCTGTCTTCCCACTCTTCTTTGCTATGTTATACTTCCTCTCCTTAATTTTTATGCTGTCCCTGACTTCCCTTGTCAGCCACAGGTGTCTCTTACTCCCCTTAGAGTCTTTCCACCTCTTTGGAATAAATTGATCCTGCAACCTCTGCATTATTCCCAGGAATACCTGCCATTGCTGTTCTACCGTCTTCCCTGCTAGGGCCTCCTTCCAATCAATTTTGGCCAGCTCCCGCCTCATGCCTCTGTAATCCCCTTTGCTATACTGTAATACCGACACTTCCGATTTTCCCTTCTGCCTTTCCATTTGCAGAGTAAAACTTATCATGTTGTGATCACTGCCTCCTAATGGCTCTTTTACCTCTAGTCCCCTTATCAGATCAGGATCATTACACAACACTAAATCCAGAATTGCCTTCTCCCTGGTAGGCTCCAGTACAAGCTGTTCTAAGAATCCATCTCGAAGGCACTCTACAAACTCTCTTTCCTGGGGTCCATTTCCAACCTGATTTTCCCAGTCTACCTGCATGTTGAAATCTCCCATAACCACCGTAGCATTACATTTTTGACACGCCAATTTTATCTCCTGATTTAACTTGCACCCTAAGTCGAGGCTACTGTTTGGGGGCCTATAGATAACTCCCATTAGGGTCTTTTTACCCTTACAATTTCTCATTTCTATCCATACTGATTCAACATCTCCTGATTCTATGTCACCCCTTGCAAGGGAATGAATATCATTCCTTACCATCAGAGCAACCCCACCCCCTCTGCCCACCTGTCTGTCTTTTCTATACGTTGTGTACCCCTGAATATTCAGTTCCCAGCCCTGGTCCTCTTGTAGCCATGTCTCAGTGATCCCTACAACATCATACTTGCCCATGACTAACTGAGCCTCAAGCTCATCCACTTTATTTTTTATACTACGCGCATTTAAGTACAACACTTTAACTTCTGTATTTACCTCCCCTCTCACATCGTTCACAATTGGCCCTGCCCTTAATTTCTTTTCCGCTCTAGAACTTCTGTTCCCATTCTTCCGAAAGTCTTTTGCAATATCTCCTGTATTCCCTTTTACCTCATCTTCATATTCACAATTTGTTAACCCCTCCCCCCCACTACTTAGTTTAAAGCCACAGGTGTCACACTAGCAAACCTGCCTGCCAGAATGTTTGTCCCCCTGCTGTTAAGATGCAACCCGTCCCTTTTGTACAAGTCACCCCTAGCCCAGAAGAGATCCCAGTGGTCCAGAAATCTAAATCCCTGCTCTCTGCACCAGTCCCTCAGCCATAAATTCATACCCTCTATCTCTCTGTTCCTGGCCTCACCAGCACGAGGTACCGGTAGCAGTCCAGAGATAACTACCTTCGACGTCCTACTTCTCAGCGTTTTTCCCAACTCTCTAAACTCCCGCTGTAGCACCTCCTTCCTCTTCCGCCCGACGTCATTCGTGCCCACGTGCACAACGACTTCAGGTTGATCGCCTTCCCTCGCTAGGATTTTCTGAAGCCGGTCTGTGATGTGTTGAACCCTGGCACCAGGGAGGCAACAGACCATCCTCAAGTCCCTCCTGCTGCCACAGAATCTTCTATCCGTCCCTCGGACTATGGAGTCACCGACCACTACGGCTCTTCCAGACTTCGGTCTCCCCTGTCGTGTATCCTTGCCAACAGGTCCGCCACTCGGACTGGAAACGTCTTCTGCCCCGACAGTTCCCAAGAGGGTATACCTATTTGCAATAGGCACAGCCACCGGGGTCTCCTGTAGTCCACGTCCACTCCTCCCTGAAACAGTCTCCCACCTTCGCTCGACCTGGACCCTTGGCGTGACAGCCTCACAATAGGTCCTGTCGAGGAAACTCTCGCATTCCCGGATGGCCCTGAGGTCATCCAACTGCCTCTCCAACTCCACCACACGTCCCTTCAGGAGCTGCACCTGGACACAGTTCTTGCAGGTGTAGCTCCCAGAAGCTCCCGCGACGTCCCTGTCTTCCCACATCCTGCAGGAAACACACCGCACCAACTTTTCCGCCATCACCTTGTGCCTATAACCAGCTCTGGCTTAAAACAATGGTATCCTCCTCACCTCAGCCTCCTCGCCGAAGACTCGCAGCCAAAGACTCGCACTTTTCTCACTGGGCTGCACCTGAACAGGGCTGCACCCTTTTGTGAGCCTTGCTTATATCACCAATTTAAATTGCCTGATTGTCCAATTTACCTGACTTCTCACTTAAACTGCCTGTTGAACTGTGATTAGCACTTACTTTACTGCTCAGCCAACGGGCGTCCTTGCTCTGCTCCCGGACTTTTCAAATTGACTACTACTTCCTTTTGGCGCTCTTTTTAAACTGCCTGTTGAACTGTGATTAGCACTTACTTTACTGCTCAGCCAACGGGCGTCCTTGCTCTGCTCCCGGACTTTTCAAATTGACTACTACTTCCTTTTGGCGCTCTTTTTAAACTGCCTGTTGAACTGTGATTAGCACTTACTTTACTGCTCAGCCAACGGGCGTCCTTGCTCTGCTCCCGGACTTTTCAAATTGACTACTACTTCCTTTTGGCGCTCTTTTTAAACTGCCTGTTGAACTGTGATTAGCACTTACTTTACTGCTCAGCCAACGGGCGTCCTTGCTCTGCTCCCGGACTTTTCAAATTGACTACTACTTCCTTTTGGCGCTCTTTTTAAACTGCCTGTTGAACTGTGATTAGCACTTACTTTACTGCTCAGCCACTAGGAATCAGTGTCTCCTAGAGATCCCTTCGATTGTGGCAATGTCAGTACCCAAGAGGGACCATGCACATTGCACCGGGCAGTTTTGCAGTGGCCAATTAACCTAGCGACCTGCCTCATCTTTGGGATGTGAGAGGAAACATGAACACCATGTGGGGTCACAGGTAATGTGCAAACACGGCACAGACAACATCTGAGGTCAGGGTTGAACCCAGGTCTCTCAGCATGGGGGAAGCAACTCTATGAGTTGCCCACATCAATCTGAAGAAGGGTCTCGACCCGAAACGTCACCCATTCCTTCTATCCCGAGATGCTGCCTGACCTGCTGAGTTACTCCAGCATTTTGTGAATAAATCGATTTGTACCAGCATCTGCAGTTATTTTCTTATTCTATGAGTTGCCCCAATGACACCCTCTGGGAAATCCATAATATAAAGTAGAAAGAAAGAACTGCAGAAGCTGGTTTACAAAAAAAAGACAGAGCAGTGAAGTAATTCATCGGTTCAGTCCACATCTCTGGAGAACGTGTATCCATGCCTGACCTTCTGAGTTACTCAAGCACTTTGAATCTATAATATTGTTACTGTGAATTATATACCTCTGCTGACTCTCAGACAATATTTTTGTAGACAGAGTGTTGATGCTTGGCTTTAAAATACTAACATACCTTTGTTTCATACATTTGTATTCATAGCCTTGATCTCCTGAGAACCGATTGGAACATTCAGATAATCAAAATGTTTAAGAAAACTCTACTAATATTTAACAAATGTGCAGGGAATGTAGTTTAGAGACACAGAGTGGAATCAGGCACTTCGGCCCACCGAGTCCTCGCTGACCAGCAATCCCCATACAGTAACGCTATCCTACACACACTAGGGACAATTTATAATTTACAGAAGCCAATTAACCTACAAAACTTGTATGTGGAAGGAAACCAGAGCACCCGGATAAATCCCATGCAGGTCACGTGGAGAACGTACAAACTACGTACAGACGGCACCCATAGTCAGGATCAAACATGGGCCTCTGGCGCTGAAAGGTAGCAAATGCACTGCTGTCCCATTCATTGTATGAATTATTACATTCATTGAATGTAATTCATTCCATGCATTTTTTAAATGCAGGGTTTCTAACGCAACACTCTGCTCCTTCTTGATGGAGATTCAACGTTTTATTCTCCACCTCCCCCTGCACCAACACTGTGAACAGGTCAAAGTTAGCAACATCGAAAGCAGCAGAGAATAAACCCAGCCACAATGATATAAAAGAAAAGATGCTTTGTGAAGCTGGACTGGACTCCAGCTCCTGTGGGATAGATATTCTACAAGCAGTTGCAATTCGAAATCCATCTATCTCTTCACGGGTTATCCCTTCCAACCTCAACAAGAGAGTGCAACAAAAGCTGCCGAAGATAATGCACTCAAAATTACTTTACTGCTGTTTAATGACACTAACCAGCATTGTACTTGAACAGGGCTTTGAAAAACAGTTTTTCACTGTGTCTTGGTACACATGACAATAGTAAAAATGGCGGCACAGTGGCATAGCTGGGGGAGCAGCTGACTCACAGCACTAGAGACCGGGTTGGATCCTGACCTCGGCTGTTGCCTGTGTGGAGTTTGCAGTCTCCCTGTGACAGTGTGAGTTTCCTCTGGGTGCTCCAGTTTCCTCCCACATCATGAAGACGTGCAGGTTTGATGGACCTCTGTAAATTGCTCCTAATGTGTGTGGAGTGGATGTGCAAGTGGGATAACATGTAACTAGTGTGAACGGGTGAGTGATGGTCGGTGTGGACTCGGTGAGCTGAAGGGCCTGATTCCATTCTCTCTCTCTCTCTCTCTCTCTCTCTCTCTCTCTCTCTCTCTCTCTCTCTCTCTCTCTCTCTCTCTCTCTCTCTCTCTCTCTCTCTCTCTCTCTCTCTCTCTCTCTCTCTCTCTCTCTCTCTCTCTCTCTCTCTCTCTCTCTCTCTCTCTCTCTCTCCCCCCTCCCCACCTCCCCCCCTCCCCCCCTCCCTCCCTCCCTCTCTCCCCCCTCCCCCCCCTCTATCTCTCTCTTTCACTTTATCTCTCTCTCTCTCTCAACCCCCCCCCCCCTCTATCTCTCTTTCACTTTATCTCTGTTTCTGTATCAAAGCACCAGCCATTTAAAATACATTGATGATAGTGGTAGATTTGCTGCCTTACAGTGCCAGAGACCCAAGTTTCATCCTGACTACGGGCGCTCCCTGTACAGAGTTTGTATGTTCTCCCTGTGACTACATGTGTTTTCTCTGGGTGTTCCAGTTCCCTCCCTTACTCCAAAGCCCTACAGGTTTGTAGTTTAATTGGCTTTGGTAAAAAAACTAGTAAATTATACCGAGCGTACAATAGTGTATGGGGTGATTGCTGGTCGGCACGGACTCGATGGGCCGAAGGGCCTGTTTCCGCGCTATATCTCTAAAGTCTAAAGTCTAAAGTAAATAAAATGTCGGAATTTTTCTTCCATTTTGGCCAGCTCCTATTTCTTCCTCCAGTGGATGGAAGATGCTTCACATGACCTATGATGTCATTAACTCTGTGACAGATGCTGGGCAAATGTGACAAATATTTTTAAAAATGCGCAAGAATATGTCCATTTCCTGGCCTATGATCTTCAATTGCACGATTCACAGCACGGAGTTGTCATGTTTCCCCGGATAACACTGATGCGATGCAAAGCTCCAGCAAGTGCAATCTTGGCAATCTGTCCTTGAAAGGCCATACAACATATTAACAATACAGGCAACATGTTACCACTACAGGGAATTGTTTACTGTTAGGGAAGTGAATGAGAAGGAGTGCTCAGAGATGGGAGAAAAATGTGGAAACAGGCCCTCCGGGCCCACCACCGACCCCACAGGATTAGACATATTATCCCCGAGATCACTGACTAGCGATCCCCGCACATTAACATTATCCCCGAGATCACCAATTTGCGATCCCCACACATTAACATTATCCCCAAGATCACCGAGGAGTGATCCCCGCACATTAACATTATCCCCAAGATCTCCGACTAGCGATCCCCGCACATTAACATTATCCTAAAAGAGACACAAATTGCTGAAGTAACTTGGCGGGTCAGGCAGCATCTCTGGAGAAAAGGAATAGGCGAAGTTTTGGGTCGAGACCCTTCTTCAGACTAAGATTTCTAAAGAGGGTGAAAGGCTGTCCAGGGGAGTCAAGAGGATTGGGACAGGTGGAGACGGGAGAAGGAGAAGAGAACACTATCCTGCACACACAAAGGACAATTTACAATTTTACATGTACGACCTGCACACCTTTGGAGTGTGGGAGGAAACCGGAGCTCCTGGGGAAAAACCGCACAGGTCATGGGGAGAACGTACAAAGTCCGTACAGACAGCACCCTTAGTGAAGATTGAAGCCGGATCTCTGGTGCAATAAGGCAATAACTCTGCCACTGTTCTGCCCTAGAATTGGACTTCATGACTGTGTGTTATAAATTTGAAAATCGAATGCTAAATTCTCTCATAGCTTTTCATGAACCCAAAAGTGATTTATGCATTTGTTGAAGTGGTTCTTTGACATTTGCATGATTGAAGTAGAGCCAACAGATGCGACCTTTCCTTGATATTTATAAGAAACTTGTCCTTGTAATGTAATGGATGTAAATTGGTATCCTAAATTATGAATATAAAATCTGATCAATTCTTAAATGCCATGGACCTTGCATTAATATACATGCCTAAGAGGTACTTCCAATGACACTAGAGATGTAAGCGTATACCTGTATCATTCATGTTCCTCTCTCTGCTGTTCTAATGCACAACTATGCACCAAATTATCTCATATAGCTAGGCATTCTCAAAGCTGAAATAAGGATATTCATTTATGGGCTGTACTACACCGAACATTTCATACCTTGATAATAATGTGGCATTGTATTGTAACATTCATTTTGACCTGCCTGTATTAATCAGTCTATGATTAAGTCAATCCTAGCACCAACCTCATGTTATCTATTCAAATGTTGACATTATCCGAATATTATAGGTTGAATGCCTGGGAAACACAACAGTCTGAGGAAGGGTCCCGACCTGAAACGCCACCTATCCATGTTTTCCGAAGATGCTGGCTGACCCACTGAGTTTCTCCACCATTTTGTGGCTTTCCTTGGTAAACCAGCATCGGGGCAGCACAGTGGCGCAGAGGTTGAGTTGCTGCCTTACAGCGCCAGAGACTCGGGTTCAAACCTGATCAGGGCTGCTATCTGTATGGAGTTTGCACATTCTAGCTGTGAACACGTGGGTTTTCTCTGGGTACTCCAATCTCCTCTCACATCCCAAAGCCGTGCAGGTTTGTAGATTAATTGGCTTCTGTAAATTGTCTCTGGTGAGTAAGGATGCGAAAGTGAGATAACATAGAAAAAGTGGGTGATTGTTGGCGCGGACTCATTGGTCTTAAGGGCTTGATTCCACGCTGTATTTCTAATCCAAACTCAGCTAAGCTAAGCTAAGTTAAGCTAAGCATCCGCAGTTCCTTGTTTCAATACAATGTACCTTCTTTCCCGTTGTCCACGTTGAAAGGTTTGCACTGATTTCAAGGAATTCCAGCCCAGGTATCACAGCTGCCATTTATCAAAGATCTTTGAAATAGCTGATCGTGGAACTATAATGAGAGATGTTCAGCTTGGGTGAAAAAAACCTCCTCCTTATGTGAGCAGTAGGGTTGGGTGGGGGTGGCGGTGGGAAAGGTGGTGACTGACAAGAAAACACAGCCCCATAAGCTAAACAAAGATGCTCAAACTACAAGATCGTTACCCTTTTAAGTCGCTGAAGGCTGTCAGTTCATTTGTTACCAGTGTCAGAGACTGCAAGCGGGCCTGAAGATGAACATTTACAAGGTGCTCGTTATCTGTTGCATTTCCCCACCAATGGCAATTATCCCATTGCTGGCCTCGAGCTATTTGTGACAGTGAGACGGAGAAGACTTCAGTACACAAGCCCCCATGTAGGAGCAGCACAATGTGAGGTGATTTATAATCTTGTAATTATCTAAGCTGCCATGGGCAATAACACAGGAAGGTCTGTATCACCAAGGAGTGAAGCAACATGCTCATGGCTGCTGTGAAGCAAGTGACTTGCAGGCCATCTTTTATGACCCCCCAGGACCTCTTAAAGAACTGAAAATAATAAGATTACTGCTTTCGGTTTAGTGTTAGGAATTGACTAGGTTACAGCAGAGCGATCCTTTGTTCTTGGAAATAATACCAGGGTCTTTTGTTTCATAAGTTCATAAGTTCTAGGAGCAGAATTAGGTTATTCGGCCCATCAAGTCCACTCTGCCATTCAATCATGGCTGATCTACCATTCCCTCTCTACCCCATTCTCTTGTCTTCTCCCCATAACCCTTGACACCTGCACTACTCAAGAATCTGTTAATTTCTGCCTTGAAAATAGCCATTGACAGCCTCCACAGGCAATAAATTCCACATCCCCCAGAGAATCCAGTACAAAATCCTCCTCATGACCTACAAAGCCCTCCATAACCTGGCCCCATCCTACCTGACTGACCTCCTCCACAGATACACTCCCACCTCCACCCTCCGCTCTGCTGCTGCCAACCTCCTGTCGTCCCCCCATCCGGACCAAACTCAGATCCTGGGGGGACAGGGCTTTCTCCATCGCTGCTCCCACCCTCTGGAACTCACTACCCCAAACCGTCAGAGACTCCTCCTCACTCACCACATTCAAAACATCACTGAAGTCTCACCTGTTCAGCACTGCCTTCAACCACTGACCGTCACCTCACCTTCTGTCTCCTTTTTCTGTTCGTTTACTTATTTATCTATTTATTTTCTTCTCTATGTTCTAGAAATCCCTGTAAAGCGTCTTTGAGTGTTTGAAAAGCGCTATATAAATGTAATGCATTATTATTATTATTATTATTATATTCATCACCCTCTGACAAAAGAAATTCCTGCTCAGCTTCTTTCTAAAGGTTTGTTCTTTTATTCTGAGGCTATGGCCTCTGCTCCTAGTCTCTCCCACTCATGGAAACATCCTCTCCACATTCACTCTATCCAAGCCTTTCACTATTTAGAGGTCCCCCCTTCATCCTTGTAAACTCCAGCGAGTACAGGTCCAGTGCCTGAGATGACAGATAGGGTCTCCGTTCCATGTTTCAGCTAAAATGCCAGCACCTCCAGAGCAGATTAAAGTCTTTTTCACGCAATAAATGGTGAGAGTCTGGAGACAGTTTAATTTATTATTGTCACGTATACCAAGGCACAGTGAAAAGCCTTTTTGTTACGTGCTATCCAGTCAGCGAAAAGACTATACATGGTTACAATCAAACCATCCAGAGTGAACAGATACAGAATGAAGGGTCATTCCCTAAGATTCCCTGAGATTCTCTAAGATTTCCAAAGGATCATACCCTACGACTTCCAACCATTAACTCCATCTACACCACGCTGCCTCAGAAAAGCAGCCAACATAATTTGTCCCTTCCCGGTCATTCCTTCTTCTCCCTTCTCCCGTACGACAGAAGATGCAGGAGACTGATCAGACTCAGGAACAGCTTCATCCCAGCTCTGTTATCAGGCTTCTGAATGGTCTTTCCATGAGCTAGGTTACCGTCCGATTCATTTGGACTTTGTCTATGGTACTGATGTTTACAATGCTGAGAATTATATTCTGCACTCTGTATCCTCCCCTTTGCTCTATCTACTGTACTTGAGTTTGATGGTTGCATTTATGTATAGTATTATCTGGTCTGTTTGGACAGCATGCAAAACAAAGCTTTCCACTGTACTTCAGTGTACGGGACAATAATAAACCTAAATGATAATTGCATGATGCTTAACTCCATTCTCAATCCCTTAGCAACGGAAGCAACTTATGCTTACATGCTGCAATACCAAGACAATGTTCAGGCTTGGGCTAAAGTGGCAAATGACATTCTCTCTGCTTCTCCCTCTCTCTCCAGATGCTACTTCACTAACTGTCCATTGTTTTTCTTTCTTTACTGGAGCAAGGTGGAAAGACCTGCAAAAATAAGCCATTGCATCAACCTGCACCTACCAATAAGGGTATGAAGAAATAGTCAAGAGTCATGAGTGTTTTATTGTCATATGACCTGAAATGGAACAATGAACTTCTTCTGCACAACAGCACAACAGATATGTAAACATCGTACTCAGTAGAAAGGAAAATGTAGACTAAGGAACTGCAGGTGCAAGTTTACAAAAAAAGACACATAATTTTGGACTTTAGACTTTTTAGACTTTAGAGAAACAGGCCCTTCAACCCACCAAGTCTGAGATGACCAACATTTATTATACAATTTTACAGAAGCCAATTAACTTATAGACCTGTGTGTCTTTGGAGTGTGGGGGGAAACCGGAACACCTGAAGCAACCCACAAGATCACAGGGAGAACGTACAAACTCCATACAGACAGCACCCGAAGCCAGGATTGAACCTGGGTCTCTGGTGCTGTGAGGCAGCAACTCTACCACTGTGCCAATGTGCCGCCCTACTGGAGTAACTCAACCCACTGAATTACCCCAGCACTGTGAATCCATAATATAACATTGATACTGTGAATTATAGACCTCAGCTGACTCTAAGAGAATATGTCTGTAATCACAGTGTTGGTGCTGGAGTAACTCAGCGAGTCTAGCAGTACCTCTGTGCAGTGTTTCGGGTCAGGAGTTTTCTTTAGAAAGGAAGTTCACTGTAAAAGATTTCTTGATAAGTTCAGATTTACATGTAATACTTTACAAATCATTTTGTATCTGAAATGTCTTCTTTCAAATGTTCAGTTAATATACTCCACTTCAAATAAGCAAATTGCAAAGGGATTTGTTCCCTCCTCCACACTCCCTGAACGAATCTGTCATTAACAACCTTGACAACCTCAATGCAAGTTAATTTCTGAAATGTTTTCTAATAAGCGCACATAACAACTAAAGCTAACTATGAATAGCTAGCAAACAAAGACACACAGTTTATTGCGTTTTGATTGATTGAGAATAATAAGCTAAGAATCTGATTTCACAGCATTTTAATGATAACCTTTCAGCTCTGAAGCCTGCTGCAAATAACACCAGACGTTCTCTTTTATTTAATCCACTTTATTCCTGAAGTTACTTTTCACTGCAGGGTAACAATAAGAGAAATTCTTTGCAAGGCTGCACGCCTTCTTGAATATTTGCACTGAGGATGATGAATTTAAAGACCAAATAGTTCATAAGCTCATAAGTTCTCGGAGCAGAATTATGTCATTCGGCCCATCAAGTTTACTCCGCCATTCAATCGTGGCTGATCTGTCTTTTCCTCTCAACCCCGTTCTCCTGCCTTCGCTCCATAACCCCGTACTAATCACAAAATAGTGTGCAAAATTTAATGGGGATTGCAAAGCAAGTGTAAATCTGATTATTCACTGTCGGAGGGTGAAATCTTGAGCATTGAGTCAGACAGCATTTATACAATTCAGCACTGACCACCAAGATGGTCAACATCAAGATGTCTTATCAGCTGGGTTTTCAATAGTCTGTGAACTGTTTTGTGATGAGTTTAACTTTAAAGCAAGATATATTTTCTGTTCGACCTGGGCCTCCTTCACTGTCAGAGTGAAACCACCTTCTCTATTGTAATTATAGATGTTTGACATCTTTACAAGATTTAACTTCTGCAGTTGCACCGTAGAAAGCATTTTATCGGGATGCACTGCAGTATGGTTTGGGAACAGCTCCATCCAAGACTGCAAAAAACTGCAGAGAATTGTGGACGCAGCCCAGACCATCACACAAACCAACCTCCCGTCTATTGACTCCACACTGCCTCGGCAAGGCCACCAGCATAATCCAGGATGTGTTTCACCTCAGTCACTCCCTCTTCTCTCCTCTCCCATTAAACAAAAGGTACAGCAGTGTGAAAACACATACCTCCCGATTCAGGAACAGTTTCTTCCCAGCTGTTATCAGGCAACTGAGCCATGCTACCAACAATGGTAGAATGGTCCTGACCTCCCATCTACCTCAAAGGAGACACTCGGACTATTCCTTGTCAGACTTTTCTGTACTTTATGTTGCACTAAGCGTTATTCCCTTTATCCTGTATTACTACATATTTCTTGGGCCAATTATTGATTTGATTCTATCCCAGTCCCACCAGAGCTGGCAAGAATAAAAGGTAATGTTAAAGTAGATAGAGCTGGAGTAACTCAACGGGTCAGGTAGAATCTCTGGAGAAAAGGAACAGGTGACTTTTCGGGTTGAGACCCTTCATCAGACTGAGAGTCAGGGATGAGGAAACTAGAGGCATGGGAAGGATCTGGATTGGACTGCAGTAAGACCTCCAGAACTTCAGACTGCTTCAGAAACAGATAAAGAAATGTTAACTAACGATGGCTACTTTGTTCCAGATCAGGATGGAAATTCCATTACAAATGCAGTGACACGGGGAGATGTTGCTCGTTTCATGCTTTCCCAACTTAATGAGGATATGGGGGTGAAGAAGTCTGTGGCCATGGTAACAATGTGAAATATAAATTCCCACAATTTCCCAGCAAAATCCTTAAAATGGTTCATCTAAACAAACAAGAGACTATTATTAACAACAAAAGTATTAACATTTACATTTAACTCAGAGTTAAATGATTAACCTAAGATCTTCAGTAGTTATTTACAGAACAAAGCAGAGCCTGCATCGATGACTCAGGAAAGGTGGAGCCCACAATGGTCCATTGTTGGCTGGGAACAAGGTATTAACGAAGGGATACAAATGATGAAATTAGCAAGAGGACTAGGGTGGGGGAGGGAAGGAGAGAGAGGGAATGCAAGGGTTACTTGAACTTACAGAAATCAACTTTCATACCGCTGGGTTGTAAGCTGCCCAAGCGAAATATGAGGTGCTGTTCCTCCAATTTGTATGTGGTTTCACTCTGATAGTGAAGGAGGCCCAGGTCGGAAAAGTCAGTATGGGAATGGGAAGGGGAGTTAAAATGTTTGGCAACTGGAAGGTTACGTAGGACAAGGTGGAATGGGCGTGGTTGTTCAGCGAGACAGTCGCCCAGTCTGCGCTTGGTCTCGCCGATAATGTTTAGGTACCTTGTCAATCTAATCTATCAACCAGCTGATTTGCACCAACTCTGGTGGATTATACAACTGATCATTCTCTCACAATCTTGCACATAGAAATAAAAGATTCATTTCAATGTCTAAAAAAGCTTTTTCTTACGCCTTTCTACAAAATCTCCAGGCACAATGGGAGTCTCATCAAGGAGACCGTGGTTGCAGTATTGAAGTATAGAAAGCACCAAAAGTCCAAAAAAAATTGTAAAGATGACTTGAAGTGGAATTGATACTCAGGTTTGTCCTCCTGTGCCTGGCTGCTTATGATCCTGAGACCCCCACTGACACCCTCCAATAATCACATCAAGGTTACAATGTTCTACAAAATGACTGTCACCAGGTTGCCATTGTTGTAGGCTTTTAGAACAGACCAGATCATGTTCCATTGTGCTTCTATTGTGCAGCGAATAATAAGCCTCCTCTCATGAAAGATTGTGGGGGAAAAAAGGTGAGAGGCAGATGAGATATTGGTTAGAAGAAAAAGTCTCAACTTCAAAAGAAATACAAGCAACCAAACATACTCAAAGATCAATGCATTAACCTTTAAAAATGCTCAAAGGAAAGAGCACTTACTGAATCCCCTCTATTTCTTCAAACACGTAATTCAAATGTATGATAGACACAAAGTGCTAGAGTAACTCAACGTGTCGGGCAGCATCTCCGGAGAAAAAGGATGGGTGACGTTTCAGGTCGGTACCCTTCTTCAAAATGGAAGTAAGGGGAGGGGGAGCTCGAGGTAGGAAAAGGCCAGAACAAAGCAGGGCGGGCAACAGATGACCAAGGAATGGTGGAGCCCATAATGGCCCATTATTGGCTGGGGAAGAGTGGATAACGATGTAAATTTTACGATGTAATGTGCAAATTGTAAATTGTCCCTAGTGTTTCGGATATTGCTAGTGTACGGGGTGATTGCTGGTCGGCGTGGACTCGGCGGTCCGTAGGGCATGTTTCCATGCTGTATTTCGAAACTAAACTAAAAACTAAACTCAACGGATCAGGCAGCATCTCTGCAGAAAAGGAATAGGTGACATTTTGGGTTGTAACCCTTCTCCGAAGCTGTGTATCTAGATGCTGTGAAGATTTGAAATTAGAACAGATTCTTTTCCATTTGTCCACTGGGTGAAGGGTTCTACCCAAAACATCACCTACTCCATTTTTCCAGAGAGGCTGCCTGACCCACTGAGTTACTCCAGGTCTTTGTGTCTATATTTGGACTAAGCCAGTATCTGCAGTTCCTTCCTACACATTATATATACCTGCTCTGCCTCCTTCAAGAATTTGTGGACAACCATTCCAAGATCCCTTTGCTCTTCTGCGTTTCTTAGTAATCCACTACCTATGGTGGGAAGGGTTGCAGTAAAACACCAAGTTTTGAATCTCCTGTAGCCGGTGGTGGAAGAAGGGGGATCATTGGTGGAGACACAATAAACGGTAGATGCTGGAATTTTGAGCAAAGAACAAACAACTGAGGAACTCCAGCGGGTAAAAGACATTTGGAAAGGTACATGGATGGGAAACGTTTGGAGGGATAAGGGCCAAACGTGAGAAAATGGGACCAGCTTAGATGGGGCATTTTGGTCGGGCATGGATGAATTGGACTTTCGGATTTATTTCCTTGCTGCATGACTCTAGGACTCTAACTCAGTATCTGTGGAGGGATATGGAATGTTGGTGCTTTGGGCCGGGACTGATCTTCATAGTAGTTGGTAGAGATGGGAGAGTGGATTAAGTTGCAAACAGAACGGTCCCTCCGGAATTCTGAGAGCGAGGTGGGGTGGGAAGGGCAGGGATATTGTTCTTATTGCCCTGTTGGAACAATTTAAGTGAAGCTAGATTTACTTTCTTTGTCTGCGATCTTTCACGGCTAGTATTGCCCTGGTCACATGGCAAGTAAAATGTGGCCAAAATAGTTTAAGAAAGCCGAAGTTTCAAGTTGAGAGGGACTTTGAAAAGGACCGTACATTCAATTTATGCAGAGGAGAGACAGAAAATCAATGGAACGGACAGAAATTCTTTGAGGGAATTAAACTTCCAGAAGTGTCCTCCCACATGAAATGTTGAACTTGTGAATGCATTACAAACTTGATTGGATTAAAAAGCCAATTACTGACAACTCCTGGAGATGATAACTATGCCACACAACCTAAAGGACCAGCATTAGTTTTGTTTAGTTCAGTTTAGTGAAGTTTAGTTTTGTTTAGTTTATTGTCACGTATACCGAGGTACAGTGAAAAGCTTTTTTGTTGCGTGCTATCCAGTCAGCGGAAAGACTATACATGATTACAATCAAGCTGTCCACGTTGTACAGATACAGGATAAAGGGAATAACATTTAGTTCAAGATAAAGTCCAGTAAAGTCTGATTAAAGAGAATCTGAGGGTCTCCAAGGGTCTCCATGAGAGGTTGGGACCGCTCTCTAATTGGTGATCAGATGGTTCAATTACCTGATAACAGCTTAGAAGACACTGTCCCTGAATCTGGTGGTGTACTGTACGTTTTCACACTTCAGTACCTCTTGCCTGATGGGAGAGAAGAAAAGAGGGAGTGACCATGCTAAGGCTTGTTCTTGATCATGCTGGTGGCCTTACCGAGGCAACGTGAAGTGTAGATGGAGTCAATGGAAGGGAGGTTGGTTTGCTTGATGGTCTGGGCTTTATATGATCTTACCCTGTGATTTTTGTTCAAGACTAAATCTCCATGCTGTGACATGGCATGGGGCATTTTGGCGAGCGTTATAAGATGTCTTTGGATGAAGGATCAATGTTATGGACCATGTGCTAGTAAATGGGATTGGTATAGATGACTACCCAAAGACCAGCATGGACACGATGGGCTGAAGAGCCTGCTTCAGTGCTCTATGACTAAGGATAAACTCAGAAATACGAGGGAAATTCAAGGCACTGTACGGGGATGGTAGGGGTCATTATGGATGCAGAGACCGTACTATGTTAGGCTAGGACTTTATTCCTTGGAGTGCAGGAGGATGAGGGGTGATCTTATAGAGGTGTAGAAGATCATAAGGAGAATATGCAGGGTAAATGCACAGAGTCTTTTGCCCAGAGTAGGGGAATCAAGAACCAAACATAGGTTTAAGGTGAGAGGGGAAAGATTTAATAGGAACCCGATGGGCAAGTTTTTCACACAGAGGGGGGGGGGGGGGGGGGGGGGTATGTGGAATGAGCTACCAGAGCGGTTAGTTGTGGCAGCAACTATTACAACATTTAAAAGGCAGGGATTAGAGCGATGTGGGCCAAACATGGGCAGGTGAGACCAGTGTAGTGAGGCATCTTGGTCAGCATGGGCAGGTTGGACTGAAGGGCCTGTTTCTGTGCTGTATGACTCCATGATTCTATGACTCTAGGACCATATTCTGCTAAATGTTCCTATCCTGATCCACCTCCAATCCTCCTCCACATACACACATGCACACCATACTCTCACACACACACATACTCTCACAAATGCACTATCACGCACACTCTCACACTGACACAGACATACATACACAGACGCACATATACGCGCGCACACACACACCTCTTCCAAGCATCTCCACGACAATCCAATCCTATGTTTCTCTGCACCTTGCAGAGTGCTACTGGCATTAATGTGGCAGCCTCTGTAGTTGCTGTGGAGCTTGCCATCGCTGTTTAATCCCATGCTAACCACAGTGAAGAGAGTTTGCGTGTACAAAACTCTCTCCTTGGTGGCCACCGTACAGCTGCAGTAAGGACTGCCACATTGGGGTGGAGAAACCTGGCCATAGGGATCCATTGGGACTGGGGCCCATGCACTCTTCATGAAATGAACTGCCCCCTCCCTAACTCCCACTTGGCCCAAAGGCCCCCATAGACTCAAGCCCCCGTGGGGGCTGATCTACACAAAATATCATAGCATCTTGTGCTGATATGATTTTAGATTTTTTTAGATTTAGAGATACAGCGCAGAAACAGGCCCTTCGGCCCACCGGGTCCGCGCCGCCCAGCGATCCCCGCACATTAACACTATCCTACACACACTAGGACAATTTTTACATTTACCCAGCCAATTAACTTACAAACCTGCACGTCTTTGGAGTGTGGGAGGAAACCGAAGATCTCGGAGAAAACCCACGCAGGTCACGGGGAGAACGTACAAACTCCTTACAGTACAGCACCCGTAGTCAGGATCAAACCTGGGTCTCCGGCGCTGCATTCGCTGTAAGGCAGCAACTCTACCGCTGCGCCACCTATGCAGAGGAGGTTTACGAACATGATCCCAACAATGATTGTGTTAATGTATGAGGAGCATTTAAAGGCTCTGGGCTTGTACTCGCTGGAGTTTAAAAGGATGAAGGGGGGGGGGGGGATCTCCTTGAAGCCTACCGAATAATGAAAGGCCTGGATAGTAAATGTGGAGAAAATATTTCCAGTAGTGGGAGAGTCCAGGGACCAGAGGGCACAACCTCAGAATAAAAGGACGCACTTTTAGAAAGGAGACGAGGAGGAACTTGTTTAGTCAGAGGGTGGAGAATCTGTGCAATTCATTGGCACACATGACAGTGGAGATCAAGTCATTGGGTATTTTTAATGGCGAGGTTGACAGATTCTTGATTCGTAAGGGTGGCAAAGGTTACTGGGAGAAAGCATGAGAATGGGGTTGAGGGGGAAAACCAGATCAGGCATGATCAAATGGCAGAGCAGACTCGATGGGCTGGATGGCCTAATTCTGTTCATATGTCTTATAGTTTTATGTATAGGAAGGAACCGCAGATCCTGGTTTATACTGAAGATAGACGCAAAATGCTGGAGTAACTCAGCGGGTCAGGCAGCATCTCCGGAAAAAGAGAATATAGGTGACATTTTGGGAAGGGTTCCGACCCGAAATGTCAAGGAAATTCCTTTTCTCCAGAGAAGCTGCCGCCTTACCCTGCTGAATAGTCCAGCATTTTGTCTCTATCTCTTAGAGTCTTATGATGTACTTAACATAGAGATACTGCTGACAATGATGGCTTGTGCACATGATTTAAACATTGTAAAGTGGGTCTGGCAGAAGCTGCGACAACCTCTTCAGAGAGCCTTTAATTGCTGATCGCTGCAGGCATTGATCCTTGGTTTAGGTGGCTAATAAAGAAAACATTACTGGTTGCATCTTAATGCAGCCGCTAAGCTTGCTAATCACAGCGTAGCTAATGCACGATTGATGATGTCATCAGCTGTGCAACCCGACCTCTTAAAGCAACGCAGGGCTGTTCTGAAGAAAGATCCTGACCTGAAACATCGTCTGTCCATTTCCCTCTGCACTTGCTGCCTGATCCTTTGAGTTCCTCTGCCACTTTGATATTTTGCTCACAAGTTTCAGCATCTACATCCCTAATGTTCGTCTTCATTGCAGGGACAAGGAACTGCTTAACAAAAAAAGATGGACGCCAACTCAAATTGTCGTCTGCCCATTTCCCTCCACAGATACTGCCTGATCCGCTGAGTTGCTCCAGCACTTTGTGCTTTGCTCTGCGGATTCCAGAACCCGCAGTTCCTTGTTTCTCCATTCAGTTCACGTTTTCTTTTGAGGATGAATACTTGGACCATAGTGTCATAGAGTCATAGAGTGGGACAGCACGAGGGCACTGCAGTAGAGCTGCCGTCTCACAGCACCAGAGACCCGGGTTCAATCGCAACCCTTCCCAAAATGTCACCCATTCTTTTTCTCCGGAGATGCTGCCTGACCCGCTGAGTTACTCCAGCATTTTGTGTCTGTCTTCAGTATGAACCAGGATCTGCGGTTCCTTCCTATACATAAGACTGTAAGACATAAGAGTAGAATTAGGCCGTCCAGCCCATCGAGTCTGCACTACAGGTGCTATCTGTATGGGGTTTGTACGTTCTCCCTGTGACTGCGTGGGTTTTCTCCAAGTGCTCCGGTTTCCCCCCACATTCCAAAGATGTGCAGATTTGTAGGTTAATTGGCCTCTGCAAATTGCACCTAGTGTGTACGATGCAGAAGTGGGATAATATAGAACAAGTGTACGGGTGATCAATGGTCGGTGTGGACGGTGGGCAGAAGCACGAAAACAGGCCCTTCAGCCCAACCTGTCCAGGCAGACCAAGATACCTCATCTACGTTAGTCCCCACCTGCCTTTGTTGGCCCGTATCCCTCTAAACCTTCCATATCCAAGTACCTGTCCAAATGTATTTTAAGTGTTGTTATAAATGTCTTTTAAATGTTGTTATCGAGATCAGTTTAGTTTAGAGGTACAGTAGGGAAAGGCCCTTTGGCCCACTGAGTCCACTCCAACCTGGCGATCCCCTGGCACACTAGCATAATCCAAAACACTAGTGACAATTTACAATTTTATCGAAGCCATTTAACCTACACAGCGAGATGTTATTGGAATGTGGGAGCATCCGGGGAAAACCCGCACAGTCACGGGGAGAACGTACAAACTTTGTACAGACAGCACCCGTAGTCAGGATCGAACCCGGGTCCCTGCCGCTGCACTACCGTGCCGCCCTGATGTTAGCAAGAAGGACATTATTTCTCCTTTCACCCAAGGGATGGCAGCAAATCAAGAATCAGCCTCTGTTATTGAATTCCATTATTCCTTGGACCGTTGCCATTCCTTCTGCTCAGTCAAATACAGGCAAAGAGGACTGAGGTTTGTGATTTACATGCCCCATGTAATGTTGTCCAGTGACAGATTGATTGCAGAGGCCAATTCTCTAGACAAACTGCTGCTTCATGCTGTATCATTTTCTCCAGGTTGGGTAATACAATTACTCACTATCCTGCCCATCGCTTTGCTTCTTTAAATTAAATGAAAACTTTTAAACTATTAATTGTTGTTTACTAAATTGGGACATGTCTTCCTTGTTAAATGCTTAATGAGTTCTGGTCTGCCTTCAGGGCCCAGAGTTTGCCTTTTATTTCAAAGGGAGAACTTGGCATGCCAATAACTCCTGCAGTGTTTGGTGCCATTAATATCAGTTTAATTTCAAGTTGCCCTTGAAATTAGTTTATGCCCTGCAGGATTTTTAAAAAAAAGGTTTGGGGTGAAGAACAAACATGGAATGTGGATGAGTCACTTTGAAACAGCAGCCTACATAAGATAAACACAAAATGCTGGAGTAACTCAACGGGTCAGGCAGCATCTCTGGAGAAAAAGACCCTTCTTCAGACTCTTCTGAAACGTCTTCAGATTCTTCAGACTCTTCTTCAGACTCTTCTTCAGACCCTGCCATAAACGTCAGCCATCTTTTTCCTCCATTCTGCCTGACCTGCTGAGTTACTCCACTACAAAGTGGGTGGCACAGTGGTGCAGTGGTAGATTTGCTGCCTCACAGCGCCAGAGACCCGGGTTCAATGCTGCCTGTATGGAGTTTGTACGTTTTCCTGTGACCGCGTGGGTTTTCTCCGGTTGCTCTTGTGTCCTCCCACGTTCCAAAGGCATGGAGGGTTGTAGGTTAATTGGCTTCTGTAAATTGTTCCTAGTGTGTAGGATAGAGCTAGTGTACGGGTGATCGTGGGTCAGTGCAGAAGGGCCTGTTCCCGTGCTTTTTCTTTAAACTAAACTAAGCTAAAGTAAAAGCTGCAAGTTTTTAGTAGTACTATCAGATTATTACATAGTTAATTGCCATCAGATATTACAATATTCAAAGGTTCAAAGGTCTGCTTATTGTCACATGTACCAATTAAGGTACAGTGAAACTCGAATTACCAATATTATCTAATTCATTGCTGTCAAACATAACATGCTTGCCATTTTGTTGGTTCTGGAACATGGTTTTATTGCAGAAAGTTATCTTGAAAGTACTCAAGAAACGTCCTTCCCTTTGGACTTGAGTAACACAGTCCTTCCCCAGCTCTGAAATTTGAAGCCTGTCATTAAAATAACTTCCTTTATTTACAAGCCTTTCCTATTTGATGCAAATTGAACTAAATTGAATTAGTACAGTCAGGTATATTACTGCTGCCTTTAAAAAGCCTGTGGACATTTACCATTCCAGTTTTGTTTTCTCTTATTACTCAATTTTGTCCACTGTTTCTGCAGTTTGCCTTCCCAAACAAGTATACTAACCAGCCTGCATTTATCATTGATGTACAAAATAGGTTGTCACTTTGTGTAAGAAATACAGAGTCAACTGAAGTAGTTAAAATGTACTGGATTGATCCTCGCTTCAGCTGCCAGTAACAGACAGTATTTTGGGATAGGGTGATAATGAATTTCTGTTAGTCCTCTAATGGAATCTGAATGATAGAGTGAGCTAGTCAAATGCAATGACTTTCCTTCTTTCGGGTATTTCATGCAACACTGTTTTCTTCTACAGATGTGCTGTAGAAAGCATTTTATCAGGATGCGTCACAGCATGGTTTGGGAACAGGATCCGAGACCACAAGAAATTGCAGAGAATTATGAACGCAGTCCAGACCATTCCATTTACACCTCATGCTGTCTCGGGAAGGCCACCCCTATAATCAGGGATGAGTTGCACCCTGGCCACTCCCTCTTCTTCCCTCTTCCATCAGGCAAGAGGTACAGAAGTGTGAAAATGCACACCTTCAGATTCAGGGGTAGTTCTTCCCAGCTGTTATCAGGAAACTTGAACCATCCTACCAACAACTAGAGAGCAGTCCTGAACTACTATCTACCTCATTGGAGACCCTCGGACTATCCTTAATCGGGCTTCACTGGCTTCATCTTGCACTAAATTCCCATCACGTTATTCCCATTATAATATATCAGTACACTATGGATGGCTCAATTGTAATCATGTATTGTCTTTCCAATGATTGGTTAGCATGCAACAAAAGCTTTTCACTGTAGCTTGGTACATGTGACAACAAATTAAACTCGCCTCACAAAAATACTGTGACAGCCAGCTGTGCTTGACATTGCAAAAACATTGCTGGTGAAAGTCAATGAGCCAGGAGATGCTTATACCAGGACATCTGCATACCTCTTGGAAAGTCCTAGAAACTGTGCCGACATGGGTTTGAGTCAGTAGTGGCTTCTACTGTGATGTCAACTGCCTCCTCGTGAAGTACCATGGGGAGGTGCCAGCTTCAGCAGTCTGGGGCTTCCCTGGATCGGACACCGCTCATAACAACTAGAGCATGGACTGGACTTTGAAAATGGCACCAAAACATGGCGCCACTTGCATGCGGGATCAATGGACTTTTTCCGTACACTTTGCTAATTGGGAGGTTGTGCTTAGGCATGGCAATACTCTACTGGACTGTTTGCAAGAAAATAATTTCACTGTGCATTTGCACATGTGACAATAAGCACAATTGAAGCATTATTAATTGATAATTATTACAACAGGGGCAATTTTACAGAGGCCAGTTAACCTACAAATCTGCACGTCTGGGAGGAAACTTGAGCACACGGAGGAATCGCACGCGGTCACAGGCAGAAAGTGCAAATTCCACACCGACATCACCCGAAGTCAGGATTGAACCTGGGTCTCTCTCGCTGTGAGGCGGCAGCTCTACCAGCTGCACCATTGTGCCACCCACAGTGCTGCATGTGGGCAAGGAAATTAGCCTCCTTGGGATGCACTGGATTAACCTTGGCCCAGGTACAATGGCCCCCATTCAAATCAATGAAGAGACTGGCTGCGGGCAGAAAGGCAAGGAAAGCTTCATTTAATTTAATGAAGGCATCTTAATTTTGTTGTGTGTGTTGTTGTGACACAGATGTGTGTCTGTGTTTATAACTCTTTTAAATTAAATTCTATTTCATTAGGTTTTAACATTATTTTTAATTTTTAACGGGCTGTAAGTGGTTTTTAAATGTTTGCAAATGTCAAAGGCATTTGTAAATATGCTACAGCGGTGATAACTTTGACCGGCGGGGTGCCTGGAGATAGAGCCTCACTGGTTGCCAACGCTTCCTCCCTGTGCTACACTCGGTCTTCCTATGTGCTGGCATCCTGTGTAAGCCTGCCCCCAGCTAACCCAAGCACTGGTGGCCAGTCATCACTGCCCAGCACAATGGCGCAGCTGGTGGAACTGTTGCCCCAGAGCTCCCGCGACCTGGGTTTGATCCTGACTGCCTTCCCGAGGTCAATATCAATAGTCGTTTATTTGTTACATACACATAAATGTGTAGTAAAATGAAACATTACCCGCAGTTGAACAATAAGACCAATAAGATTAATCAATAAAAATGCAATAACACATACAATCACAACTAACACCAAACAAAAAGAAACATCCATCACAGTGAGTCTCCTCCAGTCCCTCCTCACTGTGATGGAAGGCCAAAATGTCTTTTTCTCTTCCCTGCCGTCTTGTCCCGCGGTCAGGCTGTTGGAGTTGCCACGTCGGGGCGGTCGGGGCTCCCGATATTGAAGCCCCCGCTGGGCGGTGAAAAAAAATCCCGCGGCCTATTTCAGGCCGCGCCGGATGGTGAAAGGTCCGTGGCGGGCCGACCCAAGCCCCGCGATTCGGGGCGGGCGGACACGTTGCCTCTGCCGCTGCCGGAGCTCCCGATGTCGGCCCCCATCCAGGGGCCTGCGGGCTTCCGACGTCCACGCGGCCCGCGCCGGAGCCTCCGGAGACGAGTCGCAGCCGTTCCCGCAGCATTCGCAGGCAGCCAGCGCCGCAGGTGGTGAGTCCGGACCGCGGGCTCTGCGAACCAGAGACCCAGGTGGTCCCAGGTGCATGGCCGGTGGTAGGCCGCAACGGGAACGGAGACACGATACAGAACAAAGGTCGCGTCTCCGTTCTGGAGAGAGAATGTTACAGTTACAGTTCCCGTTCCCTCCCACCTCCCACCCCCCCCCCCCCCAAAACATAACATACAACACTACATCATATTAACACTACAATTGAGACAAAAACAACAAAAAACACAAAAGACAGACGGACTGCAGGCAAGCCGCAGCTGCGACGGCAGCGCTGGCTCCCACAGAACCGGGAACCCAACCAGAGGACCTAAAGGCTTGACGGACCACGGAACCGGAATCCTGCTCGGAGGATCCAAAGACTCGAAGGACCACAGCCAGCCAAGGGAAGCCGCCAGGCCCGGACCCTGCTCGTCCACCAAAGGCCGGAGAACCGACGAGGGAGGGAACTGCTGGGAACAACAAACTTGAGGAGCAAGGGCCGGTAGGAGGGTGAACCAGGGTAATACCTCCAGCGCCTTTCAGGGTGGCTGCAGGAGGCGTTCCCGAGACACAAAGATGGCCAGGCACGGAGAGGGATATCAGTTGGCTGGTTAATCCAGTCAAAGGTGATGGAGGAAGGCCCTGCAGGAGCCTGGGGCTTACCTGCAACGGGAACCGCTCCAGTAGAACGAGCTTGTGGGCGGACCGGACTTTGGACTTCGGAAATTGGAAATGGCGCCAAAACATGTTGCTTGGGGAAAGGAACCTTAGTTTTTGGAGACAAAGGGAATGGCAAATGCTGGAATCATGAGCTAAACACAAAGTGCTGGAGGGACTCAGCGGGTCAGGCAGCATCTGCGCTGGGAATAGATAGATGGCATTTCGCGACATTCAGTCTGAAGAAGGGTGCCAACTCAAAATGCCCCCTATCCTTGTCCACCAGAGTTGCTGTCTGACAAGCTCAGTCCCTCCAGCCGACCTCCGAGGCTGACCTTGCGGGCTGGTACCATGGCCACTCAAGGCTGTGACCTCGGTCTGGCAAAATGGATAATACTGCAAGGCTCTGGAACCAAGGGTGCCGGAAAATGGTTGGTGGACCTGTACTTTATTGTCATATGTACCTAGGTACAATGAAATTTATTTTTTGCATACAATTCAGTAAAAAATCATACGCACAATAATAAGCACAATCATACCTACGTACATGGGTATAAGCACAGTAAATTACAGGGAGATGGCACACAGGAGTCGCTACATTTCCGGCGCCATCTTGTATCCTTCAACTTCTAAAAACTGTAGATTCTTAACTTGGTCTTGAAGGCCTGTTGTCCTGGCATCGGCATTGGGTTGGAGTTGCAGGAGTATGGACCAAACATGGGAAAATGGGATGATCTTAGATGGGACATCTTGGTCAACATGAACAAGTTGTGCTGAGGGGGCCTCTTTCAATGCTATTTGGGTCTAAGACTCTAAGAGTCTAATATAAGAAGTAACATCTTCATCCAGGCTGGTGAATCTTTGGAATTCACCAGCCAACAGTGCTGAGGAGGGTCAGTCACTTGGGTCTGGGTTGGTTGGAGTTGTCTCTGGGGAAGTTGTTAAGACAAGGGCAGTCAAAGGAGACGATGGCGGATGTGACCGGTGAGGAGCGAGCCCGGTAGGAGAGGAGCAAGAACCGTGTCCGGCCTACTGCGTCCTCGAGGCTGGTTATGGGAGACGCCCCAGGGGAACAAAGGCGGACGGGCGAGGAGAGGGACGTCGGTTCGCAGGTCGACCCGCACGTCCAAGGGAAGGCGATGGCTGGAGGCCCACTGCAGCCTGGAGATTGTCTGGAATGGGCAACGCTCATAACACCTAGTGCGCAAACTTTGAAAATGGCACCAAAACATGGCGCCTCTTGCATGCGGTATCAGTGGACTATTTCTGTACACTTGCTGATCGGGGATGTGCTAGGGTATGGCAATACTCAACTGGACTCTTTGTAAGAAAATAATTTCACTGTGCGGTTGCACTTGACAATAAAAGTGGCATTGAACCATTGAGACAGAATTCAAAAGATATTGAGGCATTAAGGAATTAAGCAACACATGATTAAAGTAACAAAGTGATACTGAGGTAAAAATCAGATGTTATTGAATGGTGGATTAGGCACAATGGGCCCACACTTACTTCAACAGCATCTCATATTTTGTTTGGGCAGCTTACAGCCCAGTGGTATGAATATTGATTTCTCACACTTTAGTTAGCCCCAGAATTCCCTCTCTCTCTCTCCCTCCGCCACCCAAGTCGCACTAGATTCTCGTTTTCTCTCCACATCATCATCTATATCTCTCATTTCCCTTATCCCTAACCATTCTGAAGAAGGGTCCCGACCTGAAACGTCACCCATTCCTTCTCTCCAGAGATGCTGCCTGACCTGCTGAGTTGCTCCAGCTTTTTGTGTCCATCTTCCATTTCTTGTGTTGTGTTTTATACCAATATATTATGCAGAAGGTAGGTAACAGCGTACAATTAGCGGGAATTATGATCTGCATTGCACTGCCTAAAAAGCTGTTTTCAGCAGATCCAATAGTTGCTTTCAAAAGGGAATTGCATAAATATTAGCAAAAGAGGGGAAAAATAGAAAATCCATTATTTTCAATGAACAGGAATTATAAAAGCACACAAGAGAGACTAAAACAAAATTGCTTCTTATTTGTACATCTGTTTTGAAAATCCCTCCTCTTATGTCACGGTTTTTCCGTTTGTCTACCTGAGGAAATGCAATGAGTTCAATAATCATGTGGTATCAGTGATACTGGCTTTCTGCCTTTACTTAATTCTTGCTGTCACCAAACCTGATTGGATTGTGCTTTAAATTCTGCCGTCTGACACCACTATTATTTTGCCAGTGTTCATCCTCACAGATCGCACGAGAACTGCTATCGGTTCCACAATCTGTTACTTGTGCTTTAGTTGAATCCGTGAGCAAGGCTGCGTTACCAGACTTTAGACTTTAGAGATACAGCGCAGAAACAGGCCCTTCAGCCCACCGACTCCACGCCGATCAATGACCACCCATACACTGGTTCCATCCTACACGCTGGGGACAACTTTAAAGAAGCCAAAGAAAACCGGAGCACCAGGCCCTCTTCCCATCCATCTACTGTATCTATATTCTTTGCATACAGTTTTTTTGGGCAGCACAGTGGCGGAGCAGGTAGAGCTGCTGCCTCACAGTGTCGGAGTCCCGAGTTCGATCCTGACCTTGGGTGTGCAGAGTTTGCACGTTTTCCCAGTGACTCCGTGGGTATCCTCTGGTTGGTCTAGTTTTTCCAAACTCCATACAGACAAATACGCATAGTCAGGATCGAACCTGGGTCTGTGGCGCTATTAAGGCACCGCTGTGCCGCCCAATTCGGTACAATGCAAAATACCACGGGCACAATGAACTGAATAACTTATAACAGGGAACTGTAGTTGCTGGTTTACAAAAAAAAGACGCAAAGTGCTGGAGTAACTCAACAGATCACGCAATATCTCTGGAGGACGTGAACTGGCGATGTTTCAGGTTGGGTCCCTTCTTCAGACTGATTGCGGGGGGGGTGAGGAGGGAGGGAGGGGAAATAAAGTTGGAAGAGAGGAGGGGCAGTACAAAGCGTGGTAGTTAATGGGTGAACACAGGTGAGGGGTTGATAGGCAGAAGGTTGGACAAAGGCCAGAGATGAAGAAACAGAAGGTGTGAGACAAATGTGTTGAGGAATTGCCAATTGTGAAGCCAGAGGAATTGATCTGCTTTGGCTGAAGTCTGGCTGGGATATGAGGAAAGCTGTCAAATAAACGATGGGGTTTTCAACATCCTTCTAAACAGCCCAAACAGCCAGATGGGTCGTTGGTGTGCTGTTTGGCAACAATATTAGATTGTCAATCTAAATTACTGTGCAAAGCAACGAGGATAGAGCAGGAGGCTATGATTAAAGAGCTGCACAGGCTCTATGGGCCAAAGGCATCTGTCTGTGCTGAATGATTCCGTGATTACATACTGTTGTGAAAATCAAGCAACACAATCGTAAATTACTGCATATATTTATTTTGATCCCTCAAATATTTGTTTTGATCAGTCAGTGAACTGTTTTGGAATGTGCACAGAAAAGCTTTGAACTTCAAGGCCACTCAGAGCTTTCTGTGTTATTTGGAGAGTTTACACTAAGAACTGACATTGTAGATTTAATGTTCTATGAGTCCGCCCTCGAAGCAGGTGGGGATTGTTTGAAGTGTAACGCACTGGAGGGAAACTTATTGAAGTAACACATAGTGTGCATTGTCAGGAACAGGAGTGGAAGTGAATTCAATTGTGCATCAGAAATGGAGATGAAACTGGTATCATGAAAAAAAACGTAGTACTACATGAATATCACTTTTGTGCATTCCAACAACTTGCGTATGAGGGAAACAAATGTCAAAACACTTATTTTGCCACTCATCCCCATATTTTTCCATTTTTAAAGTGAACCATTTGTCAAGAGCAGGACAAACGTTACTACTGTCTCATCTCTTTATAGACCAAAAGACCATAAGACATATGGTCATTGAGTCTACTCCGCCATTTGGCCATGGCTAATCTATTTTTCCCTCTCAACTTCATTCTCCTGCCTTTTTCACATAACCTTTGACACCCTTAAGGGCCTGTCCCACTTAGGCGATTTTTTTGGCGACTGCCGGCGACTGTCAAAGTCGTAGCAGATCACCAAAATTTTCTTTTACCCAACGACAATGACCACGACAATGCTGAGTCAGGTCGAGATTACACCGTCTTCGGAATCATCGCGAAAATTCCCATGCTGTCAATGCTTCTCCGGTGTCCTAATTTTCGCTGAAATCACTGACAAGTCGGTAAGTAGTTGAGAGTTTTGAACTATAACATCTTGTATGGGTTACTTAAAAATCAAGCTTCACTGTAACAAGGCATAAACTGGATTTATTTCCAGTTTACTAAAAGCTGTATTAAAAAAAAATTAAAAAGTGGTTGAATGGATTTTTTTGAAAAGTGTGTGGGCATTCTTTGAAATTGTACGGGAGATGCATATCTGGTTTCTGGGTTGCATATCTGGGTTGGTAGCCCACTTTAAATGTAATGGCTGATGGCCATAAACATCGCGAAAATTCCCACGCTTACCTGACCGTCAAACTGTCGCCTCCAATCTACCTGTCAAATGTCCTGACGGTAAATAAATTGGTTAAACACAAGCATTTTATGGTATTTTGAAATGACTTTACTTATTTTAATATTATGTGCTTCTAAATGCATCTAAGAGAACCTGGCAAATCTGGGGACAGCATGCGACAGCGCCCGCAATAAGCAACGATACCTGCCGACAAGCCAGCTGTCGCCGAGAAATTTCACTCCGGATGATTTCTCAGCGACACACTGAGATCCACTACAATTTTTGGAAGACTCCTCACAATCATGCCCGCGACACCCCGGCGAACTGTCGGCGACAGCCTAGTCGCCGGCAGTCGCCTTAAAATCGCCTAAGTGCGACAGGCCCTTTACTAATCAAGAACCTATCAATCTCCACTTTGAAAATATCCATTTTCTTGGCCTCCAGGCTGTCTGTGGCAATGAATTCCACAGATTCACCACCCTCTGGCTAAAGAAATTCCTCATCTCTATTATTAAAGTTTGTCCTTTTATTCTGAGGCTGTGCCCTCTGGTTCTAGACCCTCAAATTACTGGAAACATTTCCCCACATCCACATTTTCCAAGCCCTTCATTATCCAGTAGGTTTCAATGAGATCCCCCTTCATCCTTCTAAACTGCAGCGAGTACAGGCCCAGAGCCATTAAGTGCTCCTCATTCATTAACCCAGTCAATGCTGGGATCATTCTCGTAAACCTCCTCTGCACCCTTTACAACATCAGCATATTCTTTCTCAGATACGGGGCTTAAAACTGCTCAAGAAGATACTGATTATCTTCCCTTTCCACTCTCAGTCCTGGTGCAAGGGCATGACCCAAAACGTCAACAAATCCTTTGCCCTCCATAGATGTTGTTCGACTTAGAGTGGCCCATTGGCGCAGCATTAAAGTTACTACCTTACAGCGCCAGAGACCCGGGTTCTATCCTGACCAGCACGGCTGCTGTCTGTACAGTGTCTGCACAGAGTCTGTACCTTCTCCCCGTGACCGCGTGGGTTTTCTCCTGGTGCTCCAGTTACCTCCCACACTCCAAAGATGTGCAGATTGGTAGGTTAATTGGCTTTGGTAAAATTGTCCCTACTGTGTAGAATAGTGTTGGTGTATGGGGTGATCGCTGGTCGGCGCAGACTCGGTGGGCCAAAGGGCCTGTTTCCGTGCAGTACCTCTAAAGTCTAAAGACTCACCGAGTCCCTCGGGCAGTTTGCTGTTTGCTCCAGATTTCAGTATCTGCAGTCTCTCACACCTTCTCAAGTTATGATGCTCAGTTTTGAGCGTCTTGTTGGTGGCAGATGGTGTTTAAGAAAAAAATGATGATTGCAAAATTTGCAGGTTCAAAAATTGGCATCTTTAAAGTAACAATTTGCAGGTTCAAAAATGGGCATCTTTAAAGTAGAATAGCAGAAGATAATACTCAAAGGCACATTTATACATGAAAGTGCGTCATTCCTCAACAGTGTATTTCAAATACCATATGCAGCAATAATGTTTGTTCTATTTTGGATGTCAACTCTTTTCAATTGCACTGCGATGCTAAGATTTTAATCTGCAGTTACACTCCTCTCAGCTAGAAAATTAGAATGTCAATATTACTTTCCTTGCCCAAGCAAATTCTTTCATCTGTATATTAGGAAGGAGAAAACATCAAATGGTAATTTTCCAGAAGATTTTACACTGATGTGAAAATGATCAGATCTGTTGTCACTGAATAGACTGGAGGGCTGAGGGAGAGAGAAACAAAATGAGTTGTTTCGCTTGGATTTGATTGATTTTGGAGAGTTGCAATTGGAATGAGGAAGCCTTCTGTTGTGAGGTGATAAAGGGAATATATGGGGCTCCAATCCTTACTTATTTCCAGAAGCTCATTTTGAAACTAAAGGAAAAATGTTGAAGATAAATAGTTTGGAATGACATTTCAGTTTGAACTGACGGGAACTCAGCCAGTTTGACTGAGAAGAAGAAAGGTCCTCCCTGGCCATTGTACAGGTCCACCACCAATATTCCAGCATCCTTGGTTCCAGGGCTTTTCTGGAATATCCATTTTGCCAGACCATCAGAGGTCACGGCCTTCGAGAGAAGTCCAATGGTACTTGAACTGTCCGCCTAGACAGCCGAGATATCGGCCCGCAAAGTTGGCCTCGGAAATTGGCTATGGGAATGGATCTGCCAACTCCAGAGCCCCAGCTGCAGGGGGCAAATTTGATCGAAGTAGAGATAGTCAAAAACTTCAAATTCCTAGGAGTCAATATCACCAACAACTTCTCCTGGTCCACCCATAGTGAAGCAACAACCAAGAAGGCACACCAATGCCTCTACTTCCATTGAAGGCGTAGAAAGTTCGGCATGTCCCCTACAACTCTCACCAACTTCTACAGATGCACCATAGAAAGCATTTTATCAGGATGCATCTCAGCTTGGTTTGGGAACAGCTCCATCCAAGACCCATCACACAAACCAACCTCCCTCCTATTGACTCCATTTATACCACACGCTGCCTCGGCAAGGCCAGCAGCATAATCAAGGATGAGTCGCACCCTGGCCACTCCCTCTTCTCCCCTCTACCATCAGGCAAAAGGTATCGAAGTGTGAAAACGCACACCTCCAGATTCAGGGACAGTTTCTTCCCTGCTGTTATCAAGATGTACCTAACCGTGAGTGACTGAATATCAGGTATCCTCTCTGAAACTATCAGTCACAGCCTGATTAACTCCCTTATTCACAATTTACATGAATGACAAATATTGACCAGCACTGAGAGCGCAATTTATCAACACAAGTGCTGCACATGCAGTGACTTCAGACATTAGACGGTAGAGCATGGAAACAGCCCACTGAGACCGCATCGACCAGCAATTACCTCATATACTAGTACTATCCTACACACTAGGGATCATTTATAATTTTGTTGAAGCTAACTAACCTACAAGCATGTTTGTCTTTGAAGTGTGGGAGGAAACCGGGAAAACCCATGCAGTCACAGGGAGAACATACAAACTCTGTACAGACAGCACCCTTAGTCAGGATCGAACCTGGGTCTCTGGCGCAGTAAGGCAGCCACTCTACCGCTGCACCACTGTGCCACCCCAAACTTGGCATCATATTCGGCATGGACATAATGGCCCACAGGGTCTATTCTTGCGCAGTTCTATGTGTAGAGAGTGTTGATAATACAACTCGTCGACCACAGTGAGAATACAACATGTCAGATATTCTGACTGGGATGAACAGTTTGAGGTGTACTAATCAGTCAAACATGTAAAAATAATGGCTAGGCTTTATCATGTCAAGAGGAATGTAAATAAATGAAACTAGTAATTTAGGTTTCCTCCCACACTCCAAAGACGTACAGGTATGTAGGTTAATTGGCTGGGTAAATGTAAAAATTGTCCCTAGTGGGTGTAGGATAGTGTTAATGTACGGGGATCACTGGGCGGCATGGACTTGGAGGGCCGAAAAGGCCTGTTTCCGGCTGTATGTATATGATATGATATGATATTTCAGTGTTTCCTGTTGTATTAATGGAACTTGTCTTTTTCACGTCAAATAGTTGTCAGCCTGAAGTCTGAGGGAAATACTGACCTGTTTTATCCTTATGAAATCTGTCTTTGGAAAATGTTGTTTAGTCAAAGTGTGTTACTCAGTAAACGTTGCATGTGCCGTTAGGAGGAATTTATGCAGTAATTATCTTAAGTAATCTTAAGTAGCAAAATTGTTGACAATAGACAATAGACAATAGACAATAGGTGCAGGAGTAGGCCATTCAGCTCTTCGAGCCAGCACCGCCATTCAGTGCGATCATGGCTGATCACTCTCAATCAGTACCCCGTTCCTGCCTTCTCCCCATACCCCCTAACTCCGCTATCCTTAAGAGCTCTATCCAGCTCTCTCTTGAAAGCATCCAACGAACTGGCCTCCACTGCCTTCTGAGGCAGAGAATTCCACACCTTCACCACCCTCTGACTGAAAAAGTTCTTCCTCATCTCCGTTCTAAATGGCCTACCCCTTATTCTTAAACTGTGGCCCCTTGTTCTGGACTCCCCCAACATTGGGAACATGTTATCTGCCTCTAATGTGTCCAATCCCCTAATTATCTTATATGTTTCAATAAGATCCCCCCTCATCCTTCTAAATTCCAGTGTATACAAGCCCAATCGCTCCAGCCTTTCAACATACGACAGTCCCGCCATTCCAGGAATTAACCTAGTGAACCTACGCTGCACGCCCTCCATAGCAAGAACATCCTTCCTCAAATTTGGAGACCAAAACTGCACACAGTACTCCAGGTGCGGTCTCACCAGGGCCCGGTACAACTGTAGAAGGACCTCTTTGCTCCTATACTCAACTCCTCTTGTTACGAAGGCCAACATTCCTTTGGCTTTCTTCACTGCCTGCTGTACCTGCATGCTTCCTTTCATTGACTGATGCACTAGGACACCCAGATCTCGTTGAACTCCCCCTCCTCCTAACTTGACACCATTCAGATAATAATCTGCCTTTCTATTCTTGCTTCCAAAGTAAATAACCTCACACATACTCACACATGGCATAATTCAGCAATGTGTAATTAAAACCAGCTGTTCAAGAAATATTACCAGATAATATTTGAAAACACTTTAATACATGACGACACGCAAGCCTTGGAATGAACAGGTGGGGATGGTTCACAATAGAGATGGTTCTGAATCGTGACTGCAGATTGAGTCATTTTCAGGAAATCCTACACCAGTTTTTGATTAATAAACAACCTGGGGTTAGATTATTTCATTGGTACTGTACAGTGCAAGTTTGTCGTCCATTGTAAGCTTGACTTTGTGGATACGTTTCCATGCGAATGTAATACAGCAGAGCACAGGAACATGCCCTTCGGCCCGCAATGTCCATGCCCAACATGATGTCTGCGTAAACAAATCGCCCCCTGCGTGCATGTGATCCATGTGATTCCTTCCCAGCAGATTAATATGCCTATCTAAAAGCCTCTTAAATATTGCTATTGTGACTGCCACCACCACCACCAGCATTTAAGAGCCTTTAATTGCATTCATGAACCCGAGTCCTATGCTGTCTGAAGTCCAGCAATCCAAATAAAGTCAGCCAAGGTCAAAGGGAGGTACTTGATGGGTAACAATCTGACTCCAGGATTTGAAAGGGAAAGTAGCTGGATGAAATATACTTATTCTCAATGGTCACATCAAAGGTTGAGTCTTAGATTATCTCAGATAGCCGTGACAGATTGAGCAATGTCCACCACTTTCTGCATCTTCTTTCGTTCTTGGGCATTCAAGTTGTAGCCATCAGATACAGATTTGCCATCTTCCTAGTTTTGTCACCGAATACTCCATCAAACCTCTGGAGGTGAACAGTAGAGAGCATTTTTACTGGTGCATCATACCCAAGAACAAAGGAGGCTGCTGAAAATGCCCGGAGATTGCCCGGTCCATCGCTGACTCTGGCATTCCCACCATCGAAGGTACCTACAGGAGGCACTGCCTCAAAAAGGCAGCTGATATTATCAAAGAACCGCACCACCCGGGCACGCTCTCATCTCGCTGCTAACATCAAGAAGAAGGTACAGGAGCTAGAGGACCGTGATCTCTGGGGTCAAAAACAGATTCTTCTCATCAGTTTCTTGAATGATACTGCACAACCCTATCCACAAGCCTTCCTCAGCAATGATCTATTGTGGATTTTATATATGGAGCATAGATCAGCACAGCACAGGAACGGGCCCTACATCCCACAATGTTTCGGCTGAGCATGATGCCAAGTTAAATTGATCTCATCTGCCTGTACTTGATCTATATCCCTCTATTCCCTGCACTTCCAGATGCTGGTTTATACCAAAGATAGGCACAAAGTGCTGACGTAACAGTGAAGTCTGAAGAAGGGACCTGATCCAAAACGTTACCCATCCTTTTTCTCCAGAGATGCTGCCTGACCTGCTGAGTTACAACAGCACTTTGTGTCTTTCCTAGTATTTAGCGTACTCTTTGCTCAATTTGACGAGATTTCATTCGGCTTTCCTTTTCCCCCAAATCCACAATGTTTCACTTTGTTATTTCAATAGACAATAGACAATAGACAATAGGTGCAGGAGTAGGCCATTCGGCCCTTCGAGCCAGCACCGCCATTCAATGTGATCATGGCTGATCATTCTCAATCAGTACCCCGTTCCTGCCTTCTCCCCATACCCCCTGACTCCGCTATCCTCAAGAGCTCTAACTAGCTCTCTCTTGAATGCATTCAGAGAATTGGCCTCCACTGTCTTCTGAGGCAGAGAATTCCACAGATTCACAACTCTCTAACTGAAAAAGTTTTTCCTCATCTCCGTTCTAAATGGCCTACCCCTTATTCTTAAACTGTGGCCCCTTGTTCTGGACTCCCCCAACATTGGGAACATGTTTCCTGCCTCGAACATGTCCAACCCCTTAATAATCTTATACTTAATCTTAATAATAATTTCCTTTTGTTTTCTTGGCTCGGTTAGTTGAGGTTTTCCTCTCCTCAATTATTTTAATTTACCTCTTTATAAGCCTGCTGGCTGTTCTGATCAGTGCTGGTTCCCAATCCGTGGATTAGTATTCTGATCCAATACTCTGCAGATTCTCCCTCATCCTTTGCAGCATAATCCATTTTGGAAAATAATGATGGTTGATATGTTTCAATGAAACGCATCTAAAGTCTCCTCGCCTCCCCATTCGGCAGTGGTGAGGAGGCTTCTGAGAGAGAAAATATTGATCTTCTAATTAATTCTGCGGAACAGCATTTAATGTTGCAATGTCCTCTTTAACGCAGATTATCACTTTCTTTTCCACTTTTCTTCCTGTAGAATTAAATTTCATTCAATTCAAATCATTCCATTAATAAATATTTCAGTGCTATTTATCTTTGCCCTGCCTGTTTTATATTAATCTTGTATCGACTGTAGACCTGCAGGCAATCCAGATGAATCGTGGCAGAACAACATTTTCAAGCGATGAATCTGTGTGCACACATCACAATCTCAGAAACCAAGGCATTAAAGCTGAACATCTTCCACTTCTGTTCTCTGCCTGCCTGTGTCAAATGATCACAGCAGGGCTGTTGTTTTTCTCCCTTCCCACTGTTTCTCAATCTGCTGAAGTACTACAACAAGTATAGGCAAGACAGATGTTGATGCGCGTGGCTTCCAGGGTCTTGCCTCTTGGTCTTTGTCTCATTTGAATCCATATCAAGCTGGAAAGGGTGCAGAGAAGGTTTACGGGGATCTTGCCAGGACTCGAGGGCCTGAGCTACAAGGAGAGGTTGAGCAGGCTAGGACTCTATTCCTTGGAGCGCAGGAGGATGAGAGGTGATCTTATTGAGGTGTACAAAATCATGAGAGGAATAGATTAGGTAAACGCACAGAGTCCCGTGCCCAAAGTAGGGGAATCGAGAACCAGATGACATACGTTTAAGGTGAGGGGGGAAAGATTTAATAGGAACATGAGAGGTAACTTATTCACACAAGAATGGTGGGTGTATGGAACAAGCTGCCGGAGGAGGTAGTCGAGGCAGCAACTATCGCAACATTTAAAAAACATTTAGACAGGTACGTGGATCGGACAGGTTTACAGGGGTATGAGCCAAAAGCAGGCAGATGCAACTGGAGTAGATGGGACGTTGGCTGGTGTGGGCAATTTGGGACGAAGGGCCTGTTTTAACAGTGTAAGACTATGACTCTATGACTCTAAGACCATAAGGTTTTTCTTGTTTTTACTCTAAATGGTCTTGCTCTAAGTTCATGTTTTGGGGGCAATATTAAACCATTTAGCCCATCAAGTCTACTCTGCCATTCAATCATGGCTGATCTATCATTCCCATTCAACCCCATTCTCCTGCCTTCTCCACGTAACCTTTGATGCCCTTCCTAATCAAGAACCTACCAATCTCCACTTTAAGAATACTCAACGCCCTGGTCTCCACTGCTGCCTGGGCAATGATCACAGATTCAACACCCTCTGGCTAAAGGATTCTTCATCTCCATTTTAACTGTCAGTCCTGGATTCTCCCTCGGTAAATGCACTACTTCCTCATCAGAGGTTGAGGGGTGACTTGATAGAGGTATTTTAAATCATGAGAGGTACAGATACGGTAGACAGTCAGAATCTTTCTCCTCAAGGTGGCAATGTCCAATGACAGAGGGCACAGCTTTCAATTCCTTCACTCGCTTTTCGTGACAAATGTCTAGCTGGTTTCTCTCTATCTACACTCCATTAATTCAAGGGCATCCACTCTCTGCCATTCATGTCCTAAGCCACAATAGGTCCCATTCACCATCACTCCTGTGCACATTGAACTCCAGTGGTTCCCAATTAAGCATAACATTCTCACCTGTGTTTTCAAATCCTTCTTAGGCTTGTAACTATCACCATTTATCCATCAAACCCTGAGGGCGGTACAGTGGCACGATATTGCAGCGGTAGAGTTGCTGCCTTACAGCGCCAGAAACCGGGGTTCGATCCTGACTATGGATGCTGTCTGTGTGGTGTTTGTACATTCTCCCTGTGACCACATAGGTTTTGTAAAGGAGTGTTCTCTGACACACTGTAACCTTTACTGGTAGTTTATTATAGCACATGGCACACACGTCCCAGCACTGACTGCATCCAGCCTTCAGACGTACCGGGACCTAAAAGGGTGGAACAAAGGGAGGAGACTACAGTTGTACTAATAGGATGGGGCGTGGTTAGTGGTGATAAGGTAGCTACAGTATAGGTTGCATGCATAACCATCTACATCCTTCCCCTTACAATTCAAACAAGTTACTACAGTAGCAGGATTATTATACAGTACCTGCAAAGCTAGACATATTCTCCGTAGCGAGCCGGAGGTTTTACAATCCGACCCGAGCGAGTGCGCACAGCACCTTCACCCTCCCCGCCCGAAAGAGTAGGAGGGGGGACAAGAACAGAAACAGGAGGAGAGAAGCTGGGTGGAGAACCCAGCTTGCAGGGGGAACGGAGAGACACAGGAGAGCCAGGCGAAAATGAAGGGGTAGAACGAGTTGAAGTTGGAGAGAGAGAAGATTTTGCAGGGGACAACAGAGCCTGGGGAGCAAGCCCGGGAGGAGCAGGGGGGGCTACCCGAGGCAAAAGGACCGACCGTGGCATGCAGGGAGCAGAGGGTACGTTAGTGGAGGAAGGCTCGACACGCGATGGAGGGGTATACGGAACCGCAGGAGGTGGTTTGGGCTCGTTAACCGCCAACAGGTGCTGGCGGCTGCGTCTGTAGACAGTCCCTTCGAAATCCACGAGGTAGGAACGTGGCGCGGTGTCAAACCCGACGACGGTGGCAAGTCGGGAATAGCCGGTGGACGTCTGCAAACGGACGACCTGTCCCGGCATCAGTGGAGAAAGAGGGCGGCAGGATTTATCATGCGACCGTCGCTGGATCTCGTGTTTTTGGGCAATACGTTTCTGGACATCAGCAGGCTGCAGGACTTTAGGCATCAGGGACTGCTGGGCAATAGGCATCGGAGGGCGGACAACTCGGGACATGAGTCGCTGGGCAGGGGATCCCATGGAAATGTCTCGAGAAATGTTGCGAAGGTTCAGGAGACACTGATAGAAATCCCCGTTCGAGAGGCGGGTTTGTTCAAGCAGGTGCTTAGCGCTCCGGACCGCCCGTTCCGCTAGACCATTGCTTTGAGGGTACTCCGGGCTGCTAGTGAAATGATTAAAGTTCCACTTTGTGGCAAACGCTCGAAACTCAGCGCTGGTGAACTGGCGACCGTTGTCTGTCTGCAGCCGGACAGGGGAACCAAACGTGGCAAAGTGGCGGCGAAGCTTGCTGATCACCATCTCGGAGGTGATGGCAGGGAGGAAGTCCACCTCGAACCAATTCGAGTAAGAGTCTACTAGCACAAGGTATTGCTTACCACGCCAGTCGAAAATGTCGGCAGCCAGAGAAGTCCAGGGCATTTCAGGTGCAGGCTGCTGCAAAAGTGGCTGTCTTTGCTGATGCGGGGCAAGCGAGTGACAGTCCGGACAGGAATCGACTCGGGCTTGGATGTATTTAGCCATGGCCGGCCAGTAGTACTGGTCCTGGGCATGTGAGATGGTGGCATCTGCACCGGGATGTCCCATGTGGGCGGCATCAAAATACAAGCCACGCAGTGATTCCGGGATGACAACTTTGTGCCCTTTGATAATAATACCATCCCGGAGGACTAACTCATCGCGGACCAAAAAATAGGGGTGGACGCTGGCAGGCAACGAATTCCGCTTGGTGGGCCACCCGCGCTTGATGACAGCAGCAAGCTGCTGCAGGTCGGGGTCGTTTGCGGTGTGTTCAACCAGGCATTTCAGCTGGTGAGAAGGGACGAAGTTGACGTTCAGTACCTGTAAGTCCGACTGCTCGAAGGGGTGCTGGTCGCAGGAGGTCCGGGGGGCCCGGGACAGTGCATCAGCCACATGCATCTCGGTGCCCCTCTTATATACGATCTTAAAGTCAAAGCGCTGTAGCTGCAGCATCATCCGCTGTAGTCTGGCAGGAGCGCAGTGTATCGGTTTATTAAGTATTGTCACCAGTGGCTGGTGATCCGTTTCAATGGTGAACCTGGTGCCGAATAAGAAGTCTCTAAACTTCGAACACGCGAAAACCACCGCCAGCAGCTCCTTCTCTATCTGAGCATAGCGTTGCTCTGTGGCCGTCATTGTCCTAGAGGCATAGGAGATAGGCTGCAGCGAGTCGTCAGCGTGGAGTTGCAGGCAGGCAGCACCCAGTCCAAATCGGGAGGCGTCGCAGGTGACCACGATTGGAAGCAGCAGATCAAAAAACCTTAGTGTTGGTGTGCTGACCAGCCTCGTCTTCAGCAGGTCGAACGCCTGCTGGTGGTGTGGAAACCATGCCCAGGCAATGTCCTTCTTTGTGAGTTGTCTCAGGGGTGCGCTCAACTCGCTGAGGTCGGGGATAAACTTCCCCAGGTAGTTCACCATGCCCAGGAAGCGCTGCAGACTGACAGCGTCAGTCGGGGCCGGCAGCTCAGAGATGGCGCTGGTCTTTTGCGGGTCTGGCTTTAACCCTTGGGCTGTGAAGATGTGTCCGACGTATGTGACCTCAGGCACCCGGAACTTGCACTTTGACCGATTGAGCTTCAAATTTATCTGCCGGGCACGGTCCAAAATCCGCCGGAGGTTGTGGTCATGTTCGGCCACGTCCCTCCCATAGACCAGAATGTCATCCACAATAATCGCGCAGGGCAGACCTGCAAATAGTTGTTCCATAGAACGCTGAAATACCTCGCTGGCAGAGTTGATGCCGAACGGCATCCGTAAAAACTTAAACCTGCCGAAGGGCGTGCTGAACGTGGTCAGATCCGTGGAGCGTTTGTCCAGGGGTATCTGCCAAAACGAGCTCCTTGCATCGAGGACGGAGAACACAGTAGCTTGTCCCACCTGGGCGGCAACATCTTCGACAGTCCTCATGGGGTAGTGGGGCCGTTTAATTGCCATATTTAAGTCCTTGGGGTTAATGCACACCCGTATCTCATTTTTTCCTTTCTTCAACGTGGCGACCATGGTGGAGACCCATACGGTTGGATCGCTGACAGCCTCCAGCACTCCCATGTTGACCATGTCCTTGAGCATATTCTCCACTTTGCCCTTCATGGCAAAAGACACCCTGTGGGGTGGACGGATCACGGGCTCCACAGATGGGTCTGTCGCGATCTTGTACACCACCGGCAGCTTCCCCAGCTTGTCGTCAAACAGGTCTGGGTACTCACATAGTGGATCCATCACAGGTTGCACCTTGTGGACCGTATGGTTAAACGACACCAGCCCAAGATCCTGGCATGCCCGGTTGCTAAGCAACGTCACACAGTCACTGTCCAGAATGAAGAAAGACAGGTCCTGGGAACCTTCCTGCAGCACGCAGTGGAAGGTCGCCCTCCCCACAGGTGTTAGTTCCTCTCCCCCATAGGCACGCAAAACAGAGCGGTCGGCAATCAGCAGCTCATTATTCCTTATCCGGTGGAACAGCTTTGTTGACATTACGTTCACCTTCGCCCCCGTGTCAAGTTTAGCAGAGAAACACTTATTGTTGACAGTTATGTTCACAGAAGGATCGGGGAGGCGAGATCGGCTGTGGAGGAGAGTGTAAATACTTACATCTCCCGTGGAAAAGCTGGGCTCAGAGTCCATCTCGCTATCAACCTGCAAAAGATTGTCTAGGAGTTGTCTGGGAGCTGAGGGAACTTTCCCACGGGATCGGCAGGCAGCTGCAAAATGGTTTCTTCTCCCGCAGAAATTGCATGTCTTCCCAAGGGCTGGGCACTGTGATTCTGAGGAGTGTACGTAGCTGCAGTTAGGACACTTGTTAGATCTTGGGTCCCGGGGTGTGCGAACGGGCCGCTGTGGAGGGCGAAAGTTCTCCCTCATCCGTCGTTGTCCAGCAACTCCAGTTAAATTTACGGCTCGGTTGTCAGACCCCCTCTGTCCGTGAGGATGGTGGACCACTTCGGCAATGCGGCACGCATGCATTGCTTGAGTCAGGGTTAGGTCAGGCCGTTGCAGCAGGTCGGCACGCAGCTTCTGATCGACCATACCGGTAACGAGAATGTCTCTGACGAGCTGGTCGCGCATGGTTTCGAATCGGCACCGCTGGGCAAGGTGTCGCAGGTCGGCAATGAAGCATTCAACAGGTTCATCCGGCTGTTGCTTGCGTGAGAAGAACCTGGCCCGCTCCAGTATACGGTTGGAGGGCAGGTCGCATAGCTCCGCGAATTTGCGCAAAAGACATACCGGGTCGTCGGCCGATTCAGCTGGCTCGACCGGCTGGTCGTTGTCATCCAGGACCGCTGGTGCATAGACAAAGGCTTGAGCTCTCTTCATTGCGTCGGGACCGGCCAGGTTGAGCAAAAGTGATGCTTTGACCGCGGCTGGGTCGTTCCGGTTCGCAATATTGACGTAGTGAGTGTAGTCCATCACAAAAGTCGACCATCGTTCCGCAATGTCGGCATCGAAGACAAGGGGAGATGGCTTTCGGCATGAGGACGCCATATCGAGGGAAACCCGAAACTGGGCACTAACGGGAACAAAATAAATGAAAACCGGTAAACGGGAAACGCTCGCATCCCACTTCTGACACCATGTAAAGGAGTGTTCTCTGACACACTGTAACCTTTACTGGTAGTTTATTATAGCACATGGCACACACGTCCCAGCACTGACTGCATCCAGCCTTCAGACGTACCGGGACCTAAAAGGGTGGAACAAAGGGAGGAGACTACAGTTGTACTAATAGGATGGGGCGTGGTTAGTGGTGATAAGGTAGCTACAGTATAGGTTGCATGCATAACCATCTACAGGTTTTAACTGGTTGCTCCGGTTTCATCCCACATTCCAAAGACGTGCAGGTTTACAGGTTAATTAGCTTCGGAAAAAATGTAAATTGTTCCCAGTGTGCTAGTGCATGGGGATTACTGGTCGGCATGGACTCAGTGGGCCGAAGTGCCTGTTTCCGTGCTGTATCTCTAAAGTAGACTGAACCCTTTATAGAGTTTTCTGTTCCTTTGAAAAAGGGGGGGGGGACATTCTGGTTGATTTTAGTGCGTATGTATCTTAATGAACCATGAGCAGCATGCAGAATGACTCTTGATATACTGTTGTACCGGCCATTGCAGTGAGCTGAGTGATGATTGACTAGAATGAGGGACGTTAATTTAATAGCTTGTAGTTTGCCTCGGCAAACAGCATTGAGAAAGAGCCCAGATATTCGTCAAGAAGGTGGAATGGGTCCATTGTTATTCCCAAAGTATCACTTCAATGCAATTTGCCGTCTTCAGCAGAGAACAAGAGAAAATTGAAAACATAATCATTTGAAACTTAAAATGACTCATAATTCTGTGCTGCATACTGCACAACCCAGCAAGCCTTAGAAACAAGTCTGTGCCAGAGGACTCAAACAGTAAGTGTGTTTGGACATAATGATTTTTTTTTTCCAGATAAACCAAAATTAGTTCCCATTCTTTGATGAAAATGATTGTTTTTCCTTCCAAAGCAGACTTGTACAAGTGGAGTTATTTACTTTATAATGTTGCATCGTTGTCTACAACAGCAACAGCACAATAGCAGTCAAGGTCCATTATCGTTCATTCTGTATGTACCTGCTCGGAAGAGAATTTTTTTTCCCATTTTGTGGAAATCCACTTAATATTTAATTCATTTTGGTTTTCAGAAAACAATGTTCAATTTATCTGTGGCTGTCAAGCCAAACTTACAAGCAAATTTAGTTTAGTTTAGTTTAGAGACACAGCATAGAAACAGGTCCTTCGGCCCAACTAGTCCACGCAGACCAACGATCACCATACACTAACACTATCCTACACACACTAGGAACAATTTACAATTATACCACGCCAGTTAACCTACAAACTTGTACGTCTTTGGAGTGTGGAAGGAAACAAGAGCACCCGGAGAAAGCCCACGCAGATCGTGGGGAGAACATTCAAACTCTATACAGACAGCATCGACAGTCAGGATTGAACCTGGGTCTCTGGCACTGTAAGGCAGCAACTCTGCTACTGTTGCCACCTTGCTGCCCTGCTGCTGTTGGATATAGTGCATTAGTGCATAAAGCAGTAGTTCAATGACAAGTGGAATATTATGTCCTATAATGAGAGAAACACGAGTAAAGGCTTCAGAAAGAGTGTAAAAATGATTTAATAAAATTCAAATTCAAGTTCAAGAATAAGGGACTCAATAGGCCTGGATATAAGGCCTGGATAGAGTGAATGTGGAGAATGTTTCCACTTGTGGAAGAGTCTAGGACAAGTGGCCCTAGCCTAAAAACAAAAAGACACCCCTTTAGGAAGGAGATGAGGAGCAACTTCTTTAGTCAGTGGGCAGTGAATGTGTGGAATTCATTGCCAGAGATGGTTGTGGAGGCCAAGTCAATAGATATTTTTAAGGCAGAGATCGACAGATTCATGATTAGTGCGGGTGTCAGGGGTTATTTGGGAGATGGCAAGAGAATGGGGTTGAGAGGGAAAGATAGGTCAGCCATGATTGAATGGTGGAGTAGACTTGATAGGCCGATTGGCCTAATTCTGCTCCTAAAACAAATGAACATGTAGAACAACATACCATTTAGAGTAAAAACAGAAAATACCAGAAACAGTCACAAGGTTGGGCAAGATCTGTTGAAAGTGAAAGTGTTAACATTTTAAGTGTTAACAGTAAAGTCTCTTCATTGAATGAATTGAGAAAAATGAAAAAAGAACATGTAATTGCTGTGAAAAACAGGTTGGAGTTGTGACAGAGATCTGGAACTAAATGGAAAATAATGGACATTGCCCCTGCAGCTCAGACAGTGTCTGTAGAGAGATTACAGATGGCCAAATCTTATAGCAAAACTGACCGGTTCAGATACTAAGAAACCAATTTTGCAGCTTTTCTTTTGTTTTTTTTCTTTCTCTCTAACTGGCCTCATTAGAATAAAGAACAGTACAACCCAGGAACAGAGCTCTTTGACTCTCACTGTCCACAACCGAACATGATGACAGGACAAAGTCTTCTCTGCCTGCACATGATGCATATCTCATCATTTCCCTGCATGTACATGTGCCTATCTGGAAAGCATCTTAAATGCCACTATCGTATCGGCCTCCACCACCACACCTGGCAACGCATTCTAGGCACCACTATCCTCTGTGAAAAAAACTTGCCTTTAGACTTTAGAGGTACAGCGCCTGAACCATTAATTCTTCGGCCCACCGAATCCACGCCGACCAGTGATTGCCCTGTACTTGCCAATTTACAATTATACTGATGCCAATTAACTTAGAAATCTGTAAATCTTTGGAGTGTGGGAGGAAACCAGAGTACCCGGAGAAAACCCTTGCAGTCGCAGAGAGACCAAACAAACTCCATACAGACAGCACCCGTATTCGGGACTAAACCTGCGTCTTTGGCGCTGTAAGGCAGCAACTCTACCGCTGCGCCATTGTTGCCTCAAAAAATCTCCTTTAAACTTTGAAACCACCAATCAGTCATTTACTATGACGACAGCACTGTAATCCTGGCCTCATCCCGTCAGATAGAGCTCCACCCATTCCTCCTTCAAACTCTCTGCAGTACGAAATAAAATGCTGCAATGCTTTTACAATGCGGATGAACCATTGAAGAAGGGACTTGACTCGAAACGTCACCCATTCCTTCTCTCCAGAGATGCTGCCTGTCCCGCTGAGCTACTCCAGCATTTTGCGTCTACCTTCAGTTTAAACCAGCATCTGCTGTTCCTTCCTACCCATACACTCTGTTTCCCTTTCATAGATGCTGCCTGACCTTCTAGCATTTGCAGTTTTCATTGCAGATTTCCAGCCTCTACAGACTTTTGTTTGAATGATCATTTACAGTGGCCAATTAGCCTAGGTTCACCATTATACAGTTGATTACTTTAAATTGCAGCAGCAACATTTCTGTCCATTATCGTTGATACACTTTACAGCCATTGCAAATAAATGGAGGAGAGTGTCTCTCTGATCAAAGAGCATTCCTTCCCTGAAGGACATTAGTGAATCAGGTGGGTATTTATACTAATCTAACAGTATCATGGTGTCCATTACAGGTATAAGCTTTGTACTTCAGGTTTATTTAATAAATTACGTTTCAATGTTTCGGCTGCCATGATGGGATTTGAATGTGAATCTCTGTTCCACATTCGATTGTCACTGCAATAACATCATTCCTAAATGGCCACAATTCCCCTTTTTCTACTAGCTTTCTCCTAACCCTAACACCAACCGTACCACTAACATACATTCCTTTCCACTCATTTGTGGAACTGATTGCTGAATATAGATCGTTAAACGTGTGTCTTGGAATCAGAGGACAACCATTTTGAACAGAGTTAGGAACCACAAACATTAGTGAGATGAATAGTTTTGATGAACTAAAATATATTGCCACTGTGTCTCTTTCAAAGAGCGATATATGACATTGTTACAAGTAGGTTAATCTTATCAGCTCCACTAGTACTGCAATAAAATTAGGTGGACCTAATTCACATCCCACTGAAATGTGCTAATTGATTTATGAAAGGTCTTCTTAATCACTAATCCAAAAACACATTATAAAGACAGAAGGTAGTCAATAGCTCATAGTCAATAATGCTTTATTGCCACGTCTACTGAGACGCAGTGAAATGTTTCATTTTGCAAATAATTGAATAAAATTGCACCGTACACAAGCACAATCATCATACGTAGGTACAAGCGTGCAACGACTGAAGTGTAGAAATTGTAGATTTTTTCTGAGGCAGTACACAAACAGTTGCTTCGTTTCCAGTGCCACCTTGTACCTTTCTAGTAAGTTATCTCCTAATTGCTGGCCATTGAAGTTTCATGTTCTCTCCAATTAATCTAAATGCATCATGTCCTGGTTTGCGTTCGGATTTTAGGTCGAGTGCTTGTTTGTGATGAACATTGTTCATCAATGCTTTGAAGTTTAGAAGACTAAATTGGATCAGATCAAACCAATGGGAACATGAGCAATGCTGCAGGAGAACTAGGCCTGGCCGACAATGACTGGAGCAATGTCTGTGTAATTGCAGTAGCAGAATTCAAGCAGAAACAGAGGGGAAGCTTGTTATCTTTTCATTCATCAATCAACTGCTGAACATCATGGATTTTAAGAGGATCAAAAGAACACAACAATGAAAAATTTCTAAGGAATTTATTATGAAATATGTTTAATTACAGTGTTCCTAACTTCATGGAAATTTGGGAGCACTGTAATGAAACATATTTCATAATAAATTCCTTAGAGATTTTTCATTGTTGTGTTCTTTTGATCCTCTTAGAATTCACATAGTAATTCTCTGGATAATTGAATATAGGGCAAACATTTGAAGCAAATAACCTCGACAATGGTTTCTAGCCTAATGTTCAATGAGTGGGCGGGAGGGTGGCACAGCGGTGGAGTTGCTGCCTTACAGCGCCAGACACCTGGGTTCGATCCTGACTACGGGTGCTGTCTGTAGGGTGTTTGTACGTTCTCCCCGTGACCACATGGGTTTTCTCCAGGTGCTCCGGTTTCCTGCGGTGTGAATGGGTGATTGCTGGTCGGCGTGGACTCGGGAGGTGGAAGGGCCTGTTTCCACGCTGCATCTCTAAATTAAACTATACTAAAGCATGACCTTAGGGATGGGATATTTTCCTTGAAAACAATTACTCCTGAATTTTGATCCATCTCTTTCAGTCTGACATTTTTAGCAGGGCTAATATTGAAATCCCCTAAAAGGAAGTAATTCGAACCTATAAAGCATCATTTAATGTAATAAATCATCAGAAAAAATCCATTGAAGACGCGCCTGACAAATTTACTGGAGGTGTTAGGGTTACAATAGAATGGATTAAGGCACTGTGTGGATTATAGATCTCGGATATTCTGAAAGGTTTTATGAGGTCCCTCACAGAGAAATAGGTTGAGTTTATTGGATCCAACATGAGAGTAAATTGCATTTCATTTTGGTCTTATTAGGTAACGGAAGGAAATGAGTGACTGCACAGGTTTTTATAAAGCAGCATTGACATGGAGCAGTTTGAGATGGTGCATTTAATGTTGTAATATTTATTAGTGGCCTCAATGTTAGATGTAGATAGCATCATATGAATGTCTGAATAATATCTTTGTCACGTGGGGCCAGGGTCTCTGCGGCTCCCCGGCCTGTGAATGCCTGCTGTTTTAACCCTCCCTTTCCAATGCTGCGTTTCTCCCCTCCCGGCCTTGAGTTAAGCTTTACCCTCCCCCCCCCCTCAGTCGGTTATAGTGGACAATCAGCAATAACGGACACCAACCCACCCTCTATGGTCCATTCTTGCAAGGGTTTACTCTATTTTAATTAGATCAATAGACATTTTAACACGGAATGAATTGCTATTTATCATTGATAGAAGTTTGATGATAAACAATAAAGGTAGAATATGTGAACGCCACAAAACTAAATTCCCAAGAACAGAATGGTACAGCACAGAAGGCTGTCATTGTTATTTTCCAAAATCACCTTGATTTAAGCAGCATTAGTTTACTCAATTCATTTCTCCCTCAAGATTTCAGTTTTAGAGATGCAGCGTGGAAACTGGCCCTTCGGCCCACCGAGTCCATGCCAATCATCGATCACCCATGCATTAGTTCCATGTTATCCCACTTTTTGCTCCTACACACACTGGGTGGGGGGCAATTTACCAAAGCCAATTACCCAACAAACCTACGATTCTTTGCAAAGTGGGAGGAAACCGGAACTCCCAGAAAAAACCCACACGGTCACAGGGAGAATATATAAACTCCACACAGAGAATGCCTGTAGTCAGGATTAAACCCAGGTCTCTGGCATTGTGAGGCAGCAGCTCTAATGCTGTTTGCTAGTGTTTATCTCTTTCCATTTTAAAGGCTCCTGTTATATTACTCATTAAGTTGTGCTCTCCAAATTCTAACCACTATTGATTCTCACTAATTTGTTAATCACCTTTGAGTCTGTGCTTTCCCCCCATCAATCCTTTTGGCATTGGACCCCTTATGATTCGAAGCACCTTTGTTCTATCTCCAAGAAGGTTTGAATACTTTTAAGGAGAACAACTCTTGCTTGCACCATCCATTCACATAACTCATCTCCAGAACCATTTTATTAAATCCCTTCCATTGCTCCCCAAAGGCTTCCCATCCTTTATTAAAGTACAGTGGCCAGAATTGTACACAACAACCAAGTTGATACTGAACCGTCGGCCGCGCGGCAGAAGGACCATCGGGGTGCGGCCAAACCCCACCGCAGGCCTGGCTCGCCCACCACACAACCAGGAAACCCACTTGTAGAGGGAAGCCGTCAAGCCCGGCCCTTGCTCGTCCCCGAGGACCAGAGAACCGGAAAGGAGGGTGGAGGGAGTGGGCGATGGTGGATGCAAGAACCAAGGGCCGGTAAGAAGAACCCATGTCTTACCTTCCACGCCCTCGAGGTCGGCTGTGGGAGACACCGCCGACGCACAAAAGCTGAACGGTTGCCGGCGAGGAGAGGGATGACGGTTCACTGGACAAGGCAACGATTGCAATGGTCATTGATGGTCAACTGGAGCGTGGACTTTGAAAATAGTGCCAAAATCTGTTGACTCTTGTATATGGTCTCAGTGGGCTAGTTCCATACTCTGGGCTGTGTTATGAATAGTCAAGCATCGAAAGCGTTTTTTTGTCATAAGCCCCAGCCAGAACTATGAAATATTTACTTGTGGCAGCACAACAGAATATGTAAACGTAGTACTTGGTAAACAATATAAATGAATGAAAAAAAATGTGTGCGTATATATATATATATATATATATATATATATATATATATATATATATATATATATATATATATATATATACAACAAACAAATTTACTGAACTATGTGCCAAAAAAATAATTTCACTATACTTCGGTACATGTGATAATAAAGAACCATTGAACCATTGAAAATGTTTTATGATAACTTTCTAAATTGCATCACTGAACTACAGTTCCACATTAGTTCCGTGCTCTAAGACACCATGGAGTTATAATACAAAATTGTTGCTTTCTCTCTCGAAGCTTTCCATTTTATAAACTGACTGAATAATTGGAGGCAAATGTAATGCTGTCATTCTTGGCATTAATTGTCCCAACAATGTACAGATACTGAAACTAATATTTTTAACGATCAATCTCTTCCTTCTTATGTTTTTGGAAGAGCACAGGAATAATTTTTTTCTTCTTTATGCGTCATTGGTATTTCAGTTGATGGAGCAGAATTCATCCAGGCTGCATCGCAAATTTCTCAACGACTCTTAATGTCACTTTGACATTGGCCGACAGATGGTACATTTGTGAATTTGCCAGATTTTCCTCAAAATCAGGAATTATGGAGTGTGGCAAGCATTGGCAGCCAAGACAGCTGCTAACCCGATCAGTACACATTCAAGTTTGTAGCAAGCTGTTGTGTCTGCAATCGGCCTAACATACAAAACGAATTGGCTTGTTCATAGAATCATACAGTAGGCCCCAAGGCCCAACTAGTCTATGACAACCAAGCTACCCTTTCCAGCTAGTCCCACCTGCCCTCACCTTGCCCCATATGTCTCCAAACACATCCCACCCATGTACCTGTCCAGATTAACCCAATCATTGCCACTGTACCCATCTCCGCCAGCTCCCCAGCCAGTTCATTCCACACACCCATCATCCTCCATGTGGGAAAAAACAAGAACACTGTAAACATGGTTTAGTTTAGTTTATTGTTATGTGTATCGATGTACAGTGAAAAGCTTTTGGTGCATGCTAACCAGTCTGCAGAAAGACAATACATGATTACAATCAATCGTTCCACAGTGTACAGATACATGATAAAGGGAATAAAGTGAATAGTGTTTAGTACAAGATAAAGCCAGTAAAGTCTGATCAAAGATAGTCCGAGGGTCTCCAATCAGGTAGATAGTAGTTCAGGACTGCTCTCTAGTTGTTGGTAGGATGGTTCAGTTGCCTGATAACAGCTGGGTATAAACTGTCCCTAAATCTGGATGTGCGAGTTTTCACACTTCTATACCTTTTGCCCGATGGGAGAGGGAAGAAGAAGAAATGGCCAGGGTACGACTCGTCCTTGATTATGCTGGTGGCCTTGCCAAGGCAGCGTGAGGTGTAAATGGAAGGGAGGTTGGTTTTGAAACTAGTTCCGTGTTATTAGTATGAACAAAACAATAGGTATGCATTTGCATTGAGGCAGATGCTCATCCTCTGATGCCTCTTCGATGGACCACTTAGACTTAGTGGTCTGTGTTCCTTTGACTGCAGCATCTGGAAAAAGCTAACATTTATTATCTAACCGATATTTGAGAACATACACATTTAGCGTGAATAGATGGACAGATTCTGGCTCTCAAAGTTCTTAAGGAATAAGGCCATCTAAGATATAGGGAGAGGTTGAGCAGGCTAGGACTTTATTCCTTGGAGTGCAGGAGGATGAGGGGTGATCTTACAGAGGTGTACAAAATCATAAGAGGAATAGATCAGGTAAATGCACAGGTATCACAAAATGCTGGAGTAACTCAGCGGGTCTGGCAGCATCCCTGGAGAGAAGGAATGGGTGATGTTTCGGGTCGAGACCCTTCTTCAGTCTGAAGAAGGGTCTCGACCCGAAACGTCACCCATTCCTTCTCTCCAGAGATGCTGCCTGACCTGCTGAGTTACTCCAGCATTTTGTGATACCTTCGATTTGTACCAGCATCTGCAGTTATTTTCCTAGGTAAATGCCCAGGGTCTTTTTCCCAGTGCATCCACATTAGAGAAATCAAAGTTTAAAATCTGAGTTTACCAAACTTTTATTAGAGTGGATCTAAACTTGTTCCAGTGCTAGGCATTGATGCCCATCAATTGTGTTTAGAGAATGGACAAATTTCACAATCTTGGATGGATCTTTGAACCAGGCAATGTGGATGGAATGGTAACGAGCTACTGGATAATTATATTTTCCCGATGTCCATCATAAAATCTTGTTACAGTTAATAATGAATATTCTGAATGGCAGTCTTCCAGAGTTTTTCAACGTAAGGATCCCCTTGTGTGTTGGATGAAGACTCTTGAATAGAATTATGCGATAACTTTTCAAAAGGGTTCATAACAAAGTTTACCTGAAGGGGCAAGGCAGGGTTAGAATAATGTTTTTAAAACAAAACCCTAAAGGAATACTGTCTGATTGATATCTTTCCAGTATGTGCACCTGTTATGTAAAGCCTTTTCGTGAAATTCATGATAATTCCCGCTGCAAGCCTCCCACTAGCTGTCAGAACCTTTTTTCAGCATTCCGCGTCTACTTTACCGGCCATTAACAATTCTCTGCGGGGTTTATGCATAAGTGGCTGATTGCTGCATGCAGTGGTAGCTTATGGCATGATGCCTCCCTATTAACTCTGTCACCAACACCAACTTTACTCGTAATTAAAGAGAACTTTCTCACCTCTAAAAATCTCTGAGCACTTTGCACAATTAGTGACCTTTGTAACGTGCTGCTTTAGCTATGTAAGCTTATGAGCCAGGCATGGGAGGTGATCACTGAATGCATTTTCACCAAGTACTGATTTGAAGACCATTATTCTTGTCAACTCCTGTACAGTGGTGCTGTCTTTTTTTCCTGAAACGGGGTTAAATTCCTCCATTTTAAAGCAAAAGGATTTTCATCCTTGAAAACGGTTTGTACTATGCCCTTAAATATTGCACAAATATATTTTAATTCCACGGAAATTTTCAGCAGTATTATTGTGAGGTTTCTTCCATATTAATAATATAAAGCAAAAATATGCCTAACTATACTTTTAATATTGTCTGATGCCTCATCGACGGACCACTTTGACTTAGTGGTCTGTGTTCCTTTGACTGCAGCCTCTGGAAAAAGCTAACATTTATTATCTAACCAATATTTGAGAACATACACATTTAGCGTGAATAGATGGACAGATTCTGGCTCTCAAAGTCCTTAAGGAATAAGGCCATCTGTGCTACAAGGGGAGGTTGAGCAGGCTAGGACTTTATTCCTTGGAGTGCAGGAGGATGAGGGGTGATATTATATAGGTGTACAAAATCATGAGAGGAATAGATCAGGGTCTTTTTCCCAGAGTAGGAGAATCAAGAACAAGAGGACATAGGTGACAGGGGAAAGATTTAATAGAAACCTGAGGGGTAACTTTATTACAGAAAAGATGGTGGGTGTATGGAACCAGCTGCTGGAGGAGATAGTTGAGGCAGGTAATGTTGCAACATTTAAGAAACATTTAGACAGGCACATGGATAGACTTCAGACTTTAGAAATGCAGCGCAGAAACAGATCCTTTGGCCCACTGAGTACGCAACGACCAGTGATCACCCCATACAATAAGAATCTGAATAATCTGAAGAAAGGTCTTGACCCGAAATGTCACCCATTTCTTCTCTCCTGACCCGCTGAGTTACTCCAGCCTTTTGTGACACCCCATACAATAACACTATCCTACATACTAGGGACAATTTTTACAACTTACCAAAGCCAATTAACCTACAAAACCTGTGCGTCTTTGGAGTGTGTCCGGAAACCGGAGCACCCGGGGAAAACCCATTCAATCACAGGGAGAACGTACAAACTCCCTACTGACAGCAGTCAGGATCAAACTGAGGTCTCTGGCGCTGTTAGCAGCAACTCTACCGCTGTACCATTGTGTCACCCATATGATAGGATAGTTTTAGAGGGATATGGGCCAAACGGAGGCAGGTGGGACTAGTGTAGCTGGACCATGTTGGGCTGGGTGGGCAAATTGGGCTGAAGGGCCTTTATCCGCGTTGTATGACTGTGACTCTGTAAGAAATGTTGACACAGTGGAGGTGCTGGCCTAAGGAAATGATCCATCACTGACACTATGTACTCTCTGGTTTCTGGATGTGTGCAGGAGTACCTCAAATTTCCCTGTGACTATACTTATGGACAATGCTCAGGTCTACACCACAGACACAACTTTGGAGCTGTGATAGAGGGAGGAGGATAGACTAATGTCCAATGCTCATCCTGCTTTGGGCAGTTCGTGACGTGGCCAACAGGCCATACATACAAAGGGAAACACAGTGCAGGAGCAACTCAGTGGGTCAGGCAGCATCTCTGGAGAACGTGCATAGGACCTACCCATGTTCTCCAGAGATGCTGCCTGACCTCCTGAGTTACTCCAGCACTTTGGGTCCTTTTGCGTAAACCAACGTCTGCAGTTCCTTGTCTCGACAGACCGTATCCTCAGACTGCTTAACACTTCCGGTTGGACTTTGTGGGTGATGTGATGGAATAGTCTCCATTTCCAATGATGAATGAGCAAGGAATGTGATGGAATATGCTCCATTTCCTTGGTTGAATGCAACTCCAACATCACAGATGCCTGATATGACCCTGAGCAAGGCATAGTCCCATATGCCAAGCATTGACTCTGAGAGGTGACATCCTCATAAAATATGAGTGGCATAGAGAGGGTAGAACCAACTTCCTGTTTCCAATAGGAGGGAGCTGGAGGACATAGGTTTAGGGTGAGTTGAGGGAGGTTTAAAGGTGATCTGTAGGGTGATATTTCACACACAAAGAATATATGGTATTTTGAATGAGTAGTGTTGGTGGAGGCAGGAATAGAAACATCATTTAAGAAGCATCTTGACTCGTATTTGAGAATGATCAGCCATGATCACATTGAATGGCGGTGCTGGCTCGAAGGGCCAAATGGCCTCCTCCTGCCCCTATTGTCTATTGTTTATTGTATTTGAATAATCAAGGCATAGAGAGAAATGGAATTAATGCAGGAATGTAGGGTGGCACATTGGCGCAGAGGTAGATTTGCTGCCTCATACTGCCAGAAACCCGTGTTTGATCCTGACTACAAGTGCTGACTGTGTGGAATTTATATGTTCTCCTTGTGACCAAGTGGGTTTTCTCCGGGTGCTCCAGTTTCCTCCCACATCCCAAAGACGTGCAGATTTGTAGGTTAAATGGCTTCTGTAAGTTGCCCTGAGTGTGTAGGATAGAACTAGTGTACGGGTGATCAATGGTCATTGTGGACTCGGTGGGCCGAAGAGTCTGTTTCGACACTGTATCTCTAAACTAAAATAAACTAAACTAAATCATCTCTGTGCTCCAGTTTAAACAACGTGAAGCAAAATTCCTTTTTCGGCACTAATTTTGTTGCGTTTTGGCTCCATGCTGTATCTCTAAACAAAATTAAACTAAATTAAACGAAACTAAATGAAACTAAACGAAACTAAACTAAACTAAACCAAACCTAAATTAGTATTTATAGCCATGATAGTTGGCATCGAAGTGGTGGACTGAAGGGCCAGTTTTCATGCTGCTCAACTATGACAAATTCATTCCCTGCACCTCTGGTGGACAGGGGCTGCAGAGTGTACCATCTACAAAATGCACTGCAGGTACTCAGCTGGGCTACTAAAAGAGCAATCCCCAAACCATGACCTTTATCCTAAAAAGGACAAGGGCAGCTGGTGCATGAGAACACTTCCAAGTTCCCTTCCAAGTTGCACCCCATCCTGACTTGGTTGCCACTTGGTCTAAATCCTGGCACACTCTACCCAAGAGCAGTGCGGGGTCACGGTGCCAGGCGGAAGAGGGCTCTGCCCGAGCCAGCTGCCTGCCCCTTTTCCGAGATTACGTCCGTGCCCGGGTGGGTGTTAGAGAGGGACTATGCGCTGTCCACGGGCACCCTGGGGGATTTCCAGGACCGCTGGGCACCGCGGGTCGTTGAACGCATTTTTGACAAGGAGTGTAAGATAGTTGTATAATAGTTTATTGTTTGTCTTGTATTATGGTGGCGGGTTCTGTTTTGGTTTTATTGTACTGTATATATTATTTTAATATTTGAATAAATATTTTTGAATAATAATTTTTTTTAAAGAGCATTGTGGGAGTACCTTCAGTAGAAGGACTGCCTTGTACCAAGAAAAGGACTCTCCACCCTCTTCTCATGGGCATTCGGAGTTGGGCAAAAAACGCTGGCCAAATCCTCATCCCGGAAGATATATCCCAAATATATTTTTTCGAAAAAGTAAACTTGGGAGCTTTGAGAATGGAGTGAGTAAATAGACTGATTATTAATTTCCTGCAGAGAGTTAGCACAGGTTTGCTGAGCAGTCCAGACACTTTCTGTGCCAAAATGGCAGGAGTTGGGAGCGACGCAGTGGAATGCTCTTTCCCGAGATTCCACTTGAAGGGAATAAGTGAGGAACAGATGGGCAATTCATCACCGGGCTGTCAAAACTTCAAATCCGAGTTTGATTGCTATTCCAATTTGTCCAGTCAGTTCAGTTGGCGTAATTATGGTGTTTTGCGGCACTGAGAAAGTTTTGCTTTTCCCCTCAGTCTTCCAGATATCCCAGCCTTAGCCGCGCCATTAAAATTGCCAATTTAATTCTTCAAATCAACAACATGTCAAAAAAAAACCTTTGAAAAGTTGAAGAAGAAGAAATTGCATTTATGTAACACCTTACATAACCTCAGTACAATGTAAAATACTTTACAGAGTGACGTATTGATGATGTGTAGTCTATATCATAATCTAACAATCATGCCATTCAACTGTCTATCAAACCCACACAAACAACAGTGTGACAAAGTGCAGATAATCCACTTCGGTGATGTTCGCTGAATGGCAATCTTTGGCTCGGGCTTTGAGGAGTAGTTGTCTCCTTTCCACCAAAGATAGACACAAAGTGCTGGAGTAACTCAACAGTTCAGGCAGCATCTCTGAAGACAAAGGATGGATGACGTTTCAGGTCGGGACCCTTCTTCACACGAGAGCCTACTCTAGCACTTTGTGTCTATCTTTGGTATAAACCAGCATCTGTTCTCGCCTTCTGCAGAGAGACATGACGGAGATCAGCAGTTCTGAACAGCAGCACCTCCCCCAGCCCAACACACTCCTTCCCTTCTGCACTGTAGCATCAGCCAGGGAATCTGTGCTCAAGTCTCTAAAGTAGATGGAATCCATAATATTCTGAGGTTAAAAACTGAGCTACAGTTCACACTCCAGGCACTGCAATAGAAACCAGTTTGCATTTGCATCACTTATTTAGTTAATAATCCGCATAATTAGACAAACTAAGTGTGGGAATTGAGGGAAGAACTGAGGTGTTCTTCCATTTTGTCTTAAACATGGCCAGCACTTCACTCTGTGGGAATCAAACTTTACTCCAGTGAAGTTGCCCTTCTGCGCTCGGCTAAACATGATGGGTTCAAGCGGTCCACGGAGTCAACAACTTGAACACCTGCATGTCTGTTTAGGAGGGGGAATTTACAGAATGCTGGATCACAATAGAAAACCCTGTAAACAAGTGTGCGTGACGAACCTTACACTTATGCCATCAAAAATGATATGAAGATACTGCATGCCTTGGGAATAGCATCTTGCCTGACTGTTCTCCTTGTGTGATAAGTTATTGTGAATAAAGAAGTTAGCTGTCATTCGCATCTCATGATAATTATTCCGATATAAGTGGCCCAACCTCTTCAGTAATGCTTTCACCCTCATTCATTATGATCTGGTATGAACTGTGTCTTTGGTTACATTATAGACATTGATTTTTGCACTATTAGGGTTGCCTGGTATAACAACTATTCAATTATTGTAATTTTGATTATTATTATCTGATGTGGAGATTTTGGAGAGGGTGCAGTCACTGAGAACAAAGAGGGACACAGCATGGGTGGGGGTCTGAGAACAAAGAGGGACACAGCATGGGTGGGTGGGGGGTGAGAACAAAGAGAGACTCAGCATGGGTGGGTGGGGGGTGAGAACAAAGAGGGACTCAGCATGGGTGGGGGTCTGAGAACAAAGAGGGACACAGCATGGGTGGGGGTCTGAGAACAAAGAGGGACACAGCATGGGTGGGTGGGGGGTGAGAACAAAGAGGGACTCAGCATGGGTGGGTGGGGGGTGAGAACAAAGAGGGACTCAGCATGGGTGGAGGTCTATGAACAAAGAGGGTCCCATCATGGGTGGGGGGGTTCTGACAACAAAGAGGGACCATTGGGTCGAGACCCAACATGTTAGCCTTTGCATTTTTTTTTTTTTCAAAAATTAACTATTCAGAATAAAATAAATATATGCACAACAAAACTGTGCAAAAACCCTTCAGTGTCTAAACATTCAATAGTGTCATCATCAGTAATGTTCCCACCTCTATTTCCAGAAAACACCCTTGCCAGTTATGTTGAAGGTATACACAAAATGCTGGAGGAACTCAGTGGGTCAGGCAGCATCTCTGGAGAGAAGGAATGGGAGACGTTTCAGATTGAGACCCTTCTTCAGACAGATGTCAGGGGAGTGGGCGGGACAAAGATAGGATGTAGTAGGAGACAGGAAGACGGGTGAGAGAACTGGGAGAGTTGGAGGGCAGGAGGAATCACAGAGGGGGAGCAGCGAGAGAGCATGTTGCTAAACTCACGTCGAAGAGAGGGGGAAAACTTCTTCAAAGTGGACATACCTTGAGGCGAATTTGCAGTGGAGCGGCAAGATGTGTAGGAAAGAAAACTGCAGATGCTGGTTTAACTCCAAGGTAGACACAAAATGCTGGAGTAACTCAGCATTACTCCCTCTCTCAGCATTTCTTGAGAGAGGGAATGGGTGACGTTTCGGGTCGAGACACTTCTTCAGACTGATGTCAGGGGAGGGGGCGGGACAAAGATAGGATGCAGTCGGAGACAGGAAGACTAGTGGGAGAACTGGGAGAGTTGGAGGGCAGGAGGAACGTTGGTCTTTGTATTTACAGGTTAAATCCAATTAAAGTTAAGGGTCTCGACCCGAAATGTCACCTATTCCTTTTCTCTCGAGATGCTGCCTGTCCCGCTGATTTACTCCAGCATTTTATATCTATCTACGATTTATATCAGCATCTGCAGTTCTTTCCTACACACTGGTAGTTATACATATGCCATAGGGGTCCATGAACAGCAACGAGTTTTCATCTTCATAAGTCATAGGAGCAGAAGTAGACTATTCTGTTTGAAACTGGACAGTCTTGCCTCTTGGAATGATCACCGCCCCTTCCCTCTGGACAGAGCGGTAATGATGAATCCTCCTCAGATCTGAGACACAATACAAAAATGTGTTTTAAGGCGAAGAAATGACACATCAAAGAAGAGAATCCTGTGAGCAAGTAGATTAAAGCTGCGATGTTACAAGAGGGAAGTAATTTTCAAAATAGCATCACAACTAGAAAATCACAATGGAGAAAGGGATAAAATTTAATAAAAGTGGGAAATGAGTACCGGATAATTTAAAAGAAATTTCACAGGCATATTAAAAGTGAATGAATAATTGAAGCGAGTTTTGTGTGATTCAAGGATGGAGACAAGTCTAATTGCAGAGGATGAAAGTATATTGGAAGAAATCCATTGCCTGTCAGATGCAGTAAAGTGGCGTAAGGTAGCAGCTGCCCATTGTTCTATTCTTCTGAAATGTGCTTCCATTCATTGCCATCAAACTATTGTTATTGAAAAAGAGAACAGCACATCGCTTTGCCACAGACTTCGTGCGAGCCGGCAAGGATGCAGTTTTAAATATTTTACATCAATCGTTATAAATGATAGTGGTTCAGGGAAGGAAGGTGGGTCAAAATTGGCAGAGATAATTGTGTAGCAGGATTTGCTCCGGAGAATGAGCATAACTCGAAATAAGTGGCTTTATCCTGATGGATGCAAATGGAGTTTTATGCGGGGAAGTGTAAGGTCATGCACTTTAGTAAGAGGAATCAAAAGGCAGATTATTATCTAAATGGAGAAAGAGTGAAATTCAGAGGGAATTTAGGTGTCAATGTGCATAAATCACAAAAGGTTAGCAAGCGGTTTAAACAACATGTGTAGGTAGAAACTGCACATGCTGGTTTATACTGCAGATAGACACAAAATGCTGGAGTAACTCAGCAGGTCAGGCAGCATCTCTTGAGAAAAGGAATAGGTGCCATTTCAGGTCGGAACCCTTCTTCAAACCTATCAGATGGCATGTTGAAACTTTTTATGTAGGGTGGAGAATAAGAATATTGATAAGGAGGTTTTGTCACAATACACAAAGTGCCGGAGGAACTCAACGCATCAGGCAGTAACAGTGGAGGAAATGGACAGGCGACATTTTGGATCAGGCTAAAGAAGGGTTCCCGACCTGAAATGTCACCTGTCCATTCCTGCCACAGATGCTGCCTGAAATGCTGATTTCCTCCTGCACTTTGTGTCTTGCTGAAGATTCCACCATCTGCAGTTCCTTTGTGTCTCTGAGGTTCTGTTACAGTTGTATATGAATTGTATACGGAGGCAGTTCAAAGGAAATTAACCAGGCACATTTCTGAGATAAAGGGGTTATTCTACCAAGATGTGCTCGAGAATCTGGATCAATGTTCTTTGGAGTTTAAAAGAATGAGGGATGACCTTGTTCAAACGTATAAGACCTCAATGGGGTTTGACAGGGTAGATGTTTACATATTTTCACTGGTGGGAAAGTCGAGCAAGAGGACATAGCTGCAAAGTAAAACTGAGTTAGGCAGATACTTCTCGATTTATCGAATGTCTGAGTCTCTGAAATTCTCTGCCCTCGAGGAGGCCAATTCATTAGACCTTCCACAGCCATTTGGACAGTTACGAAGATAGGAAAGGTTCAGAGGGATATGGGACAAACACAGGCAAATGGGACTAGCTCAGCTTGTTCCCAGTCTCCTCAATGGTTCAGTCCTGATGTAGGGTCTTGACCCGAAGTGTGTCGACCATCCCTTTGCCTCCACAGAAGCTGCTTGTCCCTCTGCGTCCCTCCAGCAGTTTGTTGTTTTACACCGGATTCGAGCATCTGCACTCTCCTGTATATTCTAAACTACCTTCATCCGTGCTAATCTTTCAGTTACCTGTACTTTTTCCTTTGACTCATCATGTACCCACCATGCTCTGTGAGAAAATTATTCCCCTCGCATTCCTTTCAAATTATTCCCCTCTCACCCTAAGTATAGGTCCTCTACGTTCAATCTCTACCATCTTGGTAAAAAGACCATCCATCTTCTCTATGCCCCTCATAATTTTATATACTTCTATAAGGACACCCCTGAGGCTCCTACACTCAAGAGGTAAAGAGGAAAATGCAGACTCTTTTAGTTTAGTTTAGATTTTATTTTAGAGATACAGAGATAAAACAGGCCATTCGTCCCACGAGTCTGCGCCAACCAGCGATCCCCATACACTAGTACTATCCTGCACACTAGGGACAATTTACAATCTTTACCAAAGCCAATTAACCTACAAATCTGCACATCTTTGAACTTTATTATAACCAATGTGGGATTTTGGGATCACACGTTCCTTAGCCAATAATTGGTCTATCAGGGAACCTCCCTGTTTGAGGTCATCCGTAGCCGGCCCCAATTTGTTCTGATTTTCTCTTGCTTTCAGTTCCCCCAACCCCTCCTATAATCAGTCCAAAGAAGGGTCCCGTCCCAAAACGTCACCTATCCTTTCTCTCCAGAGATGCTGCCTGACCCGATGAGTTACTCCAGCATTTTGTGTCTATCTTTGATGCAAACCAGCATCGGCTGTTCCTTTTTAATTACAGCCTTGATTCCAAACCACTTTCAAAATGATTCATCTTTCGCATTTCATTGTTTTTGCATCGGACTTGTGTGAACCTACCCATTGGTTTGCATGTTCACCATCACTTACGTCAGTGGGTATTTTTAAGGTGGAGATTAACAGATTCTTGATGAGTAATGGTCTCAAGGGTTATGGGGAGAAAGCAGGAGAATGGGGTTGAAAGGAAAAGATAGACCAGCCATGATTGAATTGTGGTGAAGACCCGATGGGCCGTATGGCCTAACTCTGCTCCTGTTACTTGCAAACTTATGAACAGAGTCAAACAATGACATTTCCCAGTAGAAAAAAGAACTGCAGATGCTGGTTAATACACAAATGGGCACAAAGTGCTGTAGTAACTCAGCAGGTCAGGCAACATCTCTGGAGAACGTGGATAAGTGACATTTCGGGGCAAAGGGGAGAAGAGCGAGGGGAGGAGGGAGGGGTGTCTGCCATGGTTACTAAATATTAGAGAATGCAACCTTTGTACAGCCGGGTTGTAAACTGATCTTAATCCCACTTCCTTATTTGTTTTCCTGTAACCTATTCTCGCATACGTCCACTAACATTCCTTATTTTCCATGTCTATGGGATGTGGGAGACAATCCGTGGGACCACAGAGAGAACGTACGCTTCAGGTCACTAGAGCTGTAAGGGTTTAATGGGATATGGGCCAAACATTGGGACATATCCAGAATGCCATCATGGTCGGATGGACAAGTTGGCCTTGTATGGGTCCATGCTGCATGCTGTATGATATGACTGTAACTGCATGAGTTACACACCACATGCATGCATTCTGTAGCATTCATTCATGCTTGTTTTAATTTTAACCTGCGATATTTCACAATGTTGCTATTTCACATTTATTTGATAATACCTCGTTGTAAAAATGTTGATTTTCTGACACGTTATTTATATAAAGTCATAGAGTCGAGAGTCTGACCGAACATTGTCACATTTTTATTGACGTAGCATTATTTCACCCCTTGTATTAAAAAGTCAGCTGCCAGCAGTTCATCTTTAGATAATGCAATTGTAAAACACAGAACGCGAGGACGCAGGCATCTTGCAACTGAGGTATTCATCACAAAGCAGATCATTTGAGATGAAAGCAATTCCACAGGATTGAAGAACGGTGACCGAAAGAAAGGATGCAAAGGAGGAAGACGTGACAGTAGGCATCATAAATGCAAAAACATCCATTTGTTTTTGCATTGTCCCTTTAATTGTCAAGAGTCAAGAGTATTTAATTGTCACATGTACCTTCAACAGGAAGGCAAGGTGGCGCAGCGGTAGAGTTGCTGCCTCACAGCACCAGAGACCTGGGTTCGATCCTGACTACGGGTGCTGTCTGTACGAAGTTTGTACATTCTCCCTGTGAGCGCTTGGGTTTTCCCAGGGTGCTCCGGGTTCCTCCCACACTCTAAAAGACGTACAGGTTTGTAGATTAATTGGCTTCGGTAAGGATTGTAAATTGTCCCTAGTGTGTAGGATAATATTAATGTACAGGGATCGCTGGTCGGCACGGATTCCATGGGCCGAAGGGCCTGTTTCCGCACTGTATCTCTAAACTAAACAAAACTAAAGGACAATGAAATTCTTACTTGCAGCAGCGTAACAGGCCTGTAAACACAACACGCACAGATAATATTTAATAAACACAAATGCAATAAATTAATAACCACAATACCAGTGCAGTTCCTTGTGTCTACAATGCTATAGTGGCCCAGCTTGATCAGGTGGTGAATGACTGGAATAGTTGTCCATCAGATCCATTCAATACACAATAGACAATAGACAATAGGTGCAGGAGTAGGCCATTCGGCCCTTCGAGCCAGCACCACCATTCAATGTGATCATGACTGATCATTCTCAATCAGTACCCAGTTCCTGCCTTCTCCACATACCCCCTGACTCCGCTATTCTTAAGAGCTCTATCTAGCTCTCTCTTGAATGCATTCAGAGACTTGGCCTCCACTGCCTTCTGAAGCAGTGAATTCCACAGATTTACATTCAAGCCTGTGTTCTCCCTGCAAGGTTTATCCCATTGGGAGCAGAGATTGGGAACTCCTTCTGGAAACACTGAGTAGGACTTCAAGCTCTGTGGGATTTACTCGAGTTTTCATCTGCTATGTTCTAACTACCTCTGAACTTGGATTGCCGAAACACGTATCAGACAGATGAAGATCTGAGGCAGGGAATAATAGACAATTGTTGGCTTTAGCACCTACAGTGTGGAGTTGTGGAGGTTGAAATTGCACTGCCCCCAAATACTCCCTGATAAGGAAATTGTAAAGACTTTACCAACATCTAGTCATTATAAAGTCGACACAACGATTGTCTAACTAACACAAATAACGACCGGTACAAGGATGTTATCAGCATCATAAAACATACACCATAGAACAGTACAGCACAGTTATGGGCCTTTCAGCCCACAATGTTTGTGCCGAGCTTGAATCCAAGTTCAACTGATCTCACCTGCCGGCACGGTGGCGCAGCGCTGGAGACCCGGGTTCCATCTCGACCACGGGTGCCGTCTGTACGGAGTTTGTACGTTCTCCTCGTCACCTGCGTGGGTTTTCTCCAAGATCTTTGGTTTCCTCCCACACTCCAAAGACGTACAGGTTTGTAGGTTAATTGGTTTGGTATAAATGTAAATTATCCCTCGTGCCTGTAGCATTAGTTTGTGGTGATCGTTGGTCGGCGTGGACTCGGTGGGCCAAAGGGCCTGTTTCCGCGCTGTGTCTCTAAACTAAACTAAAAAAAAACCCCTCTATTCCTTACACTTCCATGTCCCTCCACCAACATAACTGCTAATGCATTCCAGGCCTCCACCACTCTCTGTTTCAAAAACTTGCCCCACATATCTCCATTAACCCCCCCCCCACTCACCTTATAGCCATGCCCTCTAGTGTCACACATTTCCACCTAGGGAAAAAGGTTTTGACTGCCTAGACTAGTTATGCCTCTTGTAATTGTATATACTTCTATCAAGTCTCCCCGCAACCTCCAACATTCCAGAGAAAACAATCCAAGTTTATCCAACCTCTCATTGTAGCTGAAACCATCTAATCCAAGCAGCATCCTGGTAAACCTCCTCTGAACCCTCTCCACAGCCTTCACATCTTCATATGGACCTTTTCACTTGATCAGCATTTATGTGCAACTGAGTGTTTTTACTGCCATCTCACATCATTATCATATCATATACATACAGCCGGAAACAGGCCTTTTCGGCCCTCCAAGTCCGTGCTGCCCAGTGATCCCCGTACATTAACACTATCCTACACCCACTAGGGACAATTTTTACATTTACCCAGCCAATTAACCTACATACCTGTACGTCTTTGGAGTGTGGGAGGAAACCGAAGATCTCGGAGAAAACCCACGCAGGTCATGGGGAGAACGTACAAACTCCTTACAGTGCAGCACCCGTAGTCAGGATCGAACCTGAGTCTCCGGCGCTGCATTCGCTGTAAAGCAGCAACTCTACCGCTGCGCTATCATTCTTGAAGAACGTTTGGAGAGCTCAGGGCTGCAGTGTGGCGTGGCGGTGGAGTTGCTGCCTTATAGCGCACGCTACCTGGGTTCACCCGGTGGGCTGAAGGGCCTGTTTCCATGCTGCTTCTCCAAACTAAACGAATCTAAACGTAGGGAATTCAGTCTATGCTGACTTTCTCATCTGCCCTCAGTTTCCACTAACTACCTTGCATCTAGTATAAATCACTTGAGATGTCTCCTCCACATGAGATAGCTCTCATTATGATTCAGAAAGAGTAATATCCAATTTTGAGATGAGCCCCATATGTCCTGAATGCTCCAGCCTTGCGTTGTTATGGTAACAATATCGCTGCATATAAAACAAAGAACTGTTTTGATAGATTTCTTCCTCCACCGTTAATAAGTTTTTATTAGAAGAAACCTCATTCTTGTGATGAACTACAGAGTAGGTACTGATTTGTGGTGTAAGGCAAACCTAATACTTTTAGTGCGAAGGAAATTGTTCATTTGTTTTCATTATAGAGAAGTGTTACAGGGACAGTGCACTGTGGAGGCAAAACTAGCTTGGATACAGACGCGACAAGAAAGCAGTGTGTTACAATGGAGGGAGGATGTACAGCAGTGTTCCCATGGTCAGTTCCAGGGCAACTGCCTATATATTAGAACAGAATAGTACAGCTGTTGAGGGGCAGCACAGTGGTGCAACAGTATAGATGCCACCTTACAGCGCCACAGACCCAGGTTCGATCCTGACTACTGTCTGTGTGGACTTTGTGCATTCCTCCTGTAACCACATGGGTTTTCTCTGGGTGCTCCGGCTTTCTCCCACACTCCAAACACGTGCAGGTTTGGCAGTTAATTGGCTTCTGCAAAGCGTAAGTTGTCAGGATATCTTTATTTGTCATCCAAAAAACAAGTTTTTTGGACAAAATTTAGTCACCCACAGTCCGACAATAAAAGCAGTAAAATAAGCAAATTACACAACCCCAACCAACACAAAAAAAAGAAACATCCATCACAGTGAGTCTCCTCCAGTCCCCTCCTCACTGTGATGGAAGACCAGAATGTCTTTTCTCTTCCCCTGCCATCTTCTCCTGCTGTCAGGCTGTTGTCGTTGCCACGTTCCAGGCAGCGCTGGACGATGAAAGGTCCGCAGCGGGCCGACCCAAGCCCCGCGATCCGGGGCGGGCAAACACGCTGCCACTGCCCCTGCATGTCGGGGCGGTCATGGCTCCCGACATTGAAGCCCCCGCCGAGCAGAGAAAAATCCCGCGGCCTATTTCAGGCCGCGCCGGACGGTGAAATGTCCGCGGCGAGCTGACCCAAGCCCCGCGATCCGGGGCGGGTGAACACGCTGCCGCTGCCGGAGCTCCCGATGTCGGCATCCACGTGGCCCGAGCCTGAGGCGAGTTGCAGCCGCTCCCGCAGCCTCCGAGGATGGTCGGCTCCGCTGATGGTGAGTCCGGTCGGCTCCGCTGATGGTGAGTCTGGTACGCGGGCTCTGCGAACCAGAGCCCTGGAGGCCGCCAGCTCCAGGAGTTTGGCCGATGGTAGGCCGCAGCAGGAACGGATGGTGTAATATGGTGTAGTGTTTGTATGTTATGTTTGGGGGGGGGGGGGGGGTGGTGGGAGGGAACGGGAACTGTAAAATTCTCTCTCCCGAATGGAGACGCGACCTTTGTTTCTGTGTCGTGTCTCCGTTCCCGCTGCGGCCTACCACCAGCCATGCACCTGGGACCACCTGGGGCTCTGGTTCGCAGAGCCCGCGGCCCGGACTCACCACCTGCGGCGCTGGCTGCCTGCGGATGCTGCGGGAGCGGCTGCGATTCGTCTCCGGAGGCTCCGGCGCGGGCCGCGTGGACGTCGGAAGCCCGCAGGCCCCTGGATGGGGGCCGACATCGGGAGCTCCGGCAGCGGCAGAGGCAGCGTGTTCGCCCGCCCCGAATCGCGTGGCTTGGGTCGGCCCGCCGCGGACCTTTCACCGTCCGGCGCGGCCAGAAATAGGCCGTTGACCTTTCACCGCCCAGCGGCGGCTTCAATATCGGGAGCCCCGACCGCCCCGATGTGGCAAATCCAACAGCCTAACCGCGGGAGAAGACGGCAGGGAAGAGAAAAAGACATTTTTGGCCTTCCATCACAGTGAGGAGGGACTGGAGGAGACTCACTGTGATGGATGTTTCTTTTTGTTTGGTGTTAGTTGTGATTGTATGTGTTATTGCATTTTTATTGATTATTCTTATTGGTCTTATTGTTTAACTGCGGGTAATGTTTCATTTCACTACACATTTATGTGTATGTAACAAATAAACGACTATTGACTATTGACCCAGAAAACAAAGGTCGGGTCTCCGTTCGGAAGGGACAAATTTACAATTGTGTGCTAGTGTACTGGGGTGATCGCTGGTCGGTGCGGACTCGGTGAGCAGAAGGGCATGTTTCATAAGGTCATAAGGTCATAAGGTCATAAGTGTAGAAGCAGAATTAGGTCATTCAGCCCATCAGGTCTACTCCGCTATTCAATCGTAGCTGATCTATGTCTCCCTCCTAACACCATTCTCCTGCTTTCTCGCCATAACCGCTGACACCTGTACTAATCACAAATCTATCTATCTCCGCCTTAAAAATATCCACTGACTTGGCCTCGACAGCCTTCATTGGCAAAGAATTCCACAGATTCACCATCCTGACTATAGAAATATCTCCTCATCTCCTTCCAAAAGAAATGTGCTTTAATTCTGATGCCATAATCTCTAATCCTACACTCTCTCACTAGTGGAAACATCCTCTTCACATCCACTCCATCCAAGCATTTCACTATTCGGTACGTTTCAATGAGACCCCCCTCATTCTTCAAAACTCCGGCGAGTACAGGCCCAGTGCCGTCAAACGCTCATCAGATGTTAACCCACTTATTCCAGCAGTTTCCACGCTGTACATCTAAAGTCCAAAGTCTAAAATCTAAAGTAAAGCACAGGAATGGGCCCTTCAGCCCACAGTGTTTGAGCCAAACATGATACCAGTTAAACTGATCTCATCTGCCTGTACATGATCCCTAACCCTCTATTCCCTGCACTTCCATCTGCCTATCTGAAAGCCTCTTTTAGCCTAGCCACTCTGGTATCTGCCTCCACCACCATGTTCTCTAGGCCCCTTTTGTCTTGGAAACAAAGATACCATATCAAAATTTGCAGATACAAAACACAAAAAATGTAATGAGTTTTAAGGAGGAGCTGTGTGGTTGCCTCCAGCCCGGATGGAATAGGCAGAGACATGGCAGCTGAACCTTCTTGCAGAGAAGTGTGATATTTATCAAAAAAACGAGGAGAATGGGGAAAGAGAATAGTTAAAGGGTTGTAGGATCATGGAAGGTGGGTGGGATTACTGTTACCAGTTGAATGTTTGAAAGAGGCCGGACTGGTTCAACAGGTTGCTGAAGTACTCCTTAATGCTGGACTTTCCTAATAAGATGTAACTCTGGAAATTACTGATTGTGTTTCAGTGTTCAGAACCCGAGCCTCAGTGTTGGCCTGGGCCTCAGTGTTTAGTTCTTAGGTCTCAGTGTTGAGTTGCTGGACCTCAGTGTTCAGTTCTGGACCTCAGTGTTTCGTTCCTGGACCTCAGTGTTCAGTTCTGGACCTCAGTGTTTCGTTCCTGGACCTTAATGTTCAGTTCTGAACCTCAGTGTTGGGTTGCTGGGTTTCAGTGTTCAATTCCTGGACCTCAGTGTTGTCCTCGGCCTCAGTGTTGGACTGCTGGACATCAATGTTGAGTTGCTGGACCTCAGGCTTCAGTTCCTGGACCTTAGCGTTCAGTTCCTGGATCTTAGTGTTCAGTTCCTGCACCTTAGTGTTGAGTTGCTGGACCTCAGTGTTCAGTTTCTGAGCTTTAGTCTTCAGTTCCTGGATCTCAGTGTTCAGTTCCTTGACCTTAGTGCTCAGTTCCAGGACACTAATGTTGAGTTGCTGAACCTCAGTGGTCAGTTCCTGGACCTTAGTGTTCAGTTCCTGGGCTTTAGTGTTCAGACCCTGAGCTTCAGACTTTAGAAAGAATGTCATGATGTTGGAAAGAATACTGAAGCGACTGACTGGAAAGGTAATAAGGCCAATGGACTCTGGAAAGAGATGGAGACACTAAAGTGTTTCTGCCGACTACAGTAAACTCTTAAGGAGGTTTAATTGAGGTCTTCAAACGTGTGGGCCCTGTCCAGATAAATAAAATGTTCAGATGCTAAAGAGTAGGTTAGAGGTAGTTAAAGGATGGCGGAATCAGAAACAGAAGTATTTATCGGAGAACATAAAAAATACCTGAGAAAGGTCATCAGGTGCAGAAGATGATCGATTCAACGGCTCAGGGTGGAATCTTCATGGGTGAGAATATTAGGTAGAAACTTCCCCCCTTGCAATAAAGAAGTGCAATGAACAACAAAGCCTACATGTAAGGCTTCCCTTCAGCAATTAACACTGTTAATTGGGTAAAATACAAAGTTTCATGCAATTACTGGAGATCTTGGAATCGCCTGGACTCATTTTATTCCACAATTGAATGAGCTGTTACGATGAAGATGAACAGTTACGATGAAAGGAAGTTGCTGATGGATGGGAGTGGAGGAGGGGGTTGTGGGGGACATGAGCACTGGGATAATTTCCAGCCAAGGATTAAACATCCGCTAATAATGTACAACACAGGCATTTTCTGATCATTGCAATTGATTGAAAAATATTCTTGATTTAGACAATAGACAATAGACAATAGGTGCAGGAGTAGGCCATTCAGCCCTTCGAGCCAGCACCGCCATTCAATGCGATCATGGCTGATCACTATCAATCAGTACCCCGTTCCTGCCTTCTCCCCATACCCCCTCACTCCGCTATCCTTAAGAGCTCTATCCAGCTCTCTCTTGAAAGCATCCAACGAACTGGCCTCCACTGCCTTCTGAGGCAGATAATTCCACACCTTCACCACCCTCTGACTGAGATGAGGAGGAATTTCTTTAGCCTGAGGGTAATGAATCCGTGGAATTCATTGCCACAGATGGCGGTGGAGGTCAAGTCATTGGGTATTTTTAAAGCAGAGATTGATAGGTTCTTGATTAGTGAGGGTGTCAAAGGTTATGGGGATTCTTCTGACAATGTAATTCTGTATTTTCTGGCAAACCGGAGGGAAATGGTCCCTCAGTCTTTTAGAACCTCACTGAACTTTTAGCTTAGTTTTCTTTAGTTTAGTGATACAGCGTGGAAACAGGCCCATTGCCATAATGAGTACGTACCAACCAATGATCACACGTGCACCAGTTCCGTGTTTCCCAAGTTTGCATCCTACACACTAGGGGCAATTGACAGAAGCCAGTTAACCTACAAACCTGTACGTCTTTGGAGGGTGGGAGGAAACTGAAGCACCAGGAGAAAACCCACACCGTCACAGGGAGAACATACAAACTCTGTACAGGCAGCACCCGTAGTCAGGATGGAACCTGGGTCTCTGGCACTAGTAGGTAGCAACTCTACCGCTGCACCACATGTAGAGATAATCAAGGAGCACCTCTGCCCACTGGGTGCTCTTCATGACACCAGGCCAGAGTACCACACATAACTTACTCATCCAGACCCAAAGGCAGCCCCTCTGCCCGTAGTTGCCACCGTCCATAATTAGTGTTGGCGCCCAGTGGAGGGGGATGGTGCTGAATGATGACTCTCACGCCCTCAGTAAGGCAGCAACATGAAAATGCATGTGTTGGAAATGTTCAGCAGGTCGGGCATGTATCTGGGAAGTAAAAGTCTCCCCTGAGCTTCCCATACCTGTCTGTTACTTCTCCATCCCCTTTCCACTCTGACCTATTGGTCTGTGGCTTCCTGCACTCTCACTATAAAGCCCAATGCAAGGTTGAGGAACAGCACCTCATAGAGTCAGAGCTTGGAAACAGGGAAACAGTCCCTTCGGCCCATCTTTCCCATGCTGACCAACATGCCCCAACTACTTCACTAGTTGCAACTGCCTGCGTTTGGCCAATATCCTTCTAAATCTATCCTATCCAAGTACCTGTTCATATGTTTCTTAAATGTTGCCTTAGTACCTACCTCAACTACCTTCTCCAGCAGCTTGTTCCATACACTCACCACCATTGCCCCTCGAGGTTCCTGTTGAATTCTTCCCCCCCTCAGCTTAAATTGATAGCCTCTGGTTGTTGATTCCCCTACAATGGGTAAAAGTGTGCATTTACCCTATTCCTCTCATGATCTTATACACCTCTATAAGATCTCATCTTCCTGAACTCGAAGGAATAAAGTTCTAGCCTCCTCAACCTCTCCCTGTAGCTCAGGCCCTCGAGTCCTGGCAATATCCTCGTAAATCTTCTCTACACCCTTTCCAGCTTGACAATCACATCTTCCATCTGGGCATGTTGCAAGCTTTCAGACTGAATATTGAATTCTACAACATAAGGTAATTTGACTTGGTCTCTATCAGTCATCCATCTGTGATATTGACTCACCAGGAACGATGAGATTAAAACTCTTCCACTGTGGCAGATACATGCAAGAAATAGGGACACAATAAACTGCAGATGCTGGAATCTTGATAGAACACAACGTGCTGGAGCAACTCAATTGGTCAGGCAGCATCTCTGGATAGGCGATGTTTCAGGTTGGGGTGTTTCTTCAGACTAGGAAAAAGGTCCTGAACCGAAATGTCACATATCCATGACCTCAAAGATGCTGCCCAAAAATCTGCTGAGTTACTCCAGCATTTTGTGTTCTACACATGCAAGAAATGTTGTTCTAAAGGCAATATTAAGTGAATACAGTCTTAGAGTCAGAGTCTTGCAGCGTGGAAGCAGGCCCTTCGGCCCAACTTTCCAACACCAGCCAAAATGTCCCATCTACACCTGCCTGCATTTGGCACATATGCCTCTAAACCTGTCCTATCCATGTACGCGTCTAAATGTTTCTTAAACGTTGCGATAGTACCTGCCTCAACAACCTCCTGTGGCAGCTCATTCTACACACCCATCACCCTTTCCCCCCTCGCTTTAAACCTACGTCCTCTGCTTCTTGATTCACCAACTCTGGCCAAGAGTGCGTCTACCTGATCTATTTCTCTCATGATTTTGCACACCTCTATCGGATCACCCCTCATCCTCTTGCGCTGCAAGGAATAGAGTCCTCGCCTGCTCAACCTCTCCTGAGAGCTCAGGTCCCTCGAGTCCTGACAACATCCCTCATGAAAAATTCTAGAATATTTCTCATTTTAAATCAGTACCAGTCTGAAGTAAAGATTAAGAGAAAGGCATCATTTTACTTTATCTTGGAAAGGTCGCACAAGTGAAAGGAAGAGTATAAAACAAATTAGTTTGGCGTTGCTACAATTTTGATTAAAGAAGTAAATAAATCCATAATAGGATGAAACAATTTTTTGTCAGAGCTCCATTCCATTTCATCAGGCCCATAATCATGCACACAATGCTTCAATAAAATGAAGTGACACGTATATTAAAGTCCATCTCCCTATTAACGGCCTTCAATTTATCACTGGGAAATATTACTGTAAATTGATTTGCAGTAGTCTATTTAGGAAATCATATTGAAAGTATGACTCAGAGTTTCAGGTCATTTACATTTTTAATACAAGTGAGACATGCCTTATGTAACAGAAAGTATTTTACCTCAGTAATATTGGAGTGGTTTGATTATTCATTCCTCATGCCTAAAGTGGCAGTCAGCCAGGTGGAGAGACGGGAGCTGAATGGAACTCTCATTTTTGTCTCTGCCACATGGTTACTTACAATAGAACAAGCTGCAGGCTCCATGGCTCCCTTTGAGATTCACAGGAGCTTGAAGTGGAAGCATTTGAAATTATTGAAGGACTTTAACAAGTTAAAATGAGGAGAACCACTTTCTCCAGGAACCTCAAGTAAGTGGGGAATAACCTTAAAATTAGAGCGCAGGTCGACACAAAGTACTGGGGTAGCTCTGTGGGTCAGGCAGCAAATCTGGAGAAAAAGGATGGGTAATGTTTTGGGTCGGGACCCCTTCTTCAGACTGAAAGTAGGGGGCTAGGGAGGGAGGTGAAGAGCTGGAGGTGAGAAAAGACCAGCACCATTCAGTGGTGAGAAAAGACCACAACGAATCAGCTTGCCTCTAGCTCTTCACCTTCTTCCCCCCCCCTCCCCCACCCAATCCCCCAATCCCCTACTTTCAGTCTGAGGAAGGGTCCCGACCCAAAATGTCACCCATCCTTTTTCACCAGAGATGCTGCCTGGCCCGCTGAGTTACTCCAGCACTTTGTGTCTATCTCAACTGTTGGTATCAACTGTTCTTTGTTTCTACTTAAAATGAGAGCAGGCCAGTTAAAATGTGATGTCAAGAATGACTTCTTCACGCTAATAATACCAGAAATCTAATATAGACACAAAATGCTGGAGTAACTTAGTGGGCCAGGCAGCATCTCTGGAGAAAAGGAATAGGTAACGTTTTGGGTCGATACCGTTCTTCAGGGGAGAGTGAAACGAGACATCGAGGAGGTACATAGAACAAATGAATGTAAGATATGGAAAGAGCAACAATGAGTGGTCTTTGCATATCGTTCATTCATTATGGTCCATTGTTGGTTGTGGGGAAGATGACAGTGAGTGATACAAATTGTGAAAGTTAGCAGGGTGACAGTGAAACTTTTGCGGCACGTTGGCGCAGCGGTAGAGTTGCTGCCTTACAGTGCTTTCAGCGCCAGAGGCCCGGGTTCGATTCTGACTATGGGTGCTGTCTGTACTGAGTTTGTACGATCTCCCCGTGACCTGCGTGGGTTTCTTCTGAGATTGTTGGTTTCCTCCCACACTCCAAAGAAATACAGGTTTGTAGGTTGATTGGCTTTCCATAAATATAAATTGTCCAGAGTGTGAGTAGAATAGTGTTAACGTGCGTGGATTGCTGGTTGGCATGGACTCGGTGGGCCGAAGGGCCTGTTTCTGCACTGTATCTCTAAACTAAACTAAAAGAAAAGACCAGGGTGGGGGAGGGACGGAGAGTTTATTATGTTAATCTTGATGCCTGTTGATACGCACCTTCACAGAAGATGTTATTATATTGCAGGCTGCAGGAAGGGTGAACGCCAAGATGGCCATTCCTTTCACAGGACTCATTCATCGCAGTGTTGATGATAAAAACACAACCCCGGTCCTGGCACTCAGACCCTCGAGCTGCAATTGATTTGCCAGTTGAAAAGCATAGAATGATTTCCTATATAATCACAACAAGGGCAGTCAGGAGTAGAAGTGATTTGATGAATGATTCATGGGCATAATCTGAAATGCACTGGAGGCACTATAGTCCAGTTATCTTCTCACCAAAGAATGTGAGTGCCAATGGAACATGGACTAAAATGATGACAAATTCAATAATCCAGTAAATAAGTTGTAAAAAGTCAGAGTGTAGTATTTTATACTGAGCTGTGACTTGGTTTTAGATGTTCTATTCGGCCCACCGAGTCCGCACTGTCCAGCGATCCCCACATACTATTTATTTCCTACACACTCGGGACAATTTCCAATTTTTACCAAAGACAATTAACCTACAAACCTATACGTTTTTGGCGTACAGGAGGAAACCCACGCCGTCACAGGGAGACCATACAAAGTCCGTACAGACAGCACGCTTAGTCAGGATTGAACCTAGGTCTCTGGTGCTGTAAGGCAGCAACTCCACTGCTGTTCCACTGTGCTGCCCGGATGTAGGATGGAAGTGAATTCTGAACCGGAATCAAGATAAATATCCTTTTAGATAGTTCAGCGATCGATGCAGAAAAAACAATTACTGTAGAAAATTCTGAATACAAATATGAAATCTTGCAGCAAAAGATTCAAAAAGGTATTTGAAGGTTAATTAAATAGATTGGAAATTGAGATGAGTAATTATTTCTTTAACTTTTTCTAAATTATGAATATTAGATCAGATGGACTATTTGGCCTTAATCTTTCTGCTCTGGTTAGATTTCCATCAAGAAATCCAGATTTCAAATTGTTGACATAAGAAACTGCAGATGCTGGAAACTGGAATCTTGAGCAAAACACAAATTTCACATTGATTCAGCCGACCAGGCAGCATCTGTGGAGGGAAAGATAGACACAAAGTGCTGGAGTAAATCAGCTGGTCAGGCAGCATTTCTGGAGAAAAAGGATAGGTGATGTTTCGAGTCGGGACCCTTCTTCAGTCTGTAAGTTGGGGGTGGGGGAGGGGGAAGAGCAAGAAGGGCGAGATAAGACCAAGAGTAATCAGGGCACAGAGGGGGAACAGTGTTGCCGAACTCCTGTCGGAGAGAGGAAGAGAACTTTTTCAAAGCAGGTCTACCTTGAGGAGATGGACAGGCGACGTTGCGGGTCACGGACCCTTCGTCAGACTGTATCAGTCTGGGAAAGATTTCAAATTGTGATTAGGGGGGCAGTTCAAACAAGGTCAGTGTCAACGATCAATGCAACTGATGCATCACTTATGACAATAGACAATAGGTGCAAGAGGAGGCCATTCGGCCCTTCGAGCCAGCACCGCCATCAATGTGATCATGGCTGATCATTCTCAATCAGTACCCCGTTCCTGCCTTCTCCCCATACTCCCTGACTCTGCTATCCTTAAGAGCTCTATCTAGCTCTCTCTTGAATGCATTCAGAGAATTGGCCTCCACTGCCTTCTGAGGCAGAGAATTCCACAGATTCACAACTCTCTGACTGAAAAAGTTTTTCCTCATCTCAGTTCTAAATGGCCTACCCCTTATTCTTAAACTGTGGCCCCTTGTTCTGGACTCCCCCAACATTGGGAACATGTTTCCTGCCTCTAACGTGTCCAACCCCTTAATAATCTTATACGTTTCGATAAGATCTCCTCTCATCCTTCTAAATTCCAGTCTATACAAGCCTAATCGCTCCAGTCTTTCAACATATGATAGTCCCGCCATTCCGGGAATTAACCTAGTAAACCTACGCTGCACACCCTCAATAGCAAGAATATCCTTCCTCAAATTTGGAGACCAAAATACTTGAGAGTAGAAGGAACGTTTCATCAATCCCACTCAACGAAACGCTCACCCATAATGAGCATCAAGCAGTAATAACCCTGTGGAATTTTACACCTCAACTTCTCCCACTCCCCAGGTGGAAGGAGTAGATGTGACAACAATAAGAATTTAAAAATCTTTCTCTATGGCTAAACACAAGAGAAATGGATGACAAATGGAGACATTCTTGTCGTAGATGATACACATTCATCAGAAAAAAAATGGCCCAATCTAATTACAAAAAGAAAATGGGAGGTAATGTATTTTCTGCTTTATCTTCCTAAAACATGATTTAACTGCAAGAACAGAACACAACCATTGCCCGTTTTTCCAGAGAAGGTAAATATTGTACCAAAGATGAGCAATTGTCTGTCATTATAAGAAAATAACTGCAGATGCTGGTATAAATCGAAGGTATTTATTCACAAAATGCTGGAGTAACTCAGCAGGTCAGGCAGCATCTCGGGAGAGAAGGAATGGGTGACGTTTTGGGTCGAGACCCTTCTTCAGTCTTTTATGAATAATTGTCTGTCATTTATCTTCTAATAGTTATGTACAGAAGAAGTGTTTTACTTTCAAGCTTCAGCTATCTGAGAGAATAACTCTGAGAAAAAATATCTCATCCATAGCGAACTCTACCCAGCTCAGAAAAGCACATACAGCTGTTGTCTTAATAACTTTATGAATAATATCAGGCCAGCACTAATTTTCATCTCCGGGTGCCTCTCTCATGTGAGGTTTGGTTGGTCAGTGGGCATGTAGTTGAGGGCTTGAATCTCAAGTTCAAGTTCAAGTTCAAAAACACTTTATTTGTCCCAGTGGGGCAATTTACAAAAGCACGCAGAGTAGTACAAAAACTATTGGGGGGGGTGGGGACGGGGGATTATTAGCAGGGTGAGCAGTGGGGCAGGGGTGGTTGGGAGTTGAGGAGCTGAACAGCCTTGGGGACAAAGGTTGCCCTTCTCCTCTGTGTCCCACAGCCTGGGCAGTGAAGCCGGCGTCCTGAGGGGAGCCACTCAAACACAGAGAACAGGACGTGTGAGGGGTCCTGTAACATCCTGCCAGCTGACCTTAGCATCTGCTGGTCGCATAGGGTGGAGAGGGTTCTGACAGGGAGTCCAATAATTCTGGAACAGACTTTGGCTGTGCTCTGCAGGCGGTTTCTGTTCTGAAGGCTGATGGAGTGGAACCAGCTGGTGAAGGAGAAAGTGATGACGCTCTCAATGAAGGAGTAGTAAATCGTTGTGAGGATGTCCTTGCTGACCCCAAAGGAGTTGAGCTTACTCAGGAGCTACTGCTGCTGCTGGCATTTCCTGAGGATACCCTCTGTGTTGGAGGCAAATTTCAGCAGTTTGTCAAAGACTGTGCCCAGGTACTTGTATTCCTCAACAATCTCCACAGGCTTCTCGTGGATAATGGTGATGACTGCCACAGCCAGTTTCCTCTGCTTGTTGGAGAAGGTCACTACCATCTCCTTGGTCTTGTTTGCATTTAGGTCAAGACAGGAGTTGTCGCACCACTCCACAAACTCAAGAAGCGCTGAGCTGTGGTGCTGTGAGGGGCCTGAGAGCAGAGATAGGAGAACTGTGTCATCAGCGTACTTGACCAAATGACAGTTTGGCTGGGTGGCCCCGCAGTCATCAGCGTACAGAATGAAGAGCAGGGGTGAGAGGACACAGCCCTGCGGGGAGCCAGTTGATGTGTGAAGGAGGTTGGTGAAGGTGTTATTGACCAGCACTCTCTGTGACCTGTTGGTGAGAAAGTAGGAATAGTGTAAATGGGTACTTGATGGTTTGCACAAACCTGAAGGGCCAAAGGGATTCTTTCCTTATTGCTTGACTCCATGACTAGGTCCAATTAGGGCCTTTAGCATGTGCAGAAACTTAAACCATCCAAGTCTTAATGGGACACTTTAGTCAGATGCCTGATGTGATCTTAATGCGGTGAATAATTATAGGTCCTTCTAGACCCCAATCCATCTGCAAATTTGTCCCCCCTCAGTCATTCCTCCGCCCTGCTTCCATCTGTCAGAAGGTACAGAAGCTTGAAAGCATGCACCGCCAGACTCCGCAACAACTTCTTCCCCTCTGTTATCAGGCTTCTGAATGTTCCTTCCAAAACCCAAGGTACTGTCCGATTCACCACATTGGACTTTGTCTAAGGAACTGATGCGCTACAATGCGTCACAATGCTGAAAACTATATTCTTCACTGTATCTTCCCATTTGTTCAATCTGTTGTACTTGAGTTTGACTTGGTTGTATTCATGTATGGTATATCTGATCTGTTTGGATAGCATGCAAAACAAAGCTTTCCCATTGTACATGTGCAACATGTGCCTCTTATTTGTGCTGCAGTCAATATGTACACGTGACATAATAGACCTAAACCGAAACACGCTTCTCCTACCCTAGTGTTCCCACTCTCTCCTCCTTTCTCTCAGAGTGTCCTTGCTTTGTTTCCTTTGTATGAATCTCTCATTCCATCTTGAGTATTGAGTCTAAAGAAGGGTCCCAACATGAAACATCACCTATCCATGTCTTCCAGAGATGATGCCTGACCCGTTGAGTTACTCCAGCACTTTGCATTCTACACATTCTCTCTGCTGTTATTTATTCAACCCTTGATGTAACTAATAGCAGAGTTAGTGGAAGACAGGGCCTGAGGCTCATGGCTTTGATGCAGTTAATCTCCTTCTTCTACTAGCACTTAGTATTTCTTCAGCGGGATTTTTCTCATTTTGAAGCATAAAAAAATGAAATGAGTTATGCACATGGACAAGAATCGCATTCAAGCAGCAAGAATCAATATCATGAATATGTGTTTTAAAATAAAGACACGTTTTTTCATTGTAAATCCAATGCAATAAAAGCAATGTTGTGAGTTCTGGATGACCAAGTTATTTTGTGGCAGCTCCCATAATCACAATCCTTCATGGAGCTCGTATCATTCATCATTCTCCCTTAATAAGCAGAGCACTACATTTACGAGTAGTTATGCCCATCACCGATATTTCAGAAGGTTAAGTTGCTATAAACTTCACTTTACTACCTGTCCCTACCTATCATCTGTGAATGACAAACATTAGGCCTAGCTACAAATGTTAGAATCCAAAACATGTGCCTCTTATTTGTGCTGCAGTCAATTCGACCACATAGCATAAGCTTCTGTTATTGCCTGAAGAAGGGTCTCAACCCGAAACGTCACCCACTCCTTCTCTCCAGAGATGCCGCCTGTCCCGCTGAGTTACTTCAGTTTTTGTGTCTACCTTCTGTTATTGTAAACCAGGGAACCTGATTAGCAGTTGAATCGGCTTCAGTCTACAGTTTTTTATGTTGTATTAAGCTGTTTATAAATTGAGGAAGGAGAGTTGAGTTTGTATTGAGTTTGAGTAAATTAGAGAAATTTGTGAAGAAAGTAAGGCCTTGACTTGACAAATGACCATGTTAATGCTGCCATGACAGACTAATGTAATGGGAGTACTTGTCGGACACAAGGAATGGGGATTAAATAACTCGCTTGGTCTTCCAACTCTTCCAGTTGTTAATATTTGATAACTTTCGACAAACATAGAAAGGAAAGGCTTAGAGGGAGTGATAGCACACACTCCCTCGGATCCCACTCTGATCACTATCACTGGCTGACAGGTCTGGAGAGACCAATACCCAGCACCAGTGGTAACAAATGAGCCCAATTATCTTGTATCTGATTGACCCACTTGAACCACGTCAAAATACTCCCTAAAAATCCCAGGCATTTCAGCGAAGGAGCAAGGAGGTGGGGCCCCTCCCTGCTAGCTGTGTTCCCCTGTTGCAGGTAGGAGGAAGACTAAGGCATTGGGAAAAACCTGAGACCACCAGTGCCACCGTGTGGTGAAGACTGGGCTGCCAGGATGAAACCCTCCACAGCCTCCACTGATGCTAAGACTGTGTGGATGGGGCAAGCTTGATAGTGCCTCTTCCTGCCCACAGACAAAGAGGGACACAGAGGCAAAGGCTGGGCTGCCAGGATAACCCAGAGCTTGCTGGCGCTGCCTCTTCAAGCCTGAAGCTGAGCCGCAAGGATAAACCTGACTGCCAGCACCCCCTCCCCTCCCCTCCCCTCCCCTCCCCTCCCCTCCCCTCCCCTCCCCTCCCCTCCCCTCCCCTCCCCTCCCCTCCCCTCCCCTCCCCTCCCCTCCCCTCCCCTCCCCTCCCCTCCCCTCCCCTCCCCTCCCCTCCCCTCCCCTCTCCTCTTCTCCCCTTCCCTTCCCTCCCCTCCCCTCCCCTTCCCTCCCCTCCCCTCTCCTCTCCTCTCCTCTCCTCTCCGACTGAGCTGCTGGGAGAAGCCCGAAATTGCCAGCGCCATCACATATGTGCCCTGACAGTGAGGGGCAGCACCTCCATGCAATCCTGGACTTTTCTTCCCACTGCAAATAAAACATATCGTGTGAGTTCACATACTGTGAGTGTTGGTGTTGTTACAGCTGAACCTGGCATTGATCCCTCGTCCAAATGCAGGCAAATGGGACTTGCTCAGATGGGGCATCTTGGTTAGCAAGGACGAGTTGGCTGTTTCCATACTCTAAGACTCCACGACTGTCACTGGAGGTCTGCAGAAGCTTGAACCAGTTATTCTCCTATTTCCACTTTATGAGAAGAAATTGGCCCCCTGAAAGTTTAATCATTGAAGTTATCCTCATCTCTTTAGCGCTGCATGTTTTTTGAAGAGAAAGATGAAATAATGTGCCTGCGTACATTTCCATGCTGGTGGCCTTGGCATGAATAAATTTTGCCCATGAGAATTGAATATAAATATTTCTTCAGGCAATATGAAAGCAACAAACACCAGAAATATGAACCGAAAGCAAATAATTGACAGGACTTGCTCAGCAAGTCAGTTATCCGTCAAACTAAACAGTCGACTAACAGGATAGACACAAAAAGCTGGAGTAACTCAGCGGGACAGGCAGCATCTCTGGAGAGAAGGAATGGGTGACGTTTTGGGTCGAGACCCTTCTTCAGACTGATTTTTTTTCAGTCTTCCTTCTCTCCAGAGATGCTGCCTGTCCCGCTGAGTTACTCCAGCATTTTGTGTCTATCGTCAATTTAAACCTGCTTCTGCAGTTCTTTCCTACACATTTAGTCAACTAATTGGCTTTTGATCCACATCAGGGTGGACAAGTTAGGTTGCAATGGACAGTTAAGCAAAAGTTAACCCTTCTTTCCGCTGTCCGTCGGGCCTTCAGGCGAGTACCGCGGTCCGCCAAGCCTCAGGACCTCTGGGCAGGCACCTCGGAAAGACTCTACCATGCGGCACCTCGGGAACTTTTTAACGCAGCATTGTTAAAAAACGAGACTCTGTTCCTCAAACTTACATTTGGCTTCATTGGAATAATTTAAAAGATCAAAGATAGAGGGCTGGGAGCATGAATGGGATGAAAAAGTCAAGTGATCATGATCATGATCATTTAGCCCAAGGTCACCCTTGGATCTGAACAGAATCATTCTACAAATTGGTAGCTCCAAGCTGTGTATCATTGCTCCAATGTAAAGAAGACCACATCGTGAATGTCAAAAGAATGACTGGATTGGAAAAAGTGAATCATCTGCCTCACCTGGAAGAAGTGTCTGGATGGAGATTTACTTTAGACTTTAGACTTTAGAGATACAGTGCCGAAACTGGCCCTTTGGCCCATCAAGTCCACGCTAACCAGCGATCACCCCATACACTGGGGACAATTTTACTACTTACAGAAGCCAATGAACCTATAATCCTGTACGTCTTTGGAATGTGGGAGGAAACCGGAGCACCCAGATAAAACCCACGCGGTCACAGGGAGAACTTACGAACTCTGTACAGACAGCACCCGGAGTCAAGATCGAACCTGGGTCTACGGCGCTGTAAGGTAACAACTCTGCTACTGCGCCACTGGGCTGACCTCTCTATGTTTCCACCTTAAAAGAGACAGCCCCTTTGTTCTATCCCATCCCCCTCATCAAAAAAATTACAATGTTTTCTAGTTTTGATGGAAGGTCATCAATAAGAAGCTTTAACTCCTTCGATGTTGGCTGATCAGTTGAATATTTCCAGTATTTTTCCTGTTGACTTTTAGGGCGGCACGGTAGCGCAGCGGTAGAGTTGCTGCTTTACAGCGAATGCAGCGCCGGAGACTCAGCTTCGATCCTGACTACGGGTGCTGCACTGTAAGGAGTTTGTACGTTCTCCCCGTGACCTGCGTGGGTTTTCTCCGAGATCTTCGGTTTCCTCCCACACTCCAAAGACGTACAGGTATGTAGGTTAATTGGCTGGGTAAATGTGAAAAATTGTCCCTAGTGGGTGTAGGATAGTGTTAATGTACGGGGATCACTGGGCGGCACGGACTTGGAGGGCCGAAAAGGCCTGTTTCCGGCTGTATATATATGATATGAATGTTGAATTGAGCAATGTCTAGTTTAGCACTGATATTTGATATTAGCTGTTGAAGGGATTATTGTGTTCATCTTTTTTAACACTCAAGTGAACATATAACAAGCAGTACAGAAAGCAATTTAAATTACTATTTTTCAACATTGTAATTACAATTACCAGACAATTGCTGATGTATGCCATATTGTATTCACAGAACAAGTCAGTTATCCTTAAAATCCCATTATTACAAGAATAACAATTATGATTTAAAAAAAATGAATGCTTGTCAAACTGGAATTGAATGGAAATGTACACATGCAAATCTGTCCTTTTTCTCCTTGTAGCTTCAGAAACGATTTTGCTGGGCATCTGAATGTCAGTTCACATACATGCCAACTAAATAGGTTTATAAATTATAGGAGTGGAATTAGGCCACTTGACCCATCGAGCCTACTCTGCCATTCAATCATGGCTGATCTCTGCCTCCTTTTCCAATTTTCCTGCTTTCTCCCCATAACCCTTGACACCCGTTCGAATCAAGAATTTGTCTATCTCTGCCTTAAAAATATCCACTGACCTGGCCTCCACAGCCCTCTGTGGCAATGAGTTCCACAGATTAACTACCCTCTGACTAAAGCAGTTCCTCCTCACCTCCTTTCTAAAAGAGCGCCCATTAATTCTGAGGCTGACTTCTGATCCTGGACTCTCCCACCAATGGAAACATCCTTTCCATGTCCACTCTATATAGTGCAGCCATGCAGTTATAATGACTCAGACATTTCTGAAAAACACCAGGGTGACACAGTGGTGCAGCATTAGAGCTGCTGCCTCACAGCGCCATAATCCTGATCTCAGGTGCTCTCTGTTTGGAGTTTGAATGTTCTCCCTGTGATCACGTGCGTTTTCTCCTGGTGTTCACCGGTTTCCTCCCACACCCTACAGACGTGCAGGTTTGTAGGTTAATAGGCCTCTGTTAATTGCCTCCCAGTGTGTAGGAAGTGGATGAGAAAATAGAAATAACACAGAACTAAGCGTGAACGGGTGATGAATACTAGGCGTGGACTCGGTGGGCGGAAGGGCCTGTTTCCATGTTGTTTATCTGAGCTAAACTAAACCAGCTCTCAGCTGGATTTGCACAATGGTAACAACACAGCAGGTTTTTGTCTTGTGGCTCATACCAAAGGTCAGGTATACAACAAGGTTTAGTTTAGTTTAGTGTAGAGATAGTGCGGAAGCAGACACTACCACCCACTGAGTCCACACCGACCAGTGAGCCCCGCTCATTCACAAAATGCCTACAACACTAGGGACAATTTACACTTATGCCAAGTATACAAACCCAAGCCAATTAACCTACAAACCTGGGCTAAGGTGATCGTTGTGGGGAAACTCACTCCGGAGTAGTGTAATGCAACATTTCTACCTTTTAATGTGAATTTATATCTCTCGTGGCTATTAACTTTTCCAAGTTAATTGTGTCTTTCCTTCTGTGTTAACGCCTTGTATATATGTATCTTATTTCAATCTCCCCTGGTGTAAAATACAACATCCTGGACGTACTTGGCGGGACAGGCAGTATCTGTTGAGGGAAATGGCCAGACGACTTTTCAAGCCTGGACTCTTCTTCAGACTGATGGTGTAGAGAGTATATTTTCCACCACCCATGTTGCCTGACCTGCTGAGCTCTTCCAACAGTTTATTGTTTGTTCAAGATTCCAGTATTTGCAGTCCCTTATGTCTCTTATAAATCTCCCCCTTATCTTATTGCATTCAAAAGTACACAATCTCAACCAAGCTATTTCTTTTGAATTGAATTGAATTAAATTGAAAGATCCAGCGTGGAGAGAGGTCCACTGAGTGCATGCCGACAATTGATCACCTGTTCACTCTATGTTATCCTATTTTCTCGTCCACTCCCTGTGGCGGCACAGTGGTGCAGCAGTAGAGTTGCTGCCTTACAGCGCCGGTAACTCGGGTTCGATCCTGACCACAGGTGCTGTCTGTACATCCTTAACCGCGTGGGTTTTCCGCACTGTGTCTCTAAAGTCTAAAGTCGCTAGGGGGCAAGTTACAATGGCCAAACCCACACCTCTTTGGGATGTGGGCGGAAACCGGAGCAACCAGAGGTAACCCACTCGGTCACAGGGAGAACGTGCAAACTCCACACAGACAGCACCCGAGGTCAGGATCGAGCCCGGGTCTCCGGCATTGTGCGGCAGCAGCTCGACCAGCTGTGCCACTGTGCCGCTACAACACTCCAGGCCTTGCGACATCCTCACAAATTAAAAATATAACTTCTTTTTTGGAGAAATCACTATTTATTTGTGAGCACGGTATCCCACCACTGCCTAGCACATCCTCTCTGCATTTGGGCCTCATTGTATGTGGATCTATTGCTGCAAATTGGGCCTTCTCCACTCTTTTTAATCTTAGAATGAGCAGAATGTGTAGGTGTTCTTCCAACTGTGAGCCAGATGCATGGTCAGTGCTATAAGCAAGGCTTTGCTGACTGTCTCATTGTACCATTATAAACTTCTCGTTTTTTGGCTGCTTAAAGACTCAGACATCTTTGGTTCCGTTTAGTTTAGTTTAGAGATACAGCGCGGAAACAGGCCCTTTGGCCCACCGAGTCGGCGCCGACCAGCGATCTCTGGACACTATCGTACACACACACACACCCTTGGGGTAATTTACAATTTTTATCTAAGCCAATTAACCTGCAAACTTGTACGTCTTTGGAGTGTGGGAAGAAAACGGAGCACCCGGAGAAAACCCATGTAGGACGCGGGAAGAATGTACTAACTCCATACAGACAGCACCCGTAGTCAGGATCGAACCCGGGTCTCTGGCGTGTAAGGCAGCAACTCTACCGTTGCAGCACCACCGTGCTGCCCTTAGATCACACTGCAATTATAAATGGTTGTAATATTTCCTTAACTTGCATCAACGCCATCAATACTTGCAGCAATTGCACCACAAGTCTGAATTAAATGATGCTGGAGGCAAACCTCACGGGCTTATCTCACCTCAGTAAGAGTAAATGCTGTTGGGCAAAAGATAAAATGCTCTACATTGTCCACATTCAGATTCAACACAGTTCCTGTGTGATAGGCAATTTCCTCCCATATTATAAAAAGTCAAAACACTCTCCAGATTTGCATAGCTTTAAGGTGAGAAGGACAAAGTTTAAAGGTGATGTGCAGAGCATGTTTTTTACACAGTGTACTGAGTGCCTGAAATGGTGAAAGAGGCAGATATCATAGTGGCATTTATGAGACCTTTGGATAGACACATGGATATGCAGGGTATGGAGAAATGTGGATTATGTGCGGGTAGATACGAGTTGGTTTTGGCATCATGTTTGGCACAGACATTGTGGGGCGAAGGCCCTGTTCTTGTGCTGGACTGTTGTTTGTTCGAGGTGCACAGAAGAAATAAAAACACAAGAATCACCATATTCATTCAGTGCAGAATAAAGCCAAATGAGATGTGAGATCTGCACAATATATTTTGGATGAGGTAATAATCTTTTGTATCCAAATGATAAAAGCCTGGTCGATATTGCAAATCATTGGTCTTTTGTGCATTTTACACCCTGCTGTGACTGATTAGCGTCAAATGTAACTTCTCAGGCAAAATGTTGGGATTGTAATCTAAATTTCAGTGCATTGGGACCAATCCAGTGAAATCGAAATGAGTCCTGCATTTTGTTTAATAGGCCAATTCCTCTTGGCTGCTAGAAGGACAAATTAACTCCACCCCCACCCCAAGATGTAATTTACCCTTTTTGCTCATTCACATCAATGCTAGCAGTGTTTCAGATTGAATGCATTTCAGTGTTTTACCAATGGGCAGGAATGACAATATTAAATATTCATGAGGAGATTCATGGCAAAACGAACTATAAGATGAGCCTTCCGCTACCTCACTCAAGCAAACTGCCCTGTGGGAATCCATCCTGAATAATGTGCTTTATGCAAAATTGTGACAACTTTCCGGTCACAAATTACAATTGTCCCAGCTCTTTTCTCATTATGTGGAAGGATTAAACTTGTCTGTTCCCAGAGACATCATCAGAGATCCACACCACCCTGGCCACACTCTCATTTCACTCCTGCCACCTGGACGAGGGTATAGGAGCCTGAAAACTGTAACGTCATTCAGGATCCCTACAACCATCAGGCTATTAAACACTACAACCCCCAAATATCCTCCAAACCATGTAGACAGTTACTTTTCACTTTGCAATACTATTGTCTGCTTATTTGTCTGTTTTGAAAAATATATACACTGAACGTTATTTTGTTGTTTATTATGGGTTTTACAGAGTAATATGTTTACATATCTGTGGTGGTGCTGCTAGTAAGAATGTCATTGTTCCATTTCAGGACATAGGACAATAAAACACTCTTTACTTGGGCCTTCCATCAAAACTATCCATGTTTGACTGAACAGAGGTGTTCTGCAAAGCAGTCACCCAACACTGCTCTGCCTGCACGGAGTGCAGCACAATGGCACAGAGATATACCGTCAGAGACCCGGGTTCAGTCCTGATTGCAAATGCTTGACTACATGGAACTTGTATGTTCACCCTGTGGCCTGCGTAGATTTTCTTCGAAATCTCTGGTTTGCCCCCACACTCCAGAGGCATACAGGACTGTCAGTTAGTTGGATTGGTATAATTGTAAATTGTCCTCAGCATGTGCGGGATAGTGTAAGTGTGCGGGGATCGCTGGTCGGCGTGGACTCGGTGGGATGAAGGACTGTTTCTGTGCTGTATCTCTAAACTAAACCAGTGTTTGGGTTCCTGGATAGTGGTAAGGCAGCTGTTATATCTTCTGCTGCTGCACGGGAAAGTGTAGTGAGAAGGAATGGTTGACAATGCTGGAAGAGTGAGCGTATGAATAGAGTCAGGTGAGCCAATCCCACCTGAAGGGTGCGGAGGGGGTAGGATGGACGGTAGAAACAGATGCACAGATGAGTAATGCAATGGGCTCTGGCAAGGATGTCAGGAGAGGCACAGAAGGAACTAAAGGCTTTCTCAACAGGGAGTAAAGCCTATAGGAGCACATTCGGAGAACTGAAGACGTACCAGCCCCGCCTGCCTGTGTTTGGCCCACATTCCTCTAGACCTGTCATATCCATGTACCTGTCTAAATGTTTCTCAAACGTCACGATAGTGGCAGCCTCAACTTCCTCCTCCGGCAGCTCGTACCATACACCCATCTCCCTTTGTGTAAAAAAGTTGCCTCTCAGGCTCCTATTAAATCTTTCCTCCCTCACCTTATGGATTCTTAGAACAGCTTGTACTGGAGCCTACCAGGGAGAAGGCAATTCTGGATTTAGTGTTGTGTAATGATCCTGATCTGATAAGGGGACTAGAGGTAAAAGAGCCATTAGGAGGCAGTGATCACAACATGATAAGTTTTACTCTGCAAATGGAAAGGCAGAAGGGAAAATCGGAAGTGTCGGTATTACAGTATAGCAAAGGGGATTACAGAGGCATGAGGCAGGAGCTGGCCAAAATTGATTGGAAGGAGGCCCTAGCAGGGAAGACGGTAGAACAGCAATGGCAGGTATTCCTGGGAATAATGCAGAGGTTGCAGGATCAATTTATTCCAAAGAGGTGGAAAGACTCTAAGGGGAGTAAGAGACACCTGTGGCTGACAAGGGAAGTCAGGGACAGCATAAAAATTAAGGAGAGGAAGTATAACATAGCAAAGAAGAGTGGGAAGACAGAGGATTGGGACTCTTTTAAAGAGCAACAAAAGTTAACTAAAAAGGCAATACGGGGAGAAAAGATGAGGTACGAGGGTAAACTAGCCAATAATATAAAGGAGGATAGCAAAAGTTTTTTTAGGTACGTGAAGAGGAAAAAAATAGTCAAGGCAAATGTGGGTCCCTTGAAGACAGAAGCAGGGGAATTTATTATGGGGAACAAAGAAATGGCAGACGAGTTAAACCGTTACTTTGGATCTGTCTTCACTGAGGAAGATACACACAATCTCCCAAATGTTCTAGGGGCCGGAGAACCTAGGGTGATGGAGGAACTGAAGGAAATCCACATTAGGCAGGAAATGGTTTTGGGTAGACTGATGGGACTGAAGGCTGATAAATCCCCAGGGCCTGATGGTCTGCATCCCAGAGTACTTAAGGAGGTGGCTCTAGAAATAGTGGAAGCATTGGAGATCATTTTTCAATGTTCTATAGATTCAGGATCAGTTCCTGTGGATTGGAGGATAGCAAATGTTATCCCACTTTTTAAGAAAGGAGGGAGAGAGAAAACGGGTAATTATAGACCAGTTAGTCTGACATCAGTGGTGGGGAAGATGCTGGAGTCAATTATAAAAGACGAAATTGCTGAGCATTTGGATAGCAGTAACGGGATCATTCCGAGTCAGCATGGATTTACGAAGGGGAAATCATGCTTGACAAATCTACTGGAATTTTTTGAGGATGTAACTAGGAAAATTGACAAGGGAGAGTCAGTGGATGTGGTGTACCTCGACTTTCAGAAAGCCTTCGACAAGGTCCCACATAGGAGATTAGTGGGCAAAATTAGGGCACATGGTATTGGGGGTAGGGTACTGACATGGATAGAAAATTGGTTGACAGACAGAAAGCAAAGAGTGGGGATAAATGGGTCCCTTTCGGAATGGCAGGCAGTGACCAGTGGGGTACCGCAAGGTTCGGTGCTGGGACCCCAGCTATTTACGATATACATTAATGACTTAGACGAAGGGATTAAAAGTACCATTAGCAAATTTGCAGATGATACTAAGTTGGGGGGTAGTGTGAATTGTGAGGAAGATGCAATAAGGCTGCAGGGTGACTTGGACAGGTTGTGTGAGTGGGCGGATACATGGCAGATGCAGTTTAATGTAGATAAGTGTGAGGTTATTCACTTTGGAAGTAAGAATAGAAAGGCAGATTATTATCTGAATGGTGTCAAGTTAGGAGGAGGGGGAGTTCAACGAGATCTGGGTGTCCTAGTGCATCAGTCAATGAAAGGAAGCATGCAGGTTCAGCAGGCAGTGAAGAAAGCCAATGGAATGTTGGCCTTCGTAACAAGAGGAGTTGAGTATAGGAGCAAAGAGGTCCTTCTACAGTTGTACCGGGCCCTGGTGAGACCGCACCTGGAGTACTGTGTGCAGTTTTGGTCTCCAAATTTGAGGAAGGATATTCTTGCTATGGAGGGCGTGCAGCGTAGGTTCACTAGGTTAATTCCCGGAATGGCGGGACTGTCGTATGTTGAAAGGCTGGAGCGATTGGGCTTGTATACACTGGAATTTAGAAGGATGAGGGGGGATCTTATTGAAACATATAAGATAATTAGGGGATTGGACACATTAGAGGCAGATAACATGTTCCCAATGTTGGGGGAGTCCAGAACAAGGGGCCACAGTTTGAGAATAAGGGGTAGGCCATTTAGAACGGAGATGAGGAAGAACTTTTTCAGTCAGAGGGTGGTGAAGGTGTGGAATTCTCTGCCTCAGAAGGCAGTGGAGGCCAGTTCGTTGGATGCTTTCAAGAGAGAGCTGGATAGAGCTCTTAAGGATAGCGGAATGAGGGGGTATGGGGAGAAGGCAGGAACGGGGTACTGATTGAGAGTGATCAGCCATGATCGCATTGAATGGCGGTGCTGGCTCGAAGGGCTGAATGGCCTACTCCTGCACCTATTGTCTATTGTCTATTGTCTATTAAACCTATGCCCTCTGGTTCTCGATTCCCCATCTCTGGGCAAAAGCCTCGATCAATGTACCTGATCTTTCCTCTCATGGTTTTGTACACCTCTATAAGACCTCCATTAGATCACTCCTCATCCATTTGCACTCCAAGGAATAAAGTCCTAACTAAAGTCCTCGTCCAGTCTATTGAAATCTGATAAATGAGTTAAGAATTTTGTTTTTAAAATAAATTAAAATTCTTTTTAATTTCATTGTTCATAAGAAACTACCTTTCTTCTCCTTTAGATGGCCCACTTGGTCTTCTATGCTTAGCTTCATATGAAAATACTCACTTATTTATTTTGTCTTGAGAGTTATCAATTTTGATCAGAAATATGCAAATTTCAGCTGCTTTCATCGGTCAGTTTTTTTTCCATTTAGTCTTGAACAAAAATCACAGGTTTAAGATCATATAAAGCCCAGACCATCATGCAAACCAACCTCCCTTCCATTGACTCCATCTATACTTCACGCTGCCTTGGCAAAGCCATCAGCATAATCAAGGACTAGTCTCACCCCGGTCATCCCCTCTTTTCCCCTCTCCCATCGGGCAAGAGGAACAGAAGTGTGACAATGCACACCTCCAGATTCAGGAATAGTTTCCTCCCAGCTGTTATCGGGCAACTGAACCATCCTATCACTAACTAAAGTGCAGTCCTGACCTACCATCTACCTCATTGGAGACCCATGAACTATTTTTAATCGTAGTTTACTGGACTTTATCTTGCACTAAACATTATTCTCTTTATCTATTGTCCAATGAGGGAGCGCCCGGGTTGAAACTGGTCCTTGATTATGCCGGTGGCCTACCCGAGGCAGCGTGCAGTGTCGATGGAGTCAATGAAAGGGAGGTTGGTTTGTGTCATGGTCTATGCTTTAAATGAACTTATCCTGTGATTTTTGTTTACAATGTGGATGGCACGACGGATTAATCATGTATAGTATTTCCACTGACAGGATAGCACACAACTAAAAGATTTTCAATGTACCTGAATGTACATATATACATTATGTACACATGACAATAAGCTAACTAAACTAAACTAAAGGTGACTTTTCAGTCCAATTTAACTCCACCTCCCGTTGCATGGAATGTCCAGTGTGCCGACCGAAAATCACCGCAATCTCTGCTCGCTGCTGACCATACCTGCTTCTGTTGCCCTCCACAATGGCAGAGAGCAATATCTCAGTTTGAGCTTAGTTTATTGTCACATGTACTGAGGTACAGTGAAAAGCTTTTGTTGCATGCTAACCAGTCACTGGAAAGACAATGCATGATTACAATCGAGCTATCCACAGTGCATGATAAAAGGAATAACGTGAATAACGTTTAGTGCAAGATAAAGCCAGCAAAGTCCGATCAAAGATATCCCTCTAAACCTGTCCTATCCACGAACCTGTCTAATTATTTCTTAAACATTGCGACAGTCCCTGCCTCAACTACCTCCTCCGGCAGGTCGCTCCATACACCCACCACCCTATGTGTGAAATAGCTACCCCTCAGAATTCTATTAAATCTTTTGCCCTTCACCTTAAACTTCTGCCCTCTGGTTCTCAATTCCCCTACTCTGGGCAAGAGACTCTGTGTGTCTATCTGATCTACACATCTCATCATTGTATACATTTGTGAAGATAAATCTACTTCAGCATGCTGAAGTACAGATAAATAATTAGTGGAACTGAAGGCTAGTTTCCTTTATATCAAAAATCTTAAAACATCCAGAATTTTAAATTTAAATTTCATTTTTTTCTTACTGAGCACCTCAAGAATATTATTTAACTTTATAATAAGGAGCTCCTACTTATATTTGGATGGAATTTCAGTTTTGGATCACAAGCATAGAAATTACAGTCCATCTTGTTAATAAAGGGGTGATGATGTTGGAGTTTTTTGATAAGTAGTTCTTGAGACTGTGTTTTAAATTGAGAGCTTTATGTTTTTCACAGCCTTACTTATGGCAATCTTAGTGGTAAATGACAGCATCAGGGTGGCCTGTTTCTGTTGCTGCTTCTTATGGTCTTGCTTGGAAATTTTAGACCAGAGAGGCAAAGATTTGGTTAACATAATAGATTATAAAGAGTCTTAAAGGAAGAGAGGAGAGAGAGAGTGAGAGAGAGAGAGTGAGAGAGAGAGAATGTGAAAGACAGCGAGGGAGGGGGAGAGAAACATAAAGAAAGAGAAAGAGCGAGAGACAGAGACATAGACAGAGACTGACAAGAGCAGAAAAAGAGAGACGGACAGACGGAGACAGATGTAGAGTGAGAAAGTGGAAAAGAGACACAATAAAGAGAGGGTGATGATTGAGACAGGAATAAAATAAAGAGGTGTGGAGAGAGAGAGAGGAATAAAAGAGAGACAGAGGCAAAGAGCAGAGCACAGAGAGACAACAAGGAGAGACAGAGAGTGAGAGGGAAAGAGAGGGGGAGGGGAGAGGCGAGTGGGAGAGTGCGGTGAGATAGGAGAAGAGAATGGGGAGAGTGACAGCAGGCGAGACAGAGAAGCTGTGGACTGGGGATGGTGGGCGTCTAGTTAAGCAGTAGGCATCTCGTAGAACTATTGAGCTTTACAGCACTGAATGAAGTAATTCAGGTAATCAAATCCACACCAAAGTGGTTACTCCCACTTCCCAGCTTGGTTCACAGCCTTCTAGACAAGTGCCCATCTAGGTACCTTTTAAATGTGCCGTTTTCTGGCTCCGAAGCTCCAACACAATCCCAGGTAATTCTGCAACCGCCCTCTAATACCTCCATCAATTGACCTCTCTGGCAGGGAAAAATAGATCTCTCTTTCACCTTGTGTAGACCTCTCATATTATTTTCAATTTCCCTCAGTCTCCTTTGAAGGTACAACTGCCATTGTTACAGCAATCAAATTTATGGTTAGTACTGAGAGATGGAGCAGCTGAGAGATCTTGAGGTTAGAGAGGCAAGGGAGGCACAGTGGTGCAGCGGTAGAGTTGGTGCCTTACAGCGCCAGAGACCCAGGTTCTCCTGACTATGGGTGCTGTCTGCATGGAGTTTGTACGTTCACCCCGTGACCGCGTGCATTTTCTCTGGATGTTCCAGTTTCCTTCCACACTCCAAAGATATACAGGTTTGTGGATTAATTGGTATCTATAAATTGTAAATTGTCCCTAGTGTGTAGGATAGTTCTAGTGTACGGGGTGATTGCTGCTCAGCGTGGTCTCGGTGGGCCGAAGGGGCTGCTTCCGTGCTGTATCTCTAAAATCTAAAGTCTAAAAGACAGGAACCAAACCATGAAATGATTCGAAAAGAAGGAAAATAATGCTCAGGGCACAAACACACACATGATGGAGGGGCCAGCATGTTGGTTGTCAGGATGTAGGCAACAGAGTTGTGGATGACAGCTCATTTTTAGTTAAAGCGTGTCAGTAAGCCTCACTGCGCAGTACAAATGAGGAAGAACAGATGCTAGTTTGCAAAGAGGAACACAGAATGCTGGTGTAACTCAGCGGGTCAGGCAGCATCTCTGGAGAGATAGGTAACATCACCTATCCATATTCTCCCTCGATGCTGCCTGACCCGCTGAGTAGCCTCAGTACATTGATCGGAGCAATACTGGCCAAAAGTATAAAGCACAAAACTAACAGGAGATTTCAAACCTACCAGCTGTACAGCCACCTCACCATTGGTTTAATTGGTGGTGGATATGGATAGATTTGCGTAAACTTTAAATATTATTTCTGAAGAAACCTCAATACAAATTGCCACTTCATCCAGTTTACAGAAATTCAGTGCAATCTGATACTTTTACCTTTCTACTACACAGTCAGTGAGAAGGTGAAAATCTGGTAGGTGCCACTCTATATTAAGAAGAATGTGACTTAAGCGGGTTTAAGAGGCTTTTGGATAAGCACATGGATATGCAGGGAATGGAGGGATATGGATCATGTGAAGGCAAAGGAGATTAGATTATCTTGGCATCATGTTCGACACAGAGATTGTGGGCCGAAGGGCCTGTTCCTGTGCTGTACTGTTCTGTATATGTATTGTCTCTCCATTGACTGGATAGCACGCAATACACTAAACTAAACCAAACGATGTTCTATGTTCTAGGACAGCTGCTCACAAGCAGTTCAAATACTTTTTTCCTCCCTTTCCATCTCTTGAAATATACTTTCCATCAGATTTACCTTCAATGTCCAGTGATTCACTGAGCATGCAATGCAGGATCTCATTTCAGAGCAATGGGAATATCAGATTTCTTAGATGCAGATGATTTGTTAAAGGCACTGAACTTGGGGTATGTTACGTGATAGCTGTGCACTAGTTTTCGGTTCTGCCCTTTAACCAAACTTACCGAGTCAGAGAGTTTGGTTTTAAATCCCACTGCAAGCAACATTGCAGTGCAGTACTGAGGAAATGCACTGTAAAGGTGATGTAAAACAGAGGTGCTGCCAAGGTGGCTGTAAGGTTAATACATCACTACTTGGAGAGCCAACTCCATCTTACACTCAGAGTAGATGTATCTCCTCTCTTGGGGCTGCATGTCAAGCATTATAATCTTGATAATCGTCCAAAGGCGATTCAAGAAACATTAAACTTTGACATCATGAAAGGAATTTAAACAGATGCGACTCCTTGCGTTCCTATAATTGGACAGAAAATTGTGTTCCCAGTTAGACATTGTATTCTTTCAGCATATTTATCGAGATCCTCTCCACCACCTACCATAGATCAGAGGAAAAGCAAACAATGCACTCACTCACAACAAAGTCAATTCACAAGAGGTTTACCAGAATATATATAAGAAAATAACTGCAGATGCTGGTACAAATCGATTTATTCACAAAATGCTGGAGTAACTCAGCAGGTCAGGCAGCATCTCGGGAGAGAAGGAATGGATGACGTTTCGGGTCGAGACCCTTCTTTAGACTGATGTCAGGGGGGCGGGACAAAGGCTACCAGAATACTGCCTGGATTAGAGGGTATTAGCTACAAGGAGAAGTTGGATAAACTTGGATTGTTTTCTCTAGAGTGCTGAAGGCTGAGGGCAGATCTGATATAAGTATATAAAATGATGAGAGGCATAGGTAGGGTAGACAGTCAGAAACTTTCCTCCATCGTGGAAATATCAAGGACTATAGCGCGTAGGTTTAAGGTGAGAGGGGCAAAGTTTAAAAACGATGTGCAGGGAAGAATCTTTACTTGGTGGTGGGTGCCTGGAATGAGCTGTCAGGGATGGTGGTGGAGGCAGATACGATAGTGGTCTTTAAGGGGCTTTTAGATAGTCATGTGGATATGCAGGGAATGGAGGGGTATGGAACATGTGTGGGCAGATGAGATTAGTTCATCTTGACATTATGTTTGGCACAGACATTGTGAGCTGAAGGGCCTGAGCTGTACTTTTCTATACTCTTTGTACTCAAAAAAGTTTGAAGATTAAAGCTAAAAAAAAATAAACTAGAGGAACTAGTAGAAACAAAGCACTGCAGATGCTGGTTTACACCAAAGATAGACACAAAGTGTTGGAGTAACTCAAAGGGTCAGACAGTGTCTCTGGAGCAAAAGGATGGGTGACGTTTCGGGTCAGGACCCTTCTTCAGACTAAAGTCCTGGAGATCCATATTCTCCAGAGATGCTGCCCGACCTGCTGAGTTCCTCCAGCATTTTGTGTTTAATTAGAGGAATTCTAATAAAGGCAGGGTAATTTCCTTGGTAAATGCACAGAATGGAGGATAGTTATATATACATTGGGGACATAAGTATCAATCTCTGTCACTTCTTTCAATGTCACCAAATATGAATAACAGGCTTCTCCCCACCTTTAATTCACTACCTTCTTACAAGTAGAACTTCTCGAGTTTTTTTACTTGCTTCATAGAGAACGTTGCTTGCAGCTATACGGTATGTGGATCCTCAGCAACTGGGAATACTTTCGAAGGAGTAATTGGCTCTTTGCAGAGAAAGATGTGGATTTGAAAATCCACCATTAAGATGTTTCCGTTAATTGAGGCAGGGAGCAGATAAACTATTGGGACTAGAGAAACGCAGGTAGAATTGCATTCAGCATTTAAATTAATGTGAGAACATGAAATGTGACATGGAACTGTACAGCAGAGGAACAGGCCGATTGTCCCATGATGTCTGTGCCAACCATGCTGCCAAGTTCTATATTCCATCTGCCCTTCAGTCCCTGCCTGTGTATGTGCCTGTCAAAATGCCTCTTAAATGTTACACTCACATCTGCTTCTTCCACCTTCCCTAATTGTGCTTTCCAGGCATCTGTCTCACAGTGCGTTAAAAATGTGTTCCTTTAAACTTCCTTGCTCTCACCTGATAGCTCTGCTCCCTAGTCTTTGACATTTCCACCCTGGGTAAAATGTTATGACTGTTTACCCTATCCGTGCCTCGTGTCATTTTACATTCTTTTATCAGGTCTCCCCTTCAGCCTCTGACGTTCCTGGGAGAATAATCCAGGTTTTTCCAACCTCTCCTTATAGAAAGCACCTTCCAATCCCAGGCAACACCCCGATGAACCCGATGAACCTCTTCTGCCTTTTTCCTAAAACTCCACGTCCTTCTAGTAATGTGACACCCAGAATTGCACACAATACATCATATGTGGCCTCACCAAAGTTTCATTCACTTGACCATGGCGTCACGACCTTTATACTCAGTGTCCTGATGGATGAAAGCAAGCCACGAGTCAAGAGAATCCAAAGTATTTTATTGTCGTATGTACCAAAACAGAAGAATGAAATTCTTACTTGCAGCAGCACAACAGGTTCGTAAACACATTACTCAATAGGTAATATAACAAGCAAACAAAAATTCAATAAATAAAAAGCTAATATCATGCAAAAACAGAACAAAGCCTGAAGTTCCTAGTGCAACCAGTTCATAGTACATAGTTCATTGTTTAGTTGGAGTTCATTGTTTTCAACAGCCTGATGGTTGTTGGGAAGAAGCTGTTTCTGATCCTGGACGTTACAATTTTTGGACTCCTATACCTTCTTCCAATGGCAGGAGTGAAATGAGAGCGTGGCCAGGGTGGTGTGGGTCCTTGGTGATGCTGGCTGCCTTTTAGCACCTCCTATTGATCCCTTCGATGGTGGGGAGGTCAGTGCCCTTGATGGGCCGGGCAGTGTTCACCACATTTTGCAATCTCCTTCGTTCTTGGGCATTGGAGTTGCTGAACCAGGGTGTGATGCGACCAGTGAACATGCTCCATACTGTACACCTGTGGAAGTTCAAGAGAGTATTCACTGACATACTGAATCTCCTAATTCTTCTACGGAAGTAGAGGTATTGATAGGCTTTCTGTATGATTGAATCAATGTGCTGGGATCAGAATAGATCGTCAGAGATATGTGTGCCCAGGTACTTAAAGTCCTTGAGTCCCTCCCTCACCGGCACAGAAAGCTTAGTGAGATAACATGAAGATTGGAAGTGTCCAGGTTAACCCAATGCTTCTGAGGTGGGAGGTACATAATAATGAATGGGGTTTTAGGCATACAATGTGAACATGGGTTATGTTCTGTGTGACACAGCTGAATAGGCCCTGCATTGGTCAACAGGTTACAGTGGCTCAGGTTTAGAAATGCATGTTTTTTCTTGTCTCGACAGAAATGATGACAAACGGCCTGGACTGTACTGCCAGTTTAAAGTGGTTCATCTGACAGCTATAATCATTTAATGAATAGGCATCTGTTACATTGGGTTGACAGGGGAACAGATAAAGAGGGAAGGATGAAGCAAAATGGGGCACTCTTGTCAAAGCCAGCCTTCCTTGAGAATGAATTGCAATAAACTGCAGCATAAAGTGTTGCAACACGTTTCTTCATAAATCTAGAACAAAACTAAGAAGGTTACTTTTTTGCATATCGTTTATTCATTGTTCTTTATCTCTCCACATCATTGTCTATATTTTTCATTTCCATTATCCCGAACCAGTCTGAAGACGGGTCTCAACCCGAAACATCACCCATTCCTTCTCTCGAGAGATGCTGCCTGTCCCGCTGAGTTACTCCAGCATTTTGTGTCTATCTACAAGGAGTTGGGGATTATTCCAATATTGTGACATACCAGGAAAGGTTTGAAGGAGATTTCTAAAATTCCTCAGGGCTTTATTCTCACGATCTACAACTTCTGCTGGGATCATAGCTCTACACTTGCTCTAGGTCACATTGGGAAGTACCAATTGAGAGATACTTGTCCAAATGACCATTTCAATACTGATGGGTAATTTTAAGGCGGAGAATGATAGGTTCTTGATTTGTAAGGGTGTCAAAGGTTATGGGGAGAAGGCAGGAGAATAGGACTGTGAGGGAAAATGGATCAACCATGATCAAATGGCAGAGCAGACTCAATGGGCCGAATGACCTAATTCTGCTCCTATGTCCCATCATTCAAAGGAGCAGAACTAGGCCATTCGGCCCATAGAGTCTATTCCGTCTTAAGGTCTAACTGAGACAAGACAGTAGGCAGGACCAGCTGAGTGCTTATTACCTCTATAAGATAATGGGAGATAGCGCGCTTGGCAAAAAGAATAATCGGCTCCCATTCACAAAGTGAAATCTTTGTATTTCACGCAGACCATTTTAAGTAACAGATACAATTATAAATAAGCATCACTACTAGATACCCTTGGGGTTCCATTTCTCTACTCAGTATTGCATTCACCATAGGTCAATTTATTCAGCAGCGATTAATGTTTCTTATTAAAATGCTAATTTCTCCATTTTGCCTCATACTAGTTCCTCGGCTCAGCAGGGGCCACGATTACTGAACCTTTGTCAGAAGACTTGCCAGGCAGTGGCCCGGTGAGGTACAGCATTGGAGAAGCAAGCAATCAAGCTGGCAAGGACAAGGGGGGTGGGGGGGAGGGAAGATGAGTGACTTGATTCAGGCCTGTAAAGTGGCTGATGGTGGGACAGTTTCTGGCAGTGTCCTGACCTCCCACTGTCATTTTAATGGACTGTGAGATGGGGTCAAGGATGAACCACAACTGGGAGCTTCAATTGTAAATAAAAAGATGGGAGTCCCAACTAATGTCAGACTGGGCAGTAAATCTTGGCAGTGTAAACTTTGGTGATTTAGCTCCTAGTTAAAAGGTCTGTGCATTGCTCGTCTTCATCAGTTGAGACATTGAGTGGAACAATCATGAAGTCGTGTTCCAGCTTTGTAGGTCTTTGCTTAAGCCACATTTGGAGTATGGAGTGTAGTTCTGCTTGCCCCATTGCATGGAATGATTTAGAGGCTTTGGAGAGGGTGCAGATGAGGTTTACCGGATACTACCTGGGTTAGAGAGTATAAGCTATAAGGAGAGGATAGACATAGATAAGGTAGACGGTCAGAACCTTTTTTTTTCCAGCATGGAAATGTCAAAGACTAGTGGGCACAGTCTTAAGGTGAAAGGGGCAATGTTTACCGGAGAGTTGAGAGGCAAGGTTTTTTATACAGAGAGTGATGGGTGCACTGCCCACGACCGTGGTGTTTAAAAAAAGTTTGGATAGGCACTTGCAAGTGCAGGGAATGGATGGAAATGGATCACATGCAGCAGTGGAGATTAGTTTAACTTGACATCATGCTTATCAGATCCATTGTGGGAAAATATCCGGCCTACCTGGATTGGGGGCGCTCCAACCTTCCAGCACGTGGACTGGACTTTGGACTTTTTCTTTTTCTTTGTAAACGGCGCCAAGATATGGAGACTATTTGTGGGTTGTGCAAAAGAATTTCAATGTGCTACTGAACGTGCAAACTCCACACAGACAGCGCCCGAGGTCAGGATTGAACCCGGGTCTCTGGTGTTGCGAGGTGGCAGCTCTACTGGCTGGGACACTGTGCCTCCCTGACTTGCATTCACCGGAACTGGCCAAGTGTATTTACCATCCCACCCCCACCCCACCCACCCCACCCCCACCCGACTAACATGCAGTCACTATTTTAAGTAGGGTCAGAGGTGAAACACACCACTTTGACTGAAGAATATTTTACTCACGTTCATATAATCCACATAAAGTGAAGAGAATGTTGAATTTAAAGCAGTTCATAATTACAAGCAGCAACACAAGGTGTAGTCTATAGACTACTAAGAACGGATACTTCCTAAGGCATTTTTAAATAGGTCAGAACTAACCAGTTTATTTAAAAGGTGAAATATTATTTTAATTACTGTTTCAACAAAAAGCCATCAGCTCACCCATTGTCTTTGTGCCAAGGGCTTTACAATTGTGGCACTCCCTGCCTGTGTTGAGTTAATCAACTTCTCCTGAAAAGTGGCCTTAGTTATGGTATTGGGGCCAGGAAGACTTTGGAGGCGAGGAGGAACAATACAATTATCTTCATTGCCCTTAAGTTAAACCAGGACGAAGAAAATTATGCAAGTTACCCATTTCTATTCACTATTAGCTCCCAGTAAGAGTTATGCGTTAATGTGCTTGTGGATCGGGCGCTGCTCCAAGAGGTTATGGGGAGAAGGCAGGAGAATGGGGTTAGGAGGGAGAGATAGATAGACAATAGACAATAGACAATAGGTGCAGGAGTAGGCCATTCGGCCCTTCGAGCCAGCACCACCATTCAATGTGATCATGGCTGATCATTCTCAATCAGTACCCCGTTCCTGCCTTCTACCCATACCCCCTTACTCTGTGGTTGAATGGCAGAGTAGACTTGATGGACCGAATGGCCTAATTCTGCTCCTATCACTTATGATCTTATAATCTAAGGGGCCGAGCTCGCGGATCGCACGCGGCCTGCAGCGACACGGAGCGGCAGAGCAGCAGTGGAGGACAATGACAATATCAACTAAGTGCTGCCACCAGGACAACTGGCCTTTATGGCCACGTTAAGACCACATTTTGTAACCACTTTGAAACATGAAGGGTGCAAGTGGCGCTGGGAATGTGGCAACTCTTGTGTACTGCCTCAGTATAATCTACTGTTCTTACACTCTTGTACTTAACTATGAGTGTGCGCAGGTATAGTAGGATTTTTACTGAACAGTATACAAAAAGGAATTTCACTATACGTAGGTACATGTGACAATAAAGAAACATTGAACCATTGATTATGTCTGTGCTGTCTGTGTGTACATGTGAAGCACATGTACATACATATATGATGTGGCTGTAACTGCGTAGGTACATGGTTTGTGTGTGCGCGTGCATGATTTGTGTGCATGTGTGTGTGTGTCATGGCTTATGCATGCGTGATTTGTGTGTGTGCACACGACATGGTTTGTTTGTGTCTGTATGCGTGCCATGGTTTATATGTGCATGGTTTGCGTGTGAGTGTATGCGCGTTATGGTTTCTACATGCATGGTTTGTGTGTGTGTGTGTGTGTGTGTGTGTGTGTGTGTGTGTGTGTGTGTGTGTGTGTGTGTGTGATGGTTTGTGTGTACATAGCTTGTGCTTGCTTGTGCTTGTGTGTCTGTATGGGTCATAGTTTGTGTGGGCATGGTTTGTGTGTGTGTGTGCACATCGTTTTTGTGTGCATGGTTTGTGTGTGTGTGTATACATGTCACAGTTTGTGTGTGCATGGTTTGGTGTGTATATAGGTATAGTTTTTGTGGGCATGGTTTGGTGTGTGTACAGGTATCATAGTTTGTGTGGGCATGGTTTGTGTGTGTGTGTATACATGTCGCAGTTTGTGTGTGCATGGTTCCGTGTGTATATAGGTATCATAGTTTGTGTGGGCATGTTTTGGTGTGTATATGGTATGCATAGTTTGTGCAGGCATGGTTTGGTGTGTATACATGTCTCAGTTTGTATTGGCATGGTTTGGTGTGTGTACAGGTATCATAGTTTGTGTGGGCATGTTTTGGTGTGTATAGGGTATGCATAGTTTGTGCGGGCATGACTTGGTGTGTGTACAGGTATCATAGGTTGTGTGGGCATGTTTTCGTGTGTATATGGTGTGCATAATTTGTGTGGGCATGGTTTGGTGTGTATATGGCGTGTATAGTTTGTGTGGGCATGGTTTGGTGTGTATATGGTGTGCATAGTTTGTGCGGGCATGGTTTGGTGTGTGTATAGGTATCATAGTTTGTGTGTGCATGTTTTGTTGTGTGTATGGCGTGTATAGTTTGTGTGTGCATGGTTTGTGAGAATGTTCTTCACTGCGAAGGCTTCAATAAAGTACATTCACTGGGGATGACAGAGGGATGAGCCACATTCCACTCACTTCAGGGATGCAAAAGATAATGACAAAATGTTTTTGTCATTTTGCAGAAACAATGTTTGCCAAGAAATAATTTGCTGGCTGAATGTGCCGGCACTTCTGTTGTCATAAGTAGGTTGAACGAAACACACTTATCCTTTGATGCGAGCATTTCATTAAAAATATATATCTATTCTCCAACGACACAGTGGCACAGCAGTAGAATTGCTGCCTTGCAGTGCCAGAGACCCAGGTTCAATCCTGACTACAGGTGCTCTCTGTACAATATTTGCCCGTTTTCCCAGTGCGGGTTTTCTCCGGGAGCTCCGGTTTCCTCCTACATTCCAAAGACGTGAGTTTGATAGGTTCATTGGCCTCTGTAAAATTGGCCCGAAGGTGTAGGATAGAGTTAGAGTATATGGGGTGCGCTGGTCGACCTGGACTCTGTGGGTCAAAGGCCCTGTTTCCACGCTGTATTTCTAAACTACAACTAAACTGGTGCAACTTGGCAGTTTCATAATGAGGCAAAATCCTGGAGTTCCCACCATCACTGATGCAAGGCAGTTGATCATCAGCTATTCAAGGTCAATTAGGGATAGTAAATAGATGCCTGCCTTACTGGTGTTGGACGCACCTTGTGAATTAACGTACCAAGCGATAGATACCTTGGCAGTGGGCAGATGCTGTGAGAATTGAGACTGGACCGAGGTGCTGAATGCAGTAACTTTCACTGCATCTATAACACACGCGGTTAGGGTTAATTCCATCTGTGCTGGTTGTCCAGGGAGTTGCAATAATGAGGATATTAGAAAATAACACCAATATGGAGCAGCGCCAATATATTCAACACAAACATTCCCAAAAAAAATCCAGGTCAAAGTTAATTTTGCATTCTGTAGTTTTCCCAGATCGGAGTATTTTTATTTTCATTTTAAGTGTTCAGAGAAAAAACGGTCCTTTACTTTATCGGTAACAGATGTGCACAGTTCTTTTGGGTACTGAGTGACATTCAAAATGACAGGTCAGAAAATGCAGCTTAAACCTCCTAAGGTTTAGCCTTTTCCGATGCTCCATTTGTTTAGTTCCTGGCTTCTGCTCCCTTGGGTTTTTCAATGTTATTGCTGGCATCCTTCGTTCTCCACATTTGCGCTGCATTGTTTCCTGTAAGGCTTTGTGGTTTTGTAGTTTAAGGATTGTTAGCTGCGGAATTGTTTATCTGACAGCCAAGAGATTCACAGCATGAAGCAATCCTGGTTTGTGATCATCCCGGGAGAGAGCCAGGAGATTTCATCTCGTTGCTCCACGTGTGTTTAATGCGGAAAGTAATTACAATTGTACATCCCACAGCCCTGCGGCAAATTCAGGAGAACCTCCTCCGAAACCAAGGCCATTAAAATTCATGGGAATGTATCTTGCTTGTGGGTATGTAAATAAATCTCTCATTTCCTGGCTGTTTGGGTGAAAGTTTTCCCAGGAAATGGAGAGTACTGCGCAGTCCTCAAAATCAATGGCGATGCCCAACAACTAGTATTTACAGAGTGCCGGCAAAGATTTGACACCAAGTTGCCAAAGGAGATCAGGAGACCAAAACATTGGTCATAGAGGAAGGGCCCTCTTTGCAGGAGGAGATTTCATAGTCATAGAGTCATACATCGTGGAAACAGGCCCTTCAGCCCAACCTTCCCACAGCGACCAACATGTCCCATCTACACTAGTCCCACCTGCCTCTGTTTGACTCATATCCCTCTAACCCTGTCCTATCCATGTACCTGCCTGAATGTTTCTTAAATGTTGCGATATTACCTGCCTCAACTACCTCCTCTGGCAGCTCGTTCCATACACCCACCACCCTTTGTTCAACAAAGATTACCCCTCAGGTTCTTATTAAATCTTTCCCTTTCACCTTAAACCTATGTCCTCTGGTTCTCGATTCCCCTACTCTGGGCAAGAGTACCCGATCTACCCGATCTATTCCACTCATGACTTAATACATGGATAAGATCACCCCTCATCCTCCTGCACTCCAAGGAATGCAGTACTAACCTGCTCAACCTCTCCCTATAGCTCAGGCCCTCGAGTCCGGGCAACATCCTCGTAAATCTTCTTTTCATCTTTTCCAGTTTGACAACATCTTTCCTATAATATGGTGCCCAGAACTGAACATAATACTCCAAATGTGGCCTCACCAATATCTTATATCACAATGCGAAATGACCTCCCAACATCTATACTCAATTTGGAGTTGGATTTGGAGAGACAGAAAGATTGAGGGGTGGAAATACAGAATTGAGGCTTCCAGGCAGCTGGGAGCGGTAGTGGTGGAGCAGCAGTAATTGGACAGATTAGGAGTGCCGGCATAAAGCAACTGGTTCAGTGGTTTCTTTATTATCACGTGTACCAAGGAACATTATTTGCATACAGCTCAGCAAGGCTACCACCATACATAAGCACAACCCCCCCACCCCTCCCATTAGTACGGAATGTGCAGAACAGCCCACTGATTCCATGTACTAGAGTCGCCATTTTGGCGCCATTTTACAGTCCCAGCTGAAGCTGGCCACAACAGCCCGTTGCAGCCATCTCCTCCATTCCGGTCATCCCGCAAACCATCGTCCCTCTCCTTGCACGGCCCCCTTAAGCTTTTGTTGCCCAGAGGGTGCCTCCCGAAGCCGATCTTGAGGGCATAGAAGGTAAGACCACTCTGTTTCTTCTCGCCGGGCTCCCTCCATCCTCCTCTCAGATTCAGAGGCAAGCAACAGCCGGGCTCCTTGGCCTTCCCTCTCTGGGCAGGTTCCCCGGTCAAGCGGCGGGCGGGCGTGCCAGGCCTGGTGCTTGGCCACAGTCACGGCACACTGGGAGTACACACACAGGGAGATCCACACCCTCTGGAATCACAGCTGGTCTGCACTTGTTTAGTTTAGTTTATTGTCACGTGTACCGAGCGAGGTACAGTGAAATGCTTTTGTTGTGTGCTAACCAGTCAGCAGAAAGACAATACGTGATTATAACAGAGCCATCCACAATGTACAGATACTAACCCCACGCGGATCAACACATTCCAGCCACAAGGCAATCACTTATGAAGGCAGAAGATCGACACAAAATTCTGGAGTAACTCAGCGAGACACGCAGCATTTCTGGAGAGAAATAATGGGTTCCTTCTCTCCTGAGATGCTGCCTGTCCCGCTGAATTACTCCAGAATTTTGTGTCTCTCTTAAACCAGCATCTACAGTTCCTTCTTATACACTTATGAAGGCAGTCTTTGCTGTTGTGCTTCTGAAACAAAGCGTACAGACACCAGAGACTGGCCTTGTGCCACATTAAGCTGCCAACATCCACCAAATGTATGAAAATATGCTCTCCATTTCACTTGATTGCTATCATGTGTTTGTTATTAAGCTATTAAAGGAGCCAAGCAAAGAAAAACAATAAACACACTGAGGCTGGATACCAGAGGAAACGTACATAGTGCAAACTCCACACAGTCAGCACCAGAAGTCAGAATTGGGATGGTTCGCTAGAGTTGAAAGGCAGTGGCACTACCAGCTGCATCACTGTGCAGCTAATTTAGGTCTGACGTAACTTTCACTGCGCGAAGAACTGTTCCAACCTTTCCAATCCCTCCACAAACCTGGTCCTTCATTAATAATACCATCTTGGTAAAGTGCCTTTCACTCTCTCTAGGACTTTGTGGGCGGCACAATAGTGCAGCGTTAGAGATGCAGTGTCATACAGCGTCAGAGGCCAAGGTTTGATCCTGACTATGGGTGCTGTCTGTACAGAGTTTGTACGTTCTTCCTGTGACCGCGTGTGTTTTCTTCGTGTACTCCGGTTTCCTCCTACACTGGACAGAACTGGCGTACGGGTGATCGTTGGTCAGTGTGGGCTCAGTGGACCGAAGGGCCTGTTTCCACCCTGTATTTCTAAACTAAACTAATCTTTCCAAAAGAGTGATGCCCATAACTGTTTACCATTCTTCAGCCATTACCATATGTAACAGAAAATAAAATACAAAGTGCTGGAGTATCTCAGTGGGTCAGGCAGCATCTCTGGAGAACATGAATAGGTGATGTTCTGGGTTGGGACCCTTCCTAACCGATCTGGAGTAAATGAGCTGAAAGAAATTAGCATTAGTGGAAAGAAGACATTAATATGAATTCTCAGGATCCACATCCTAAGGTTTTGAAGGAAAAGGCTAAGGAGATAACAGATACACTGATTTTTGTCACCTCTCAAATTCTATCGATTCCAGAATGTTTCCCTTAGTAGGGAAACATTCTGTTTAACTGTTTCTTAAAAGTTGGGATGGTCCCTGCCTCAACTACCTCCTCTGGCAGCTTGTCCTAGACATCCCCCACCCTTTGTGTGAAAAAGGTACCCCTTAGATTCCTATTAAATCTTTTCCCATTCACCTTAAACCCATGTCCTCTGGTCCTCGATTCTCTGGTCCTTTGGGCTAGAGACTCTGTCCCAAAATCATAAAAGCATGTATCACAAGATTCAAGATCAGCTTCTCTTCAACTGTTGTCAGACTACTGAATGGACCTCATAAGTTCAGGGTGTAGTCTCGATCTTCCAACCCACTTCATTATGTCACAAGCACTTACTTTACCTGCAATTTTTCTGTAACTGAAATGCTGTAACACCAAGTTCTGCGCTCTGGTATTGTTTTCTCGTTGTACTACCCGTTGCATTTGTGCATGGCTTGATTATACTCATGTACAATATAATCTCATAGGATAGTACATACTCCAGCACTTTGTGTCTTTTAAAAAAATAAATCAGCACCTGCAGTTCCCAGTCCCTACCCATGCAAATTAGTTTAGGAACTAAAGCCTATCATTGTTCCTTCTGTTAGTCCAGCATTAAACAGAGAGTTTGGGTCTACCACCCATCACTTAATTATATGCTGCATAATAATTGTAATTAGTTTTGTTTTAGGAAAATTGGATTCAGATTGAAAGTTAAGAGTATGTGGCAGCTGAATGGACAACACATTGTTTTGAGTTTTTGATGTTCACTCTGTGCTGGATTAACTGAAGTGATACACATCTCTTATTTGTTTTAACGAAAAAAGTCAATTTTGGAATGATTCTGATTTGCTGTAACCATTCTGTGGTAACATCAGCAGATATTATTGACCGTTGGCACAATACTAAAGGCAAATCTGATAAAAAAAGAAACGGCGTGGACAAAGGCAGGGAATGCATAACAGACAGCATCATAACATTTCAGACATTGATAATGCTATCCCACTTTTCAGGAAAGGAGCGAGAGAGAGAAAACAGGGAATTATAGGTCAGTTAGGCTGACATCGGTGGTGGGGAAGATGCTGGAGTCAATTATTAAAGAGGTAATAACGGCGCATTTGGATAACTATAAAAGGATTGGTGCAAGTCAGCATGGATTTATAAAGTGGAAATCTTCTGGAGTTTTTTGAGGATATGACAAGTAAAATGGATGAAGGAGAGCCACTGGATGTAGTGTATCTAGACTTTCAGAAAGCCTTTGATAAGGTCCCACACGGGAGGTTGGTGAGCAAAATTGGAGCACATTGTATTGGGGTAGGGTATTGACATGGATAGAGAATTGGTTGGCAGACAGGAAGCAAAGAATAGGAATAAACAGGTCCTTTTCAGAATGGCAGGCAATGGCGAGTGGAGTGCCACAAGGCTTGGTGCTGGGGCTGCAACTATTTACAATATATATTAATGATTTGGATGATGGAATTAGAAGTAACACTAGCAAGTTTGCAGATGACACAAAGCTGGGTGGCAGTGTGAACTGCAAGGAGGATGTTAGGAGGTTGCAGGGTGACTTGGACAGGTTGAGTGAGTGGGCAGATGCATGGCAGATGCAATATAATGTAGATAAATGTGAGGTTATCCACTGGCGGCAAAAACAAGGAGGCAGATTATTATCTCAATGGTGTTAGATTAGGTAAAGAGGAAGTGCAATGAGACCTTGGTGTCCTTGTACACCAGTCACTAAAAGTAAGCGTGCAGGTACAGCAGGCAGTGAAGAAAGCTAATGACATGTTGGCCTTCATAACGAGAGGATTTGAGTACAGGAGCAAGGTTCTCCTGCAGTTGTATAGGGCCCTGGTGAGACCACATCTGGAGGGGATGAGGGGGGAGAGAGAGGGGGGAGAGAGGGGGGGAGAGGGGGGAGAGAGGGGGGGGGAGAGGGGAGTGGGTGGGGGGAGAGGGGAGGGGGGAGTGGGGGAGGAGAGGGTGCTGCACCAATGCAGGAGTGATTTGGGCCCAACAGGTCCACTTGGTCTATTAGACATTATTATTGAAAACAGCCAACATTTATTTTGAAGTACAACATTTCTGAAAAGCAATAAAAGTTCAGATGAATTGCTATTATCAGGTTTTATTGTTCGGCACTTTACTGGACTAAGCTCAAGGCTCTGACTTGGCCCTCAAAGCATATTCACTCTATTAAATTTTAAAAGGAACTGTTAACATCTCAGAGAGATTAAAAGCACAGTGCATTAAAAGTGCACTTTCAAAAGATTAAAAGTGCATCATCATGTGTCACACATCAGTACCATGGTAACATCTTCAGAACATAATATCCATTTACTATCAGAAATGCACAATGTGCTGAGTGGTGCAAAGGCTGAGTGACTGTTTCAGTGACATCTCAAATTAACTCAATACTCCTGTTGTCAATCTATTGCATTGTTGCATTTAAGTATTTAGTACGGTTTGGTTTATTATTGTCACATGTGCCGAGGTACAGTGAAAAGCTTTTTTGTTCCGTGTTATCCAGTCAGCGGAAAGACTGTACATGATAACAATCAAGCTGTCCACGGTCTACAGATACAAGATAAAGGGAATAACATTTAGTGCAAGATAAAGTCTAGAAATTTTTGATTAAAGATAGTCCGAGGGTCTCCTATGACGTGGATGGTAGTTCAGGACCGCACTCTAGTTGGCTCAGTTGCCTGATAACAGCTGAGAAGAAACTGTCCCTGAATCTGGAGGTTTTCACACTTCTGTACATCTTGTCTGATGGGAGAGGGGAGAAGAGGGAGTAACCGGGGTAAGACTCGTCCATTATGCCGGTGGCCTTGCTGAGGCAGCATGATGTGTAGATGGTCAATGGAAGGGAGGTCGGTTTATGTGATGGTCTGGGCTTCGTCCACAATTCTTTGCGATTTCTTGCGGTCTCAGAGCTGTGATCCATCCCGAAAAAGTGCTGTCTGTGACATCTACCCGCTGCGGACCGTCCGGCGCGGCCTGCAACCACAACAACCTGACTGCGGGAGAGGACGGCAGGAGAAGGGAAAGACATTGTGGCCTTCCATCACAGTGAGGAGAGGACTGGGGGAGACTCACTGTGATGGATGTTTTCTTGATGGATGTTTCTTTTTTTGTGTGTTTTGGGGGTTGTGTAATTTTAATGCCTATTTTGATGCTTTTGTTGTTGTAAATTGTAAATTGTAAATTGTAAATTGTAAATTGTAAAATTTACAATTTACAATTTAGAATTTACAACAACACTGTTGGACTGTGGGTTACTGAATTTCGTCCAATTTGGATGACAATAAAGCTATCTTGAATCTTGAATCTTGAATATCTGTAGAAGTTGCTGGGAGTTGTTGGGGACAAACTGAACCTCTAAGCCTTCTAAGGAAGTCGAGTTGTTGGTGTTGTTTTGTGGCCATTGCTTCAATATGGCTTGTCCAGGACAAGTTGCTGGTGATATTTACTCCTGAGATCTTGAAGCTTTCAACCATGCCGACCATCAATGCAAACCGGGGTGTGTGTACCGTTTTGCTTCCTGTGGTCAATCACAATCTCCTATTGTCTTGCTGACATTGAGGAAAATTTCAGATGGTCAATAAATACTGGCCGAGCCGACCAAGTCTGCCTCCTGAAAAATGCTTGAAAATATTGCTCTGGGCTCCTGAGGCCATGAACTCAATGGTAACAGAAATCAATGCTGAATTTTACTCCACTGGTGACATATTCTTATTGCATTTCATTCCCTTGTTCCCTTAGTCTCACTGACCAATTTCTTCCCATCAGACTGTATCCATCTGGTCACAGTGCTTCATCTGTTATGTTCCCTGTAATTCTGCTTGCTCTGCCGTTCTCTCCAAACTAGGATTTCATTTTCATGCACAGCAGGGAAGAAAACATTTATTTTCAGGTGCTAACGGCCTCTCTTCAGGCTATTTTTAAAAAGAACAATCATGTCGAGGCAAGTTCTGCATGTTCTATTTACTTTTAATTTCCTGTTCTTTACTATCAAACTAGCTGTGCGTCTGATGTCGTTCGTGAGACTTATGAATTCATAAGCATATGGAATAATTTAGTTTAGAGATACTGTGTGGAAACATGCACTTCGGCCAGCCGAGTCCACGCCGACCAGCAATCACCCGTTCACATTCATTCTATGTTATCCCACTTTTGCATCCACTCTCTACACATCCTGGGCAATTTTACAGAGGCCAATTTACCTACAAACTCGCATGTCTTTGGAATATGGGTGGAAACCAGAGCACCTGAGGAAACCCATGTGGTCACAGGGAGAACGTACAAACTCCACACTTACAGATTAGGCACCCGACCAATACACCTGCTCCACCATCCATAAGATCACTACTGATGCACAACCTCAACATATCTACCTGTGGTAACCTTCCCCCTTCTCCTTCTCTGTGTCCTTCTGTTTTTAAAGGATTCAAAGGGTCTGCTTCTACCACCTTTGGAGAAAAAGAGTTTCAAAGACTTGAAATGCCATGGAAGATAAAGTTTTGTCTTATCTCTGTCTTAAGCAGACAAACCCTTACTTTTAATCAGTTATCTCTAGTCCTAGATTCTCCCACCATCCTTCTCACATCCACCCCTTTTAAGTAAGTCCGCACTCATTCAAGTAACCTCCAATGGATACAATTCTGGCTGCTGCAACCATTGTAGACACAAGCAGCTGCAGATGCTGGGATCTTGGGCAGAATGGAGTAACTCAGAGGGTCAGGGAGCGTCTGTGGAGGGAGTGGATAGGTGAAGTTTCGGGTCGGGACCCTTTTCCATTTAAGATGTTAGTGTGATAAACCTCTGAACTGATTCTACAACATGAACACCCTTCATTTTTATAAGGAGACCAACAATGTGCTTGGTGTTTCAGATGTGGTCTGGCCAAGGCCTCACATAAGTAGGGTAGGCTTGGAGTAAGTCATACAGAAACCGGAGCAATTAAGTGTGAATGTCCAGCTGCTGTTCTCTGAGTTATACCGCTCCATCAGGCTTTGCAGAAGAAGCAGTTTACTGCCTGCCTCATCGAAGGTGTTTATCCACAAAATGCTGGAGTAACTCAGCAGGTCAGGCAGCATCTCAGGAGAGAAGGAATGGGTGACCCTTCTTCAGACTGATGTCAGGGGGGCGGGACAAAGGAAGGATATAGGTGGAGACAGGAAGATAGAGGGAGATCTGGGAAGGGGGAGGGGAAGAGAGGGACAGAGGAACTATCTAAAGTTCATACCGCAGCCCAGGCGAAATATGAAGTGCTGTTCCTCCAATATCCGGTGGACCTCACTATGGCACTGGAGGAGGCCCATGACAGAAAGGTCAGACTGGGAATGGGAGGGGGAGTTTAAGTGCTCGGCCACCGGGAGACCAGTATGAATACCCTCCCCCTTCCCAGATCTCCCTCTATCTTCCTGTCTCCACCTATATCCTTCCTTTGTCCCCCGCCCCGCCCCCCGTCTGCCTGGAGAAGGGTCTCGACCCAAAACGTCACCCATTCCTTCCCTCCTGAGATGCTGCCTGATCTGCTGAGTTACTCCAGCATTTTGTGAATAAACACCTTCGATTTGTACCAGCATCTGCAGTTATTTTCTTATACTAACTGTCTGCCTCATGATTGACGAGTGTCATGTTGATGTGGTAGATGTGGAATTAGCAAGGGTCATGTCCATGAAAGTGATGTGGTGCTATCAAATATTGAAGGAAGATGACTGACTTTTGTTTACAGCGACTACAGCCGCAGACTCAAGTTGTACCTTGAGACTGTCAATTCATTGAATGTCTTACGGAGCGACGATGTTGAAGAGATGCTATCTTATCATTCAAGGATTGATTATGACAAGCAAAAATCATGAGATGAATTACATTCTGCTGATTGTTGCCACCTTCAAAGGCAGAGGTGAGGTGATTTTGATTTCTCTCAGAGAGTCACAGGTATTTGAAGTCTTCAAAGGGCGATGGAAGTAGACTGAATATTTTCAAGGCAGATCAGACTGACACTTGGTAAAACAAGGGAGTAAAAGGTCGTCTGGAATGGAAGTTGAAGTTATAATCGAAGCAGACATGAAGTTAGCAAAGGGCAGACTTGACTCAAGGTACTGAGTAACCAACTTGTTTCCGAATTTCGTCGGATAAGTCTGATGAAGGGTCTCAACCCGAAACATCACCCATTCATCTATCCAGAGATGCTGCCTGTCCCACTGAGTTACTCCAGCATTTTGTATCTATCGTCCTAATTTGTCTGTTCATTTTGAAGCTTGTGTTATTTTTAACGCAACTAAATGTTATTCCCTTTACCATGTATATGTACACTGTGGATGGCTAGATTGTAACTATTGTCTTTCCGCTGACTGGTTAGCACGCAACAAAAGCTTTTCACTGTACCTTGGGACATGTTACCAATAAACTAAGCTAAACTAAACTAAATTTTTTCCTTCATTTTCTGCTTGTGTATCCGGTATCTCCACAAAAGGTGGATTCTTTTATTCCAGGTTTTTCCAGGTTTTCAATGGAAAGATAACGCTCTTATCAATCCCAGATCCTCTTTTGGAATATGGTTCCTGCTGTCCGTTGTTGACTAAGGGATACATCATTGAATAGAGGGAAGCCCATTAGTGATAGTGCATTGATGAGTTATATTGACTAATGGAGAGGAGGTATCCGTATCATATCATATCATATCATATATATACAGCCGGAAACAGGCCTTTTCGGCCCTCCAAGTCCGTGCCGCCCAGCGATCCCCATACATTAACACTATCCTACACCCACTAGGGACAATTTTTTTTATAAACATTTACCCAGCCAATTAACCTACATACCTGTACGTCCATCTGATGATAGACACAAAGAGCTGGAGTAACTCAGCGGGTCAGGCAGCATCGCTGGAGAAAAAGGATGGGTGATGTTTCGGGACGGGACCCTTCTTCAGACTCATCCTTACCCATCTTTTCTCTCCAGAGGTGCTGCCTGACCCGCTGAGTTACCCTAGCACTTTGTGTCTATCTTTGGTATAAACCAGCATCTGCAATTCCTTGTTTCTACAACCTGTAATTATCTATCGTTTGCTATCTCTTATTTCTCCTCCCACTTCCCCATTGCTTTATCCTGGCTACTTCCCCTTCACTCTTTCAGTCTAGATGAAGGGTCTAGTTTAGTTTATTTGGAGTTTAGTTTAGTTTAGTTTATTGTCACGTGTATAGAGGTACAGTGAAAAGCTTTTTTGTTGCAGTCAGCAGAAAGACAATACATGACCCACTTGAATTGTCGACTGTCCATTTCCCTCCGCAGATGCTGTCTGATCTGCTGAGGTCCTCCACAGATGCCTCATCTGCAGTGTCTTGTTCTTCCATGTTCACGCACTGGTTTGCTCCCCCCTCCAACCCATGTGCCCGTTCACAGTGAATATATTACATTGAGTGTATTCAGTGCGATCATCCACACCAGTGTTAACGCTCCATACAATCCTGCAACAGACTGTGCAACTCAGCCCAGAACATTTGGATGATTAATGGAAAATTCCATGGCCAGCACTTTTTACAAAACAATAAATACTCAATTGCTGCCAATCCAGATAATGTTATGCATTTCAGCTGCTATTTACAGTTCCACGCAATTGCTCCCAATTAATTAAGCAAAATAAATTAGCCTTATACAAATTTAACATAGCCTTTAAAGACGTGACAGAGCCATTAAATCCAACAACTTGCCTCTTACTCAATTGTAGTTGTGACTTATTACTTCCAATCTACCTCATTGCAGCCCTTGAACTTTTATTTCTGCACTTTCATATTGGCTGTAACTCTGCACTGCTTACTTTCACTTTTTGCACCCACAGTTTAGACTTGAGATATAGTGTGGCAACAGGCACTTCAGCCCACCGAGTCCGCGTCGATCAGTTATCACCCTGTGCACTAGCACTACCCTGCACACTAGGGACAATTTACAATTTTACCAAAGCCGAATGAATCTACAAACCTGCACATCTTTGGGATGTGGGAGAAAACCGGATCTCTGGTGCTGTAAGGCAGCAACTCTACCGCTGTACCACTCTGCTGCCCATGTTGTACTCATGTATGGTATTATTGCATTTGTGCGTGGTATGATCTGCCTCGATAGTACCCAATACAAAGTTGTTCATGGGATCTTGGTATATTTGAGAATGATAAACCGATACCTATACGCGCACCTATTTCCAGTGCTAATGTCTTAAAGATTAATGCCAACTGCCCAAACATTAAGCGCTCAGAATGTGGTCAGTTTGCATTTCAGATATTGATCTCTGATTTTCACAACAAAGGAAACAAGGGGAATGTTGCATTGCAGTCTGTAATGAGAAGCAAATGGAAGGATTTCCAACATGATGTTGCTGTACAGGTATTAGGGATAGTCAGCGTGGTTTTGAACATGGGAGATTGGGTCTTACGAATTTGGTTCAGATTTCCGATGAGGTAACTAAAACGGTTGACGAGGCAAGGCTGATGTCATCTCTATTCACCTAGCAAGGCCTATGATCAGATTCCACATGGTAGGCGGCTCTAGGAGGTTCGATCACGTGATCAAGGGAGGGCTAGCTAACTGGATACAGAATTGATTTGATCGAAGGAAGTAGAGGGTGGTGGTGGAAGGATGATTTTTAGACTTTAGGCCTGTAACTAGAGGTGTGCCTCAGGGATCAGTGCTGGCCCCAATGCTGTTTGTAGTTTATATCTACGATTTGGATGAGAATATACAGGTATTATTAGTAAGTTTGCAGATGACACTCAAGTGGGTGGTATCGTAGATAGTGAAGATGGCTATCAGCTGGGCAAGTGGGCTGGGGAACGTCGAATGGAGTTTAATGCGGATAAGTGAGAGGTGTTGCATTTATGGAAAGTCAAACCAGTCAGGATCTTCAAAGTGATTGGTAGGCCCCTGGGGAGTGTTGTAGAGTAGAGGGGACAAGGAGTACAGGTAAATAGTTATCTGAAAGTGGTGTCACAGGTAGATAGGATGGCCACAAAGGCTTTTGGTATATCAGCCTTGTAAGATTTGAGAAGTTTTCCCTCATTCGGAAAGCAACACCAAACAAAAGAGCTGCAGTTTGGACATTTTAAACGGGAGACTGGGGCTGATAGCGGAGAAAGGCTGCGGTCAGTTTACCAAGGGATGTCACAATCTGTGGGTCCTAAAATGGCCGCAGGACCTCGTGACCAGCCACAAGAGCAAAAAACCTTACAGCCCAGTCTCTAGGTTTCTGCAAAGCCACGGCCAGAACAATGGATGGGTATTGGCCATGCAGAAACCTGCGAAACCAGGTCGAAGTCCAGACACTGGGGCACTGACATCAGCATACTCACAATGCCCCAAGCCGACCTACACAGTTAATCTCGTTAAGGGGGCACAATAGCCCATAGAAAACTACCTGGTAGGTGATGGGAAACCAGTTAAACCCATCACCTCGCAACGAAATACCAATTCACACCGTCTGGCCATCCCCGGTACCCCCGGACATAAGCGCAGATCAGAGAGAAAACTCATACATATCTTTTAAACAAAGAGATCCCAAGATCTGGTGGGAGATAGGACGGGTCAGAATAGTATAACTGGCCACGACTTTTGGGTTTTAAACTCAAGAAGTCAAACGGATGCAAGAGAGAGGAACAGGCACGCAACTCAGAAGTTGCTGCAGGACTTCCGGGAGAAGGGGGATGAAGCCCCGCTGTCGCTCCTGAAGGTGCAGCCGCTCTTCACCCTCCCCACCCAGAGGGAACGGATGATCACGGTGCACATGTTTAACCCACATGTGCCCGTCGTGGATGTCCTCACCTTCCTTGCGCGCTACGTCGAAGGGGCCGGGAACTGCGTGGATATAAAGGACTTGTTCGGGATCTGGACGAGCAAGAGGCAGGTAAAGGTGAAGCTGAGGGTGGACGGGAAGGGATTCATTGTCCACCCTCCCTCGGTGTTCGCTATCGGAGGGAACCGGGGCTACATGACGTACGCGGGGCAGCCCAGGGTGTGCAGGAAATGCAACAAACCTGGGCACGTGGCGGCAGAATGCAGGACAGTCGTCTGCAGAAACTGCAAGTTAGAAGGCCACGAGACAAGGGATTGTAAAGAGAGTAAGAGCTGCAACCTGTGTGGGGAGACAGGCCACCTTTACAGGGCCTGCCCTAAAAGAGCAAGCACTTATGCACAGGCGATAAGAGGGGCCGCTGCCAGCACCCCCAGGGTGGACGAGACGCCTCCTACCACGGAAAAAGCCCAAAAAGGAGAGGAGAGCAGGGGCGAGGACAACGCGACCACCAGGAGCCCCCAACCGCAGGACAGAGCACCCCAGGCCCCTCCCCACGAGGGTGAGTCGATGGAAGAGGGGGAACAGGAAGAGGAGGAATGGAAGGTGGTACAGTCGAGGAAAACATTGAAGGCTGTGCGCACGGAGAAAAAGGCGGAGGGGGCAAGCAAGTCCCAAAAAAGAGTCCTCTCCCAGGACGAGGCCAGCAGCCTCTCCGCATCGGAGGATGAGACGACCGGGAGGAGCCGACAACGGAGGCAGAGGCAGAGGAAGGAAACGGGGGAGGAGGAAGGTAAGAGAAAGAACGTGTCTGTTGCCCCCCAGCCCCAGGAGACTGGGAGCAGTGCCAATGGGCCCCAGCCCCAGGAGACCGTGAGCGGCACAACGGCCAATGGGCCCCTGCTCCGGGAGACCGTGAGCGGCACAACGGCCAATGGGCCCCTGCTCCGGGAGACCGGGAGCGGCACAATGGCCAATGGGCCCCAGCTCCGGGAGACCGGGAGCAGTGCAGTGGCCAATGGGCCCCAGCTCCGGGAGACCGGGAGCAGTGCAGTGGCCAATGGGCCCCAGCTCCAGGACACTGGGAGCAGCGCAGTGGCTTCGCCAGAAAATACACCCTGTGCTGAGGAAGCCACCAACCTGTACCACTACCTGTGCGACAAAAATGTGCAGGAACTGAGCCAGATGATTGGCATGCGGGAGGATCGCCTGGGACAATAAAGGACAATGGAGCTGAAACTGGCATCCTTAAACGTGCGCAGTGTGAAGAGCACTGTGCGATGTGTATCCGCCTTGCAGTACCTGGCCAAGGTAAAGGCGGATGTGACTTTTTTACAGGAGTGCGGGCTGCCACACCTTCGCTGCTATCGGAGGTGGTCGCGATGGTGGCCCCACGGACTGTCGGTATGGTCGGGGGGAAATGATTGTCGTGCGTCCGGTCTGGGGATCTTGCTGCGGGGAGGGGGCTTCACCATCACTGAGGTAAGGGAGGTGGTGGGGGGTCGTCTCTTGGTGGTGGATGTAATGTACCGTGGTTCTCCGCTCCGGCTGATAAATGTGTATGCCTCACCCAGGTGGAGCGAGCGGGTGGCCGTCCTCCAGCAGCTCCCACCGCTGCTGGCCACGTCTAGACCGCTCGTTCTGGCCGGTGACTTCAACTGCATCATCGATGCGGCTGGACGATCCGGCAGTGCCAACCACAGACTGGACGGCACCTCCAAACTCCTGGTGGAAACGGTCAAAGATGCAAAGCTGCGCGACGCCTTCAGTGACCCTGCAGGCGGAGTCCAGCCACGGTTCACCTGGTCAGGACCAAACGGTTCAGCCCAGTCCCGGATAGACTTCCTCTTCACATCGAGGGCCGTCACGGTCAGACACACCGACCTCGCCCCGGTGTTCTTCTCTGACCACTGCCTCCTTCAGGCCACCTGTCACCTACAGGAGGACCGGAAGGCGGGCAGAGGGACGTGGAAGCTAAACGTGGAGCTGTTGACCCCGGAGAACGTTAAGGAGCTAAAGAGGGACTACGCATGTTGGAGAACTGTGAGGCCCCTCTTTGACTCCCAGACACTCTGGTGGGAGGCAACAAAGGAGAACATCAAGAAGTTCTTCGTCTCAAAAGGTGTTCAGAGAGCAAGACAGGGTAAGAGGGAACTGTGTCAACTCCAGACAGATTTGCAGCAGCTACTCCTTCTGCAGAGGAGAGGGGTGGATGTGAGGGAGGAACTGAGAGAGTTGAAGGGCCGGCAAGCTCGGCTCTTTACCTCTGAATCCTCCAAGATCATCTTCCGGTCCAGGGTCCGCCATGTTGAGCAGGATGAGACGTGCTCACGTTACTTCTTCCATAAGGTTCACAGGGGGAGCTCTGTGATCAAAAGCCTTAGGGAGGAGGACGGCTCGGTAACATCCTCGCAGACAGACATGCTCAAGATCTGCAGATCCTTTTATAAGGATCTGTACGATGTAAAGACCACAGACAGCACCGCCTCCCAGAACTTCCTGTCCTCCATCACGGAAGTCTTGGACGACAGCAAGCGGGAGAGTCTGGACCAACCACTGACCCTGGAGGAGCTGACTGGCTCCATCCGTTCCTTTGACTCGAGTAAAACTCCCGGAGGCGATGGCTTACCGGCAGAGTTGTACTCGGCTCTGTGGGACTGGGTGGGCCCGGACCTGCTGGAAGTGTACAACGATATACTCCTAGCAGGCAGCATGTCAGACTCTATGAGGAAGGGCAACATCACCCTGATCTACAAGCAGAAGGGGGAGATGAATGACTTAAGGAATTGGAGACCCATCACATTGTTGAATGTAGACTACAAGATCCTGTCTAAGGCCATCGCCAACCGGGTCAAGTCTGCTCTGGGACAGGTGATCCACCCGGACCAAACCTGTGCTGTACCTGGCAGGAAAATCTCAGACAGCCTGGTGCTGCTGAGAGATACCATTGCCTACGTGCAGGACAGACGGGTGGATGCCTGCCTGGTCAGCTTGGACCAGGAGAAGGCCTTCGACAGGATATCGCACACGTACATGAGGGACGTGCTCTCCAAAATGGGCTTTGGGGAGGGAATCAGGAAGTGGATACAACTGCTCTACTCTGATATCTGTAGTGCAGTCCAAATTAATGGGTGGGAATCAGACAGCTTCCCCGTCAGGTCTGGAGTCAGGCAGGGTTGCCCTCTTTCCCCTGTCTTGTTCGTCTGTTGCATTGAACCCTTTGCCGAATCCATCAGGAAGGATGCGAGCATAAGAGGAGTGACACTGCCAGGCAGTGGGGGCACTCAGGTCAAGGCCTCCCTGTACATGGACGATGTCGCCGTCTTCTGCTCGGATCCAGGGTCGGTCCGCAGACTGATCAGCGTCTGCGACCAGTTTGAGTTGGCCACGGGGGCCAGGGTAAACCGCAGGAAGAGCGAGGCCATGCTCTTTGGCAACTGGCCCGACCGATCTTCCATCCCCTTCACCATCAAGCCTGACTTCCTGAAGGTGCTGGGGATCTGGTTCGGGAAGGCTGGGGCATGTAACAAAAATTGGCTGGAGTGGATAGCCAAGGTGGGGAAGAAGCTGGAGCTGTGGAAGCAGCGCTCCCTCTCCATCACGGGGAAAAACCTGGTCATCAGGTGTGAGGTGCTCTCGGGGCTGCTGTACTTGGCGCAAGTGTGGCCCGTCCCTCCCTCCTACGCCACGGGGATCACCCGGGCCGTCTTCCGTTTCATCTGGGGGTCGGCGATGGACCGGGTGCGACGAGCCACAATGCACAAGTCGGCAGACAACGGGGGTAAAGACGTGCCCAACGTCGCCCTCATTCTGATGGCCACTTTCGTGTGTGGCTGCATCAGGCGGAGCATAGAGCCAAGGCACGTGGGCACCAAATGCCACTACCTGCTGAGGTTCTACCTGTCCCCGGTGTTGCGAAGGATGGGCCTGGCGCAGATGCCACGCAATGTGCCAGTCAGCTGGACATTGCCGAACCATCTGTCGTTTGTGGACAGGTTCTTCCGGACCAACACCTTTGACCACAAGTCCATCGGGCAGTGGTCAGCACGGAACGTCCTGCAGGCACTGCAGGGGAATGACTCCATGGATCCTGTGGCGTGGTTCCCAGAACAGACAGCCCAGCTTGTCTGGCAAAATGCCTCATCGCCAGTACTCACCAACAAGCACCAAGACCTGGCTTGGCTGGCGGTGAGGGGAGCCCTCCCAGTCAGATCCTTCCTGCACCGCCGGAACCTCACTACCAGCGCACGCTGCCCTCGGGACGGCTGCTACGGAGAGGAAACGGTGGCCCACCTCTTCAAAGAGTGTGGATTTGCCAGGAGAGTCTGGAGAGGTCTGCAGGGGTCCCTGTCACGATTCATTCCGAGCAGCTCCGTCACAGAGGACTCTGTGCTCTACGGACTGTTCCCAGGGACGCATTCCGAGACTGACATCGAGTGCTGCTGGAAGGTCATCAACTCGGTGAAAGACGCCCTTTGGTCTGCCCGATCCTTGTTGACCTCCCAGCGGAGCGAGCTGTCCGTCAAGGAATGTTGCCGACTGGCCCACTGCAGACTGCAGGAGTACGTGCTGAGGGACGCTCTGAAGCTCGGTGCAGCCAACGCCAAGGCCCTGTGGGGGAGGACCACAGTCTAGGGTCCTTCCGCTGCTGGACATGGGGGGCAGGGTGTGGTGGAGAGAGACGCCCCTCCAAATAAGGGATATGTATGTAAATGTATGTAAAGGTCTAAGTAAATGCCTGTATTGAATATGTAACCTCCGGGAATGTCGGATGGGTTTGTTTTAAAAATGATGTTTTGTAAATGATATTTATAACTTGAATAAAGTATTTTTTGATTAAAAAAAAAAAAAAAGCAACTCAAGAAGAAATACTGCAAGAAAACCTGCAAGGAACGCAAGCCAGGAGGAAGACGAAAAGACAGGCAAGAAAGACACGCTCGCAGCAGGGACAGCAACGCTCGCAACGACTGGCCAGGAACGCTCGCAGCAGGGACAGCAACGCTCGCAACGACTGGCCAGGAACACAAGAAACGGAAGGAAGAAACTCAGGGGACAAGCACGACCCTCACGGAAAGCAGCGGAGAAGCAGCACGAACAGCCAGTAACCCCAGTAATAGCCCCATGGTGAGCATGTACCCAGATCCTGCACATCCTGGACATAGTTTAGTGTAGAGGGGAGGGTGGTTTGAATAAACGTGGGTGTGTAAATAAATATGTGTTGGTCAAGTTTGCGATGTGTCGTACGTTCCCCATCTTACAGTCAAGAATATGTCTAGTAGAACTGTGTCTAAGTATTCGTGTAGTGATGCATATGTCGTTTAGAACTGTGTCTAAGTATTCGTGTAGTGATGCATATGTCTGATAGAAATGTGTATAAGTATTCATGGACAATAGTCCCAAGCGCTCAATAAAAGCCTTTTCCATTTAAACCCTGGTCTTCAAATCTGGTCTGGTTGAGTTTTTCTGCACTATCAACGCTCCTGCATCTAAGTCCAGTGTCTAGAACCGTAGGGGGTGAGTGGGTCGAACCACTCACGGGGAACCAGTGTGTGCGGCCTGGTCAAGGGATCAGAGCAAGGCACGGGGACCTTAGGTCGGGCGAAAGCTCGGCGCAGAAACCCCTTACAGCCTTCATGAATGAATGAATGAATAAGTTTATTGGCCAAGTATGTGCATATACAAGGAATGTGCCTTGGTGCTCCGCTCATAAATGACAACACAAACATACAGTTAACAATTAAGAATAAAGCATAAACACATCAAAACAATAAGGATACACCATTACGGTCTAAACATGTGGGTGAAAATAACCCAGAGGCAAATAGAGACTACAGACTTTGGTTATTGAGTAGAACTATCACTCGTAGAAAAAAGCTGTTTTTGTGTCTGGCTGTGGCTGCTTTGACAGTCCGGAGTCGCCTTCCAGAGGGAAGTGCTTCAAAGAGTTTGTGGGCAGGGTGACAGGGGTCAGAGATGATCTTGCCCGCTCGCTTCCTGGCTCTTGCAGTGTACAAAGGAAACAAGGGGAATGTTGCATTGCAGTCTGTAATGAGAAGCAAATAGAAGCAAATCAGTCAGGGTATTGAGTAAAGATGTTGGGATGTTATGTTACAGGTGTACAAGGCATAGATAAGGCTACAGTTGGGAGTACAGTTTTGGTCACACTGCTATAGGATGAACGTTATTAAGTTGGAAAGAGTGCAGATAAGATTTATGCCAATTCTGTCAGGGCTTGTGGGCGAGGCATACAGGAAGAGGTTGGGCAGGCCGGGATTGCTGTCTTATTCTATGTTTTAAGAAATGGTTAGCTATCTCAGGTACCAAACCAGAGGATAATGAGCAGGCTAACAGTGTACGGCTGCTGTCCTTGAAAGCAGAACAAACACTTGGATCGAATTGCTGCTGTCCATCTGAAGCTTCTAGTCTGGCCGCGAGCGACACTGCTCACATGTATGAACAACCACTTTGGTTTCAACCTTTCACCATCTGTTGCCTGCTCGATGTGCTGCAGCCTCCCTCAGCTGGGGAGACAGCGATGTTACAGAGTGCAAAGAACATGAGATTAATAAAATACTAGAGGTCAGAGGAGTCCGCCTGCCAGCTGTCTTAGCAACAAATTAATCAGCGGCAGCTTTAATAGAATGTAAAATGTGGCAGTGTTCACATAGTGCTTTCCTATTGAACGTGTGGGGTGGGGAGTGAAAGGGGAGGAGGGGTTGTGCAAATATTAGTTTAGCTTAGCTTAGTTTAGTTTAGAGATACAGCACAAAAACAGGCCCTGCAGCCCACTGACTCTGTGCCGACCAGCGATCCTCGCACACTAACACTATCATACACACACTAGGAACAATTTACAATTAAACCAAGCCAATTAGCCTACAAACCTGTACGTCTTTAGAGTGTGGGAGGAAATCAGAGATCTGGGAGAAAACCCATGCTGGTCACGGGGAGAACGTGCAAACTTCGTACAGACAGCACCCATATCCATGATCGAACCCGGGTGTCTGGGCTGTAAGGCAGCAGCAACATCGCAGCGCCACCATGCTGCCCCTTGTGCAGAAGACACATGGTGTGCTTGCCTTTATAGGTCGGGACACTGAGTATAAGAGTCAGGAAGTCAGGTTGCAGCTTTATAAGACTTTGGTTGGGCCACATCTGGAATATTGCATGCAGTTCTGCTCGCCCCATTACAGGAAGGGTGGAGAAGCTTTGGAACAGGTGCAGAGGAGGTTTATCGGAATGTTGTTTGGATTCGGGGGGTATTAGCTACAGGGAGAGGTTGGACACACTTGGTTTGTTTTCTCTGGAAAGCCAGAGGTTGCGGGTAGATCTGATAGAAATGTGTAAAATTAGGAGACGCACAGATGGGGTAGACAGTGAGAACCCTTTTGTCAGGATGGGGAAATCAAATACTAGAGGACATAGCTTTGAGGTGAGATGGGGCAGAGTTTAAAGGAGAAATGCGGGGCAACTTTTTTACACAGAGGGTGGTGTGTGCCTGGAACATGATGCCAGGGTTGGTGGTTGAGGAAGATACAATAGTGGCATTTAAGAGGCTTTTGGATAGGCATATGGATGTGCAGAGAATGGAGGAATGTGGATTATGTGCAAGTAGATAAGAGATGGTCTTGGCATGGTGATTGGCATAGACATTGTGGGCGAAGGGCCTGTTCTTGTGCTGTTCTATGTTTTATGTTCTATACTAGGATGACCTACAAGATGTTGGGAAATAAGGTGGCACTGTGGTGCAGCTAGTCGAGCTGCTGCCTCACAAGGCCAGAGACTCGAGTTCAATCCTAACTATGGGAGTCAGGATGGATGTCTGTGAGGAGCTTGCAGTCACCCAGTGACTGCGTGGGTTTCCTCCGGATGCTCCAATTTTCCTTTCACATCCCAAAGATGCGCAGGCTTGAAGGTTAATGGGCCTCTGTAAAATTACCCCTTGTGTATAATGAGTGGATGGGAAAGTGGGATAGGATAGAACCAGTGTGAATGGGTGATCAATGGTTGGCGTGGATTGAGTGGGCTGAAGGACTTGTTGCCATGCTGCATCTTTCAATCAATTCAATCAATAAAAAATGAGTAGAGCATCCAGCCCTTTGAACTTTCATCTCTTATTGTCAGTGGTGTATAAACGATCTGAGAAGAAGGTTTGCTGGAGTGAAGTGTCAAGCACTATGATTGAGAGATGATAAAATATAACACAGTGTATCTGAGCTGCAATAGGAGCCGTGTATTAAATGAAGCCTGTGTATTCAATAGACTGAGGGTCAACTCCACCATCTCGCACTGATTGTTAGGATGCATAAAGCTGCTAAAATGTCACCCAACACAGTCTCCGTAAAATGAACTTTACTGGAAGCACCAGGACATGCTCCACATTTCAACTACCCACAGGAGAAGATATTCTTCCTTTCATTCCCTTTAATCCTAACCTTAAACCCTATGCCTTCTGATCCTCTTTAATCCTCACCTTCTGTGCCAGTGTAGCGACCATAGAGAATGGTCCAGGTCGTCGAACCCTCGGATTGGCCAGCGAGGTCACGTGGGAACGCGACCATGAGGATTGGTCCAGCAAACGACATCGCTGATTGGCCAGCGATGTCAGGTGCGCGTTTGGCGCCCGTTTTAGCCAGTTCGGCGAAGTCTTCAAGGAAGACAGTAAGTTTATATTGGTTGTCCTGTAACTTGTTGTTTTGATTCTGTATTCGTGTATTGCGGCTGCAATAAACTTCGTCTACAACTAGCAAGTTTCGGACTCGCCATATTGGTGACCCCGACGTGATCTGGACGATCACCAACTGAGCAGGAACCCGACGCCTCGTTGACGATGACCGAGCAGGGCACACCGGAGTCAAGCGCGGCAGGCGTTCATCTTCCGTTATTTTGGACGTACGCACCGCAAGCTTGGTTTATCCACGCCGAGGCTCAATTCCACATAAAGAAGGTGTCGGACGATGCCACGAAGTACTTCTACCTCGTCAGCGCCCTATCGCCGGACACAACCAAGCGCATGATGCGGTTTATCATAAATTCACCTGCGGAAGACAAATACGAAACCATGAAGAAGGCATTACTGCGAACCTTCGGGTTAAATAAGCATGGTGGTGCGGCAAAACTTCTGCACCTACCGGAGCTTGGAGACCAACTGCCTTCCGTCCGCATGGCTGAAATGATGGTGCTAGCCGGTGAGCATACGGATTGCCCGATGTTTGAACAGGCATTCCGCGAGAAACTTCCCGAGGATGTCCGACTGCTGCTTACGGATTGTTCTTTTAAGGACCCCGAAGCATATGCAGCGAAAGCGGACGCGCTCATAGCGGGAAAAAACAAGGCAAGTGATTCCATCAACAAAGTCTCGACATCGGTGACCACGCCACAGCGACGGAAAGATGGCGCCACGTCTCCCGCCAATTCCCCGAAAGCCCGCCAAAAAGATCCACACAAGCGCGGCTGGTGCTATTATCACCTACGATGGGGTAACGAATCCCGCAACTGTCGTTTGCCTTGTACCTTCGCGGGAAATGCCTCGGCCGATCGTACATAGGGGCAGTTACGATTGGCCAGAACCGGCGCCTCTATGTCCATGATCGATTCACGGACACAGAATTTTTGGTAGACACCGGAGCCATCGTCAGCATAGTGCCGCCGACCGACCTCGAAACCAGATCGGGTAAGACAGGTCCCACCCTCATCGCGGTTAACGGCAGCCCAATTCGCACTTTCGGCACACGGAAGATGTCCCTTGCTTTAGGCCTCCGCACGTACGAATGGCCATTCATCATAGCCGACGTCAAACAAGCGATCCTGGGCGCAGATTTTCTCTGGGCTTTTTCACTGGTTCCTGATGTCCGCGGTAACGACCTCCGACCCGCTGCTGAAGACGAGCACGTCGCTCCGGCAATCGCCTCCCCGCCCAGCCCTACTGTCCAGGCCGTCGTCGCGGCCCCCGACTCGTATGCTGCGATTCTGGCAGAGTTCCCAGAGCTGCTCGTCCAACGTTTTGACGCACCTTCAGCTAAGCACGGTGTGGTCCATCACATCCGCACTGAAGGCCCTCCCGTTTTCGCTCGGGCCAGGAGACTACCGCCAGACAAACTGGTGGTGGCACGGGCGGAGTTCAGGAAGATGGAGGAAATGGGAATTGTTCGTCAGTCTGACAGCCCGTGGGCCTCGCCGTTACACATGGTCTCCAAGGCATCTGGGGGGTGGAGGCCATGTGGCGATTATCGGCGTCTCAATGCTGTCACCACGGCTGATCGCTACCCCATACCGCACCTACAGGACTTTTCATCTGGACTGGAAGGAGCGGTGGTGTTTTCCAAAATCGATTTGGTGCGAGGATACCATCAGATTCCGGTGCGACCGGAGGACATACAAAAAACTGCAACTATTACTCCGTTCGGGTTGTTTGAATGGTTGCGTATGCCTTTCGGTTTAAAGAACGCGGCACAGGCTTTCCAGCGACTGATGGACCGCGTGGGCAGGGGTTTACCCTTTGTGTTTATTTATTTAGACGACATCCTGGTAGCCAGCCCCTCAGTGCAAGAACACCAGGCCCATTTGCGGACCGTGTTCCAGCGGCTCCAAGACCACGGGCTCATTATTCAACCCTCCAAATGTCAATTCGGCCTGCCTGCTCTCGATTTTCTAGGTCACAGAATTACCCCTGCCGGCGCTGTCCCTTTGCCAGAGAAGGTGGAGGCTATCCGGGCTTTCCCCAGGCCTACCACAGTAAAAGGGCTGCAGGAGTTCGTAGGCATGGTTAATTTCTACCATAGATTCGTTCCGGCAGCGGCGCGAGTCCTGCGCCCACTTTTCCAATGCCTTGCAGGTAATCCGGTAGAGTTGTTGTGGTCCCCGACCGCAGAGTCGGCTTTTACGGCAGCTAAGGCAGCCTTGGCAGACGCCACCATGCTGGTCCATCCGAGCCCCTCCGCCCCCACGGCCCTGACGGTTGACGCCTCTGACGTGGCGGTGGGTGGAGTTCTGGAGCAGCAGGTTGGTGGCCGTTGGCAGCCTTTAGCGTTTTTCAGCCGGCAACTAAATTCGGCCGAGCTGAAATATAGCGCATTTGACCGAGAGCTTCTAGCTCTCCATTTAGCTGTCCGTCATTTCAGGTATTTGCTCGAGGGCCGCCCATTTGTGGCATTTACGGACCACAAGCCATTAACATTTGCTTTTTTGAAATTGTCTGACCCATGGTCGGCCCGCCAGCAGCGGCACCTGACTGCTATCTCAGAATTTACCACAGATGTCCGTCATATCGCGGGTAAGCTGAATGCCGTTGCTGACGCCCTGTCTAGACCTGCTTTTCCCCCTATTTCGGCGGTGGACTGCGAAGTGGATCCCCAGGAGCTCGCGGAGGCACAGCTCCTGGCGGATACCGTTTCGACGTACCAGTCCACCACTTCGGGATTGAAGTTGGCCCAGGTAGCTTGTGGGTCGGAGGGCACGAAAGTCTGGTGCGATGTTTCTCTTCCTCGCCCCAGGCCGGTAGTACTGCCCTCCCTCCAGCGCCGGGTTTTCGATGCCATTCATGGGCTGGCACACCCGTCCATCCGCTCCACCTCTGCCTTGGTGGCAGCGAGGTTTGTCTGGCATGGCCTGCGGAAACAGGTAGCGGGATGGGCACGTTCCTGCGTGCCCTGTCAGACCGCTAAAGTCCAGCGCCACGTCCAGTCCCCCGTACAGGATTTCGAAGTCCCGGCTTTTCGTTTTTTCCACATCCACGTGGATTTGGTCGGGCCTTTGCCTTCCTCCCGGGGCTACACCCACCTCCTCACGGTGGTGGATCGGTTCACCCGGTGGCCAGAGGCTTTCCCATTGTGTGATATCTCGTCAGCGTCTTGTGCTAGGACTTTGGCCCTTCACTGGGTAGCTCGTTTCGGGGTCCCGGCAGTTATTACAACTGACAGAGGACCACAGTTCACTTCGTCCCTCTGGGCCGCGCTGGCGGAACTGTACGGGTCCAAATTACAACCCACAACTGCATATCACCCCCAGGCAAATGGACTCGTAGAAAGGTTCCACCGCCAACTTAAGGCGTCCCTCTGTGCAAGGCTTGAAGGCCCAGACTGGGTAGACCAACTCCCTTGGGTTCTGTTGGGCATCCGGACGGCTCCTAAGCCAGATCTCGGTGCGTCGTCCGCAGAGCTGGTATATGGCTCGACCCTTCGAGTACCTGGAGATCTGTTTCCGGACACTTCAGCCCTGCTCCCTACAGTCCCATCAGCGTTAGCAGCTCTCCGGGAACGGGTGGGCTCCCTGGCTCCGGTGCCGACTTCACGTCATGGGTGTCCCATGGTACATGAACCGTCTTCCCTGAAGGACTGTGAGTTTGTTTTTTTGCGTAAAGATGCCCATCGCGCCCCGTTGCAGAGGGTCTATCAAGGGCCGTTTCGGGTTTTACGTAAGGGAACGGCTACTTTCACCTTAGACATGGGCGGCAAGAGTGAACTCGTCTCGGTGTCCCGGCTCAAACCTGCCCATTTGGACCCAGATCAACCAGTCCTGGTCGGTCAAACCCCTAGAAGAGGCCGACCCCCGTTAGTTCCGCCCAGTCCACAAACCCCCATTCCGACAGTTCCTCCGGGACCTCCAGTTTCGGCAGTTCCCCTAGGACCCCCCGTTTCGGCAGTTCCTCCAGGACCCCCCGTTCCGGTAGTTCCTCCAGAACCTCCCGTTCCGGCTGTTCCACCAAGTCCGGAACCTCCGGCTCCTGTGGTTCAGGCTGTCCCTCTCCGTACTCGTTATGGTCGCGAAATCCGGCTCCCTGCTAGGTTCCGCACCTCGGGTTCTGGGGGGGGGGTCATGTAGCGACCATAGAGAATGGTCCAGGTCGTCGAACCCTCGGATTGGCCAGCGAGGTCACTTGGGAACGCGACCATGAGGATTGGTCCAGCAAACGACATCGCTGATTGGCCAGCGATGTCAGGTGCGCGTTTGGCGCCCGTTTTAGCCAGTTCGGCGAAGTCTTCAAGGAAGACAGTAAGTTTATATTGGTTGTCCTGTAACTTGTTGTTTTGATTCTGTATTCGTGTATTGCGGCTGCAATAAACTTCGTCTACAACTAGCAAGTTTCGGACTCGCCATACCAGTGGCTTTAGAGCCTCTGCCCTGTAGACACCTGGAATACAGCCATGTACTGCAGTAACTCAGCGGGTCAGGCCGCATCTCTGGAGGGCATGGATAGGTGACGTATCGACCCGTTCAGTTGACCCTCTGAGGCCCTCCAACACTCTGTGTTTAGACTTTACTTTTAGACCTTAGCCTTTAGAGATACAGCATGGAAACAAGGCCTTCGGCCCACCAAGTGCATGCTGACCAGCAACCACCATGTACACTATCCTCTACACTAGATTTAGATTTGTTTTTAGATTTAGAGATAAAGCGCGGAAACAGGCCCTTCGGCCCACCGGGTCCGTGCCGCCCAGCGATCCCCGCACATTAACACTATCCTACACACACTAGGGACAATTTAAAAAAAAACATTTGCCCAGCCAATTAACCTACATACTTGTACGTCTTTGGAGTGTGGGAGGAAACCGAAGATCTTGGAGAAAACCCACGCAGGTCACGGGGAGAACGTACAAACTCCGTACAGACGGCGCCCATAGTCAGGATCGAACCTGAGTCTCCGGCGCTGCATTCGCTGTAAGGCCGCAACTCTACCGCTGCGCCACCGTGCCGCCCACTAGGGACAATTTGCAATTTTTTACCAAAGCCAATTAACCTACAAATCTGCACGTCTTTGGAATTTGGGAGGAAATTGGAGCACCCAGAGAAAACCCACGTGGTCACAGGAAGAAAGTAGAAACTCCGTACAGACAGCACCCGTAGTCAGGATCAACGTGGGTCTCTGGCGCTGTAAGGCAGCAACTCTACCACCCCTGTTCTGCACAAGATTCCAGCATCTGCAGTTTCTTGTGCCTCCAGCCCTCTACTCTCAGTTATACCTCAGAATGGGTAACTCGAAGAAATGCAGGTTATGTTTAAAAGACAAACACTGTCATTAGATTTGGGCCTTTGGGACTGGGAGGTGACTGGACGTCATATACCACGGAAACAGGCCCTTCGGCCCAAGTCGCCATGACAACCAAGATGCTCCATCTAAGTTAGTGCCTGCTTGTGACCCATATCCTTCTAAACCTTTCCTATCCACATCATATCACAGTTGGTTTTTCCTTTGGAATTTGCAGTGGCTAGCAACAATGTACAATGTCCGACCTTCATCACTCACAGGGGGATGATGCTCACTTGCGGTTCCCAGAGAGAAAGCTGGTGACTAGTGGGGACTAGTGTCGGAGTTTAGTCCCACCATACAAAGTCCTCACATGTTCCATGTGAGACCATTGACCGAGGTCACTTGCAAGCGTGAGAGCGACCCCCACCAGACCTCGCCCCACTGTGACCATGGCAACGGGAAATGTTCTCTGGAACCCTTCCCTCCATTTTGCCAGCAGTTCCCTGTAACTTCAATCAATCCAGGAGTGGAACCTTTCAAACATTTGAGGCAATTTCCAAAAGGAGGAGTAGATAAAATAATAAAAAAGATAGATTGCAGGAGAGGCTAAAACTAATAGCCAGTAGGGAATTCTAGATAAGGCTGCGTGGAATTTATAACATGCTACTCAGTGGGAGTTGAGGCGAATATCATAAATGCACGCCTGAGGAATTTGCACATGCAGGAAAAATGAACTAAAGATATATTGATAGAATTGAGTAATGGGGCAGGAGACGGCTCATTTGAAGCACAAACACTGGCATGGACCAGCTGAGATGATGACATACTTTTGCTGGAGTAAATTCATATTTCTGTGCAACCAGCAAAGTTTCTAAAAGAGCAGGCTGTTTATCGGGAAACCAAGGGCGCCGAGATCATAATAATTGCCTTATACATAAATTTATACTTTGGTCTTTAGCGTTACAGTGCGGAAACAGGTCCTTCGGCCCACCGAATCTGTGCAACCAGCCATCCCCGTATACACCATCCTACACACTAAGGACAAATTACAGAAGCCAATTAACCTACAAACATGCACGTTTTTGTAGTGTGGGAGGAAACCAGAGCATCCGGAAAAAACCCACATGATCACAGTGAGAATGTACAAACCCCGTACAGAGAGTATCCATAGTCAAGATCAAACCCGGGTCACTGGCGCTGTTAGACAGCAGCACTAATGTTGGGCCGTAGGGCTTGTTACCAGTGATGGAAAGTAGCGCAGTAGTAGAGTTGCTACCTTACAGAGCCAGAGACCCGGGTTCAATCCTGACTACGGACGCTGTCTGTGCAAAGTTTATACATTCTCCGTGTGACTGCGTGAGTTTTCTCCCACATTCCAAAGACGTGCAGGTTTGTAAGTTAATTTTCTTCTTCAATTTGTCCCTAGTATGTAGGGCAGAACTGGTGTACAGGGTGATGGCTGGCCGGACTCGGTGGGTCGATAGGCTCATTTCCAGGCTGTATCTCTAAAAGTAAAAACTGAAACAGTTCCCAGCAGCCATGGCTTTGTTACTGTTACTATGATGGGGCTCGAGCAGTCAGAGTGACCTGGAGATGTTGAATGAGTGGAGGAAAGCAGCTGTGTGATGGCGATGACTACGTTATATCCTATGTTTAGCTGTGGCAGAATGTCCTCCAGATGACATTAACCTTCATTGCCATTTATCTCCTTGTTTAAGGATTGAATGTCAACATGAGACACATGTGGCTTTCTGTGAATCAAATGCACAGGAACCAGATGTGTAGTAATCAGTCCATTCCCTTATCAGAACCACATTTTCAAATGACACTGCAAGAGGGCAATTCCACAATTGAAACGGTTGATTAATGCCTTTAATTCCCACTCACAATGTGTTGATCAGTACATTTTGTACCTGTTTAGTTTTGATCTACGTGTAAATATTTAACCAATCCTACGCACATTTCACAGAGAAATTTGCAGTAGCTACATACACACTGGATATCTCCTGACAGATTAAAAAAGACACAAAGTGCTGGAATAACTTAGCAGGTCAGGCAGCATCTCTGGAGAACATGGATAGATGATGTTTCTGGTCGGGACCCTTCTTCAGACTGAGAGTCCGGTTCCAAGTCACTTGTACATGTTCCCCAGAGATGCTGCCTGACCCGCTAAGTTATTCCAGCACGATGTGTCTTTTGCAAACCAGCGCCCGTTGTTTCTATCTCAACTCGAATGGTTGGGTAATGGTGTTACAGGAAAGGTTGCAGGAGGTTTGGATGAGATGGGAATGGGTATCTTATGGGTCCTTTACTCATCCCACCATGTTGGCCTGCATCGGAACATGAAGGAAGTTTCCTCCTGGAGCCTGCAGCAAATCAGTCAGAACTAAATGTGTACATCAAAACTCACCACCTTCAGCTCGGGGAACGATATCATTCTGGGATAATGCAGGGTCTTGGTGGTGAGGCTCATTGGTGATGTTAACTGCCTGTACTCCACAGTGCACAGTGGCAGCACAGTGGTGCAGCAATAGAGTTGTTGCCTTACAGTGCCAGAGTCCCGGGTTCGATCATGACTACGGATGCTGTCTGCACAGAGGTTTAGGGCAGTTAGGAAACATAGAAACATAGAAAATAGGTGCAGGTGGCCCTTCGAGCCAGCACCACCATTCATTGTGATCACAATCAGTAACTGGTGCCTGCCTTCTTCCCATATCACTTGATTCCACTAGCCCCTAGAGCTCCATCTAACTCACTTTTAAATTCATCCAGTCAATTAGCCTCTACTGCCTTCTGTGGCAGAGAATTCCACAAATTCACAGCTCTCTAGGTGAAAAAGGTTTTTTTTTCATCTCAGTTTTAAATGGCCTTCCCTTTATTCTTAGACTGTGGCCCCTGGTTCTAGACTCCAACATTGGGACATTTTTCCTGCATCTAGCTTGTCCAGTCCTTTTATACGTTTCTATAAGATCCACTCTCATCCTTCTAAATTCCAGTGAATACAAGCCTAGTCTTTCCAATCTTTCCTCATATGACAGTCCCGCCATCCCGGAGATTAACCTCGTGAACCTATGCTGCACTGCCTCAATAGCAAGGATGTCCTTCCTCAAATTAGGAAGTGACAAAAAAGACTAGGCTAGCCAGACATGAATGCCTGAAGACCCTTTCCCACTATATTATTTCAGGTATTACAAAATGCTGGAGTAACTCAACAGGTCAGGCAGCATCTAGGAGAGAGGGAATGGGTGACGTTTCGGGTCGATGTTCAGTCTGAAGAAGGGTCTCGACGCGAAACGTCACCCATTCCCTCTCTCCTAGATGCTGCCTGACCTGCTGAGTTACTCCAGCATTTTGTGATACCTTTGATTTGTACCAGTATCTGCAGTTATTTTCCTACACATATTATTCAAGGTACTACTTTTGACAGAAAATAGACACCAAAAGCTGGGGTAACTCAGTGGGTCAGGCGGCATCTCAGGAGAAAAGGAATAGATGACGTTTCTTATCGAATTCCTTCTTCTCTCCGTTTGAAGAAGAGTCTCAACCCGAACCTTTTCTCCAGAGATACTGCCTGACCCGCTGAGTTACTCCAGCTTTCGGTGTCTATCTTGTCAAAAGTTGTACCTGGAATAATAAAGCAGTAAAGGGTCTTCAGCCATTCATGTCTGGCTAGCCTAGCTTGTTTTGCCATTTCCTAACTGCCCTAAATTGAATGGCTTTCTGAGCCATTTCAGCGTGCGGTTCATGACATCATAGAGTCAAAGTCATACAGCATGAAAAGTGGCACTTCACCTCAAGTTGTCCATGTCAATCAAGATGCCCATCTACGATGGTCCCATTTGCCTGCATTTGACCCATATTCCCCAAAACCTTTCTTATCCATGTAGATGCACAACTGCCCCTTTGTGTTATTGTAACTGCCTCAACAACCTCCTCAGGCAGCTTGTTCCATATACTCATATACTCATCACCCTCTGGGGAACATGTTGCCTTCGGCTTTCTATTAAATCTTTCTTCTCTCACCTTAAGCCTACGTTCTCTAGTTCTTGATATCCAAAACTTGGAAAAAGACTGTAAGCATTCACCCTGTCTCTGCCCTTCGTGATTTTATACTTCACCTCACCCGGCCTAAGAGCCACATTTTCGGGGGGCTTCCAGGGGGGCATTTCAAGTGCGCTTTCAGAATTTTGTCTGGATTAAAGGAGGTGCCGGACCACCAGTTGCCGGGTAGTAGGTTAGTTGCACGGGGTATAGAGATCAAATGGTAAAACCTCAGAGGAGTGGAGCAAAAATCGAGAGCGGGGAGGGAGATGAACATAAAAGGATCAGTGTAAGTGGGCCCTTGTGAGTTGGCACTGACTCAGAGGGCCGAAGGTCCTGTTCCCATGGAGTATAACTCAATGATTGTTGAAGTTGATACTTTATCACTCTAGCCTGAATGACCTCCCTCTAGGCCTGTGATATAATCAATCACCTGCTCTAGTCTTTCAGATGGAAACACTATTTGTAAGTACGATAATTATTTTCCACAGTTCAAACATTTCAGCATCATTGTGTAACATTACACCTGGAGTCTGAACAACGTTCATCACCATCGACACTTGGTAATCAGCAATAGGCTACCAAAGGCAATTGCACTCACTGATTTAAAGTCAGACTTTTTTGCAACTTCTCACGTTGCAGTAAATGCTTTGTAAGCAATGTCTTACAGCTGCAAATATTGCACATGTAGGCAAGAACTGACTCTGTCAACAGACGTGACATTTGAACTTTTCCTTTCTTACCCTTTGTAATAAGTGGATCCTGTCCCCGATGGTGAACTGACACTCAGGAAGGCTAGCATCTCAGCTCAGATAAGGATGTGTTTCCAACACCCACAGTCCTGGGCACCATTGAGGGATATCTGCTTCAGGTGAAGAGTCATTGAGCCTTTGAGTGAATTATTCTTCAGCATAACTCTGTGTGTGTCAGGCAAGTCGACCATTTATTGCTTGTCCATAAATTATTTTAGAGGATATGGTGGCGCAGCGGTAGAGTTGCTGCCTTACAGCGTCAGAGATCCGGGTTCACTCCTGACTACGGGTGCTGCCTGTACAGGGTTTGTATGTTCTCCCCGTGACCAGGTGTGCTTTCTCCGGGTGATCTGGTTTCCTCCCACACTCCAAAGACAAACGGGTTTGTAGGCTAATTGGCTTTGGTAAAAATTGTAAATTGTCCTTAGTGTGTAGGGATAGTGTTAATATGGGGTGATCGGTAATCGGCACGGACCTGTTGGACCAAAGGCTCTCTTTCCATCTCTAAAGTCTAAAGTGTAAAGTTCAGTGAGAATCCCACCATACATGAGGCACAATCATACTAAGTTTAAGAGTGCAAAATAGGAAACCACACTGAGGCAGGACACAATTTCACCGAGTTTTAATTGCCATCTTGTAGCCTTCAAGTCCAAAATCTATTTAAAAAGCATGAGCCTTAACTTGGCCATAAAGGTCCATTGGTCTGGTGACGGCACTGCGTTGGAGGTTCAGGAGTCGGCCTGGCCAGGCAACGTGTCGATGTCCTCCACCGCTGCTCCGCCGCTCCGTGCTGCTGCAGGCCGCATCTGTCTGGCCACTTGGTCTACTGGAGCCCGCTGGGCCTCCCACAGCCCACACCACTGACTCAACCAGTCCCATGCCCTAACATCGGCCCGTGAACACGCTGTCCTCCACCTGCGACGGCCATCGCTCAGTCTCCATGCTCAAGGGCGCCTTCCGCAGCCAACCCAGAGAAACTCTGAGTGCCCACAAGGGCCATGGGGGGGGGGGGGGGGGTAAGCACCCAGCCCGCTCACTACCATCGCTCTCTTTCTCCACCCACCGCTGCCAACATCTTCAATTCCATTTAACTAGAGGCAAAGGGGTGATTGTTTTCTTTAAGTATGCAATACCGCGAGGGACAAGGATAAAATGAATGCGCACAGTTTTTCTCCCAAGGTAGAAAACTAGAGATGATAGGCTTAAGATGAGAGGGGTGAGACTGAAGAGGGACCTCGAAAGAGCAACCATTTCACTCAGAGGGTAGCCTGTATCTGGAATCAGCTGCCAGAGGAAGCTATAGAAGAGGACTTACAAAAAAAATCACTTTTACAGATATATAGATGGTAAGGGTGAAGAGGAAAATGGGAGAATTGTGGACTGAACTCAGACCAAGGGACTCACACAAACCAACTTCCCATTCAAGGCGTAGCTATGGGCACTTGCATGGGCCCCAGCTATGCCTGCCTCTTTGTAGGGTACGATGAACAATCACTGTTCCAGGCGTACACTGGCCCTATCCCTCAACTCTACCTCCGCTACATTGATGACTGCATCGGTGCTACCTCCTGCACTGATGCAGAACTCACTGACTTCATTAACTTCTTCATTACTACTAATTTCCATCCTGCACTCAAATTACTTAGACCATCTCCGACATCTCCCTACCGTTTCTTGATCTCACCGTCTCCATCACAGGGGACAGACTATCGAATGACATCTATTATAAACCCACCGACTCCCATAGCTATCTAGACTACACTTCTTCCCAGCCTGCCTCCTGTAAAGACTCTTCTATCCCCTACTCACAATTCCTCCGTCTATGCTGCATCTTTGGTCCTCATGTTGATAAACAGCAAGAAAAGTTTCCAAACGTGATGGAAAGACTGGAGGAAAGTCTATGTACTGAGAGCTCTCTTATATCTGCATTAAGAAGGCATTTAAACACACCTGAGCAATTACAAACACCTGTGAAGCCATGTGTCTCAAACATGATGGTGCCCTGAAATGGGGGGACTATGTATAAACACAGCTGTAATTTCTACATGGTGAAGATTCAAGATTCAATTTAATTGTCACATGTTCCAATTAAGGTACAGTGAAATTTGAGTTACCATACAGCCATACAAAGTAAAAAGCAACAAGACACACAGCCACATAAAATAAAATTTAACATAAACATCCACCACAGTGGAATGCACATTCCTCATCGTGATGGAAGGTAATAAAGTTCAATCATCGTCCTCTTTGTTCACCTGTGGTCGGGGCTGTTGAACCATCCGCAGTCGCTGCTGCCGATGGTCCGACTGTCTGAAGCCCTCGCGTCGGGATGATCGAAACTCCGGCGTCGGGATGGTTGAGACCCTCTGCAGCATGGAGCTCCCGAGTCAGCCTCTTCTTACCGGAGACCGAGGGCTTCACGGTGTTAAAGTTCACAGGCCCCGCGGTTGGAGCTTCACAGTCGATCCTCGGCAAAGGATCGCAGCTCGCGATGCTAAAGTCTGCACAGCGCCCGTGGGTTGAAGCGCCGGGACGGTCTCCAGGAAAGGCCGCACCACTCCACGATGTTAGGCCGCAGAGGGGACGGAGATACGATACGGAGAAAAATCGCATCTCCGTCAAGGTTAAGAAATTTAAAAAAAGTTTCCCTCAATTCCCCCACCCCCCACATAAAACAAATCAAGAAACACTAAAACATACTTTAACACATACTTAAAATAATAAAAATCAGTAGAAAAACAGACAGACTGTTGGCGAGGCAGCCAACTAGTGGCTCCACCTGGTGAAACCAAAATGTATAAAAATACCCTTTAATAAAATCTGACAAAATGCACTTTAACCACGTGTGACTTTTTTCTATTACAAATCTCCAATTGTGGAGTACAGAGGCAAATAAATAAATGATGGGTCTTTGTCCCAAAACATTATGGAGGGCACTGTAAAATTATATTCCATATGGACTGCTGGGGATAAAAATCTTGAAATACTCAATGGGAAGCCGTTGCATTCCCTTTACGTTGAGCAAAGGAGGCAAGCCCAATTCACTTCTGAAACGATCTTCTAGAGATAATTTCTCGAGAGATTTCTCACAAATTTCTCAGTGAAATTGGCAGCTGTTAATATTTCACCCTCATCTTTCCAGCTAAATGGGATAATGCACCAAGACAGCAGCTGGGCTAATTTAAATATTTGTATTAATATCTCAATAAAATAAATTGTTCATCAAATTCCAGTTCAATATTTACTGATCCGTGTTTAAAGAAAGACTCGGATTGTGAACCTGGTCAAAGCTGTTGGGAAAGATAAGATATGGCACGTTCTCTATGTGAATTAAATGAAAACTCACTCGTTATTTGTGGCGGCAGAATTGTGGTGTGCCGCCCAATAAATGCAGCGTGTTCACTATCCCAACTTGTAGGGCTTTGGTTATGCCTCATTCATAGTATTACGTGCAGTTCTGGTCGCAAGAACTGGAAAAATGTGAAGGCTTCAGAAAGGGCGCAGAGGAGGTTTATCAGAACGTTGCCTGGATTAGAGGGTTTCAGCGACAGGGAGAGGTGGGACACACAGATTGTTTTCTCTGGAACGATGGAAGTTGAGGGGAGACTTGATAGAAGTATATATAAAATCATGAGAGGCATAGTAGACAGTCAGAACCATTTTCCCAGTGGAAATGTCCAAAACTAGAGTTTCGTAGCAATAAGGTGAGCAGGGAAAAGTTTAATGGAGATGTGCGGTGTAGGGTTTTTACACAGAGACTGGAACACCCTATCAAGGTTGGTGGTGGAGGCAGATACGATAGTGGTGTTTAAGAGGCTTTTAGATAGGCACATGGAAGTGCAGGGAATTGAGAGATATATATCATGTGGAGGCAAATGAGATCAGTTTGACGTGGCATCATGTTCGGCACAAACGTTGTGGACTGAATGGCCCACTCCTATGCTGTACTGTTCTACGTTCCATGTTCTATACTCTTTCCTTACAATGATACGTCAGTGGTGGCTCTGTTAGTAGCATTTGACTCTCTAATAGAAACTGGAAATGGACTGTAAATTTATGTCTCACTCCTGAGACCTGAGCATAAAATAATCCAGGCTAACACTCCAGCATTAACTGAGTGCCAGACTGTTAGGGGTACAATGTTTTTAATGCAACAAAGTTGTTCATTTGCTCTTTTGAGTGGCTTGTAAAAAAAAAAATCCCTGTGGCATTGTTTCAATGGAAGGCAGAGAGTTTATCTCCAATGTGCCCACTATATCCCTCCCTCAATCCACACACAATTATCTGGTCAATATCTCAAACTAGTTATTGCTTTCGCTAGAAGTGCCTAGTGACCATGCCTAAATATATGTAAATAATTGATTACAAAGAGCTTCGGGATGGTCCTGAGGTCATGGAGGGCACTATATCAATGCAGGTCACTCGTTCTTTCCTACCGCCCCTTAGGTCTTCCATCTCTATGTACAGAAAGATTCAATAATTGTGCCAAATGCGAGGGGATAGCTATCAGCGTCCTATTATCATTCTATTATTAGTTCTGAAGAAACTTATCTAATTGCAAGAACTGACCGCTGTTTATTGAGCAGAGCAAATGACAACGTTTGTTTAGTGATAATGTTTTATGAGCAGCACATCCTTCCCAATTTCTTGTTGGCAGCCTTTTGCAGTACCTTTGTGGCACTGCTTGCAAAAGAACATAACAAGATGCGAAATAGATATTGTTCAATATGTGCTGATTGAACCTGGCAAGGCATACACAAAAAAGACCAAATGTGCCACTATGTTCATGCAAATTGGTTTATAGGTTAATTATTTTTTTCAAAGATCCATCCATTTTGTAAGCTGTACATTTTGTTTCTGACTGAAATCGTAACTGACTGAAATCGTAACTGACTCGTATTTCTACACGTTCAAAGAAGAACATATTATATTATCTCAGCTATTTAACACAATCTGGGAATACTCCAGCACTTGTCAGTGATGTTAGTGTTCCGCTTTATTGTACGTTTTCATTTTTACTGGGAGTGAATAAAACACAGTCACACTTCATTTGCAGAAATGAAATAAAATGATAAAATGAAACAATAAATGAAACAATAAATGAAAAGATGCCACTGTTGATGAATTCTTTGCAATTGGTATTTATGGTCTGTGAGCCATGGATTCTTCTACTATTGATTGATAATGGGGTTCTTGATATACATCAACAACTCTCTGCAATTTCTTGAGGGATTTCGAGGAATATGGGCTAAATGCAAAAATGGGACTCACTCAGGAAGGCACCTTGGTTAGCATGGATGGGTTGGGTAGAAGGGCCCATTTCTGTGTTTAGTTTAGTTTAACTTAATTTAGAGATACAGGGTGGAAAGAGGCCCTTTGGCTCACTGTGTCCACGCCGGCCGTTGATCACCTGAACACTAGTGCTATGCTCTACACACCAGGGGCTATTTACAGATGCCAAGTATCCAACAAACCTGCACGTCTTTGGAATGTGGGAGGAAACTGGAGCAGCTGGAGAAGACACACGCGGTCACAGGGAGAACGTGCAAACTCCACACAGGCAGCACCCCTCGTCATGATTGAACCGGGTCTCTGGCGCTGTGAGGCAGCAGCTCTACCACTGTGCCACTCTGCTGTATAAGTACATGACTCAAAATTATTAGTGGTAAAGTGCTCCTTTGCTTGGTGCAGCCAATGCCAAGGCTCTGTGGGGGAGGACCGCGGTCTAGGGTCCTTCCGCTGCTGCACAAGGAGGGCAGGGTGTGTCGGAGATGCCCTTCAAAATAAGGGAACGGATTCCACGCCAGTGGGCCACATGAGTGGCAAGGGTGGGGGGTAATTTTATGTAATTGATGTATTGAATGTACGTATTGAATGTATGTATAGCCTCCGAGATCGTCGGATGGAGTTTTGGATGGCACATGTTTTGTATATATTTATTTCTTGAATAAAGTATTTTTTTTATTTAAAAAAAAGTGCTCCTTAGGTCCATTGAAGTCCGAATGAAGTTCAAAGGAAGTTCCCGGACTTAGACTCAGCGATGGTGAGGCAGTGCTAACAGTCATCTGAACCAGGATGGTAAACAACTAGCAGAGGTGATGTTTCCCTGCACCTTCTGCCCATGTTCTTGGAACCGAAAGCAAAAATGACATAAAGCCACCATTTGAATGAAGTTGAACTTGTTAACGAAGAATTTGTAAAGATTGAAGAGCTGTAGCAACTCAGATCTCAAAATCTCCAAGGAGCACGGATCAGAAAGCAGAGACACAACCCACTTGAATACAAGTATGGCAGCTACACTCAGGCAATAGCACAGTCAGATAATAAGCATTATGTGAGATAGAAAAGAGATAAAGCAACAGTGGAAACAGTTCAGAAAGGTTCAATCTCAATCTATCGGCAGATAAATATGAGATATCCCATAGCAATCAGAGCTATTAACACTTCAGTGTGAATCACATTTCAAACACATTTCTTTAGCTGCGGTTTTCTTTGGGGCTCATGAGTGACATCCCATTATGTGCAGAATGTCCTCATTTCTTCACTGTCAGAGTGCAATTAAGGTGTCTCATAGGTTCTCCAACAAGGAGACATTCAGTCAATTGGCCGGGTCTGGTTACTTTAGTTAGTTTAGAAATGTAGCATGGAAACACGCCTTTGGCCCAACGAATACATGCCAACCATCTGTCCCCCTTTCACAGTAGTTCTATGTTATTCCACTTTCCCACTCCCTAACTAAAGGCAATTTTACAGAGGCGAATTAACCGACAAACCCCCATATCTTTGGGATGTGGTAGGAAATCCTCATGTTAACCCAATCATTCCCGGGATCATTCTCATGAACCTCGTCTGGACCCTCTCCAACGCCAGCACATGCTACACAGTGCTTGCTTCTTATCTACTACAAATCACCCTATCAAAACTACTTTCATCCTCAAGTACACTTCGGCTTGCCCTTAAAAACATCAGCCACATTCATTTCAACTCTTGAAATATATTTCTGCAACAATCCTTTGTTTGCTGTAGGTACGTGGGCTATACGTGTTAAATGCATTTATAGGCTTGGATCCTCCATTGTGGTCCGGCTGCCCTAGGCTGCCTATGAACTTTTTTATTTCAAAAATTAACTTTATTCAGAATTTAAAAATTATAGAAAACAAACCCTGTGCAAAAAGCTCTTCATACATTCATTGGTGTCATACTCAGCAGTGCTTGCACCCTTCTTTAAAGAAAGTATTTAAAATACATTTGGACAGGTTCATGGATAAGAAGGGTTTAGATGTATATGGTCCAAACGTGGACAGGTGTGACTGGTGTAGATGGGGTATCTTGGTCAGCATGGGCAGTTGGGCCAAAGGGCCTGTTTCCATGCTGGATGACTATGACTCTATAAAACACCAGCACAGCAGTAGTTCTTGTCATTGACATTTCCACCTACTGTCTACCCTATCTATGCCTCCCATAATTGTATACACGTCTGTCAGATCTCCCCTTCACCTCTGGCTTGCCAGAGAAAATAATCCAAGTTTGTCCAAACGCTCCTTGTTGCTAATACCTAATTCAGGCAGCATTCTACTAAACCTCTTTTGCATCATGTTTATGAAATGGACTACACTGAAGCTGGCAAATTGCCTTTGGTTTGTTTAGTTTGAAGTACAGACAATCTGTACACTGTGAAAAAGCACAGCAGTGTTGTGAATGATCTGTACAGTGTTAATCCACAGTCTGTGGAAACCTGTGAGTTCAAATCCACCCAGAATTGAAGCACGATAATTATATTTCTTCTTCTGGGTTACAGAACTTTGTTTATTCTTAAGCTGATCAAAGCACTCAGATGTTCTGCAGAAATTAAATGAATATAGAACAGGGAACATGGAACAGTACAGCACAGTAACAGGTCCTGCAACACACAATGTTTGTTCCGAACATGATAACTAAGTGGTCTGATCTCATCCGCATCCACATGATCCATATCACTCTATTCCCTGCACTTCCACGTTCTCTGCCTATTTAGAAGTCTCTTAAACATCACTATCATTTCTGCCTCCACCATCACCCCAGCAGTACGTTCCAGTCCCCACTAACCTCCGTGTAAAAAAACTTACCACGCACATCTTCATTAACGCAATATTCTACACACTAGGGACAATGTACAATTTACAATACACACTAGGGACAATGTACAATTTACAATTTGCAGATGCCAATTAACCGACAAACCCACATGTCTTTGGGGTGTGGGAGAAAACTGGAGCACCCGGAGATATCCTATGCGGTCACAAGAATAACGTATAAAACTCCATACAGGCAGCACCCGTAATCAGGATCGAACCTGGGTCTCTGGCACTGTAAGGCAGCAACTCTACCACTGCGCCACTGCGCCACCCTGAAAATGGTCTGTAAATGGTCTTTAAGTTCACATGCTGAAAATTCAAAGATCTTTCATAATAGAAGTTAAGAAATTATAGCTAAAAGAACAGAATATGAGACACTATTGTTAGAGACTTCATGCTTCACTTCATAGAATTTACATCACATGTAATGACAGCTCATTAAATCGACTTTTCACGCACAGTATTGCTGTAAGTAAAATAAAAGATACATTTCTTGTACTGATGCTCAAAATGTTTGCAGAGTCAATACACTGAAGACAGCACATGTTTAAATCTGGCAGATTTGGTCATGACATTTCATGGGATTATTCCCCAGCTGCCATGTAATGCGAGAGTCCCATGTGAAGCTTCAGCATTACGGGACATACTCTGAGGGAAGAACCCAAGACAGGCCCAAACTGGAGAAAGCAAGACTAAGATCATACACAGACGTGCGCAAAAAGATTAATAACTTCATAAGTTATAGGAGCAGAATTAAGCCATTCGGCCCATCAAGCCTACTCCGCCATTCAATCATGGCTGGTCTATCTCTCCCTCCTAATCCCATTCCCCTGCCTTCTCCCCGTAACCCCTGACACCCGTGCTAATCAAGAATCTGTCAATCCCCACCTTAAAAATACCAAAATTTCAATTACTTTAACAAAGCTCACGTCGAATTAAATTCTCACCGTATTCTGATGGAAGTTCATTTCTATAAAGGTAATTACAATTGATAAAATTATTTGCAGATGAGCTGCTGTAGTGACTGCATTTTCATAATATTTCAACAGAAACATTTAGTTTAGTTTAGTTTAATATAGTTTAGTTCAGAGATACAGTGCGGAAACAGGCCCACGAGTCCGCGCTGACCAGCGATCCCCGCACACTAACTCTATCCTGCACACATCAGGGACAAGTTTTACAATTTGACCAAGCCCAATACCTTACAAACCTGCACGACTTTGGAGTGAGGGAAGAAACTGGAGCACCTGGAGAAAACCCACGCAGGTCACAGGGAAAACGTACAAGCTCCATACAGGTAGTCAGGATCGAACCCATGCCTCTAACACTATTAGGTAGCAACTCTACCACTGCACCACCGTGCCACCCTTTAGCGTCATAAAACATTGAACAGTACAGCACGGGAACAGGTCCTGCCGAACATGATGCCAAGATCAACCTTTATCTGCCTGCACATAATCCATATCCTTCCATTCCCTACATATCCATGTGCTTATCGGAAACCTTTATCTGCCTGCACATAATCCATATCCTTCCATTCCTTGCATATCCATGTGCTTATCGGAAAGTCTCTCAAATGCTACTATCGTATCTGCTTCAATCACCCAGCAGCATAATGCGGGCACTCACCACCCTCTGTGTAACATGCCCCACACAACTCCCTTTGCCCCTTCAAGCTTTGCCCTCTACTGTTCGATATTTCATCCTTGGAATTAGCTTCTGACTGCTGAAGTATCCTCCTTTTTCCAGTTTAATGACATCCCCCCACAACATGGTGACCAGAACCGCACACAATCTTATACATGAGGCTTCACCAACATCTTGTAGAACAATTTGGAATTACAATGTCCACTGCCCTGCTCTTGTCAATCCTCTTGGTGATCTGTTCAAAACACTATCAAATTGATGGGGCATGATTTGCCGAGCATAAAGTTGTGCTGACTATGTCTAATCAGTCCTTGCCTATCCAAAGATCTCAGTCCCTATCCCACTCTGAAGAATGGTCCCAACCTGAAACATTCCCTATCTATGTTCTCCTGTCAGAGATGTTGTCTGGCTCATTGAGTTACTCCAGCACTTTGTGTTTTTTCTTGACTCTCCAAACGCTGTCGATTCTGACCCTCAGATATCCCCCTCCAATAGCTTACCCAACATTGACGTCAGGCTCTCTGGACTATACTTTAGTTCTTATTTGAGAGATACAGCGCGGAAACAAACCATTCAGCCCACCGAGTCTGCATCGACCAGTGATCCCCGCGCATTAACACTTTCCTACACACACTAAGAGCAATTTACAATTTTACCCAAGCCGATTAATCTAAAAACCCTGTACTTCTGAAGTCTGGAAGGAAAACGGAGCTCCCGGGGAGAATCCATGCAGGTTACGGGGAGAACGTACAAACTCGGTACAGACAAGTACCTGTAGTCAGAATCTAACCCGGCTGTCTGACGCTATGGCAGCAAATCTACCACTACACCACTGTGCCACCCTTCTCTGGTTTATCATTGCAGAATTTAAAGTCCTAGAATCATACAGCGTGGAAACAGGCCCATCGGACCAACTTGCCCACACCAGCCAACATGTCCCACTGCACTGCATTTGGCCCCTATCCCTCTAAACCTATCCTGTCCATGTACCTGTTTAAATGTTTCTTAAATGTTGTGATAGTACGTGCCTCAACTACCTCCTCCAGCAGCTGGTTCCCTTTTGTGTAAAAAAGTTACTCCTCAGGTGCCTGTTAAATTTTTCCCTCCTCACTCTAAACCTATGTCTTCCGGTTCTTGTTTCCCTTACACTGGGCAAGAGACTGTGCGTTTACCCGAACTATTCCTCTCACGATTTTGTACACTTTGTACACTTCTATAAGATCAACCCTCGTTCTCCTGCACTCCAAGGAGTTGTAGCCTCCTCAACTGCCCCCTTTAGATCAGGCCCTTGTGTCCTGGCAACAACCTCGTAAATCTTCTCTGCACCCTTTCCAGCTCGACAACATCCTTCCTGTAGCATGGTGCCAAAAACTGAACACCATACTCTAAATGTGGCCTCACCAACATCTTATACAACTGCAACATGACACCCACCCCCTCCGAACCTTTATACTCAATACTCTGACTGATGAAGGCCAAAATGCCGAAAGCCTTTTTGACCACCCTATCTACCTGCAACGTCACTTTCAAGGAACTGCGTACCTGTACTCCTAGATTCATCTGCTCTACAAGATTGGAGGCTTTTTAAAAAATAAAGACACGACATTAGCCATCCTCCAATCTTCCTGTACCCTTCCATGGTTAAAGATGATGCATATATATCTCCAGCGGGGCACCAGTAACTTCTTCCCATATGCCTACAATCTCCAGTTATCAGTCTAGTCAATCTCCTCTGAATTACATCCTTCCCTAAACCAAGAAAATGCTGCACACAGTACTCTAAGCGCAGTCTCATCAATGCCCTACATAACTGAAGCATAACTTCCCTGAAAAATATACAAAAAGTTACGGGGATAAGGCTTAGTAAGAGATTATTCAAAAGGTGATGATTAAAGAAGAGATTTTGGAGACAAAACCATTCACGTCAACGAATTCTATGAACGTTGAACCATGGACTTTGTCGGAATAAGAACATTTAGAAAATAAATCATCATTTTCTAACTAACACAAAATGTCTGACTGATTCTTTTATCTCAAGTTGAACTCCTTACGAAATTAAAGGTTACTTGAAACGTTATTACTTCCTCTCCGGTATAAAATATCAGGTCATATGCCACATTAAATTATTTAAATGCAGAAATTAGCAAGTCTCTCGCCTGCTTTCTCAGCCTGATGCATTCTGCAGGAGAGAAAGGTAATTAAGGGCATCCAGGAGTGAGGTCAATGCAATGTAAATTCATGCCAATCATCAATCAGGTGTTCAGCCTGCATCGCCCCACGCCTGCTGCCCATTTTACATTAATAGCACTTTCTTCATCTTGGCCTCAACACAGTTTGTCTGGCGTTGACATAACATGGACAGAATTTTAGTTGCAAATCTCAAAGATCACAACTTAAACAGAACATAGAACATTTTCGGCCCACAATGTCCGCGCCGAACATGATGCCAAGTTAAACAGATCTCTCCTGCCCACTTATGATCCATTCCCCCTTATTCCATGCATACCCACGTACCTATCCAAACACCCACTACCGTGTCTGCCTCCACCACCATCCCTGGGAGTGGATTCCAGACACCCATGGATGGCACAGCGGTGGAAAAGCTGCATTACAGCGCCAGAGACCCAGGTTCGATCCTGACTACGAGTACAGAGTTTGTATGTTCTCCCTGTGACCGCGTGGGCTTTCTCTGATAGCTCCAGTTTCCTCCCGCACTCCAAAGATGTACAGGTTTGTAAGTTAATTGGCTTTGGTAAATTGTAAAAAATTGGTCCCAAGTGTGTAGAATAGTGTTAGTGTACGGGGTGATCACGGGTGGGCGCACGGAATCGGTGGGCGCAATGGCCTGTTTCCATGCTGTATCTCTAAGGACATAAAGTCTAAAGTCACCCACCTTTTTTTGTGTAAAAACACTTGACCTGAACATCACCTTTAAATTTTGCCCCCTCTCACTTTAAAGCAATGCCCTCTCATCGTTCACATTTCCATCCTGGGAGAAATTCATGGCTGTCTACCCTATCTATGCCTCTCATAATTTTACGTAGTGTATAAAATGTCTGTGATTTTGATCTGCGGTACTTTCTAAAATGCAATGCTAAAATCAGATCTCACCACGACTGCAATGGCTCGAGGCTGCATTAGTCACTGTTGAGAGTTTCATCTAATGGTGTTTGTCTGACGGAAGAGGCTCCAAATTGACTAGATCATTTGGATTCAGCGACACTTGTAGGAGAATTTTAAAAGCTTTTGAAGATCTTTTATAGTTTACCAAGGAAATGACTATTGTACTCTAATTGCAGCAGACAATAGCTTTGTGTAGATTTTACAACTCATTTACAGTCATTTAAAATCAGTTTACTCATACATGATGGATTGACGCTGTGCTTAAAATTTGCTATTATTTATGAGAAATAAATCAAACTTCACCAAGTTACCACTTGTAAAGATATCAAGAAACTTCAAATGAATTTTTAAGAAAAAAAATCAAATTTTAAACATTATCTGATTCCATGGCATCAGCCCGAGTACAAGCAATAATCTTTAGTCATTGTGTCTTGGGGTGAGAGAGTATTGAAACAGGCCCTTCGGCCCAACTCATCATGCCGACCAATGTGCCTTCCTGAGGTAATCCTATTTGCCTGCAATTGTACCATATCTTTCTGAATTTTATCTATCTCTGCATCTGTCCAAATGTCTTTTTAACATTATAATTGTTCCAACCTCTCCCACACCCTCTGGCAGCCTGTTCCAATATACTCCCTGTGTGATAAACCTGCCTCTCCAATCCCCTTTATAGCTGTGGAGGCCCAGTCATTGGGTATTTTTAAGGTGGAGATTGACAGATTCTTGATTATTAAGCATGTCAAGGGTTATGGGGTGAAGGCAGGAGAATGGGGTTGAGAGGGAAAGATAGATCAACCACGATTGGATGGCACAGTAGATTTGATGGGCTGAATGGCTTACTTCTACTCCTATAACTGTTGAACTTTCAAACTTTAAATCTTCAACCCCCGCCCTCCCCCTTAAATCTAGTGTGTGGGTGATCGTGGTCGGCGGAGACTCAATGGGCTGAAGGCCTGTTTCCCTGCTGTATCTCTAAACAAAACACAACTAAATTGGCTCAAAATTGTTCCACTCAACTTTAACAGCGCTATACAGAGTAGTAGGAACAAACTTCAAGATCAACCAAGACCTATCCATGTACCTGTCCAAATGTTTCTTAAACACTGCTCTACTATCTGCCTCAACTACCTCCTCTGGCAGCTCGTTCCATACACCCACCACTCTCTGTGTGAAAATGTTGACCCGTCACATTTTAAAACTCCCCCCCCCCACCTGACCTTAAACCTATGTCCTCTGATTCTCTGCCCCAGTTTGTCTTGTCAAAATGCAACATCTCTGATGTATCTGAATTAAACTCCACCTGCCATTCCTTGGCCCACCGGTCCAAATGATCAAGATCCCGTTACTACCACCAATTTTAATGTCATTCATATATATACTCACCAATGTAACTACATTCACATCCAAATCATGAATATGCAATGAACAACAGTGGACCCAGCACTGATCCCTGTGCTATACAACTTCTTCCACCCTCAGTCCTGATGCAGGGTTTTGATCTGAAACATTGACTGTTCCTTTACATCCACAAATGCTGCTCGACCCGCTGAGTTCATCCAGCAGATTAATTTTGTTTAATTGACTTTTTTTTTCTCTTTCTCACTCATCTCCCTTAGTAGCAATATGTCCTTTCATTCAAAAAATTATATTCTTAATTCCATCTTCTGAACTAATTTCACACGATTTGGTCTGGAACCTGTTTTCTGGGACTCAAGTGCCAGCATAGGCTGTGATTTGCAATATTTACTCAAAGTCAAGTGAGTACAAACAATTATTAAACTTCACTTTAATTGCTCCTGAATACTTCATGTCTCTGGAAATTGTAGCTTGGCTTTCTCTCAAGTTTATAAAATTCTTCTTCACACTTAAGCAAACATCTAAAATATCACTATTCGGGAGACTTAGAATACATTAATGGACTACACATAACTGGCAATTCAGCCTAACTAAAATATGCCAGTGTTTATGTTCAAAATAAGCCTCCTCCCATTTAACCCCATCAACAAAACCTTTATTCCTTTCATCCTTGAACCCATCTAGCTTTCATAAAATCATAGTCATACATCATGGAAACAGGCCCCTCAGCCCCACACATCCAGTGAACCAAGATGAGCCATCTAAGTGTCATTGAATCAGATGATCATACAACATGGAAAGAGGCTTTAAATAACTCCTCCATCATATCTTCTTTCAGCCTCTCTGAACTGGAAATTATGGGTATGAGTTAGGCATTTACTGGAGATTTTTTATGGAAACAAAAGTCACCTGTAGGTGGCAAGTCACAATGTTGAATGCAGTTATTACAGTCTGTGCCCAGTGACATTGTGTGAGATTTCTACCTGACCCACTGACTTCCTCCAGCACTTTGTGTTTTGCTCACGATTCCAGCAACCGCAGTCCCTGTCTCCAGGATTTTCAGGATATACTGTGAATGTTTTATGACTGTATTGCTGGTTTTACATTAAAAGAATAATGCGGTGAAGTGTTTGCTAACTGCTGGGCTGTTTTGGAATCCAGCCGCACTTTATCATGTGCAGAGAATGCTGAGACCATGTTTGTGGTTCCCAAAGAGAGAGTGCACTTTGCTCATTCTGCCATGATTCGAATAACAACATGAAAAAAGCACTTAAATTGTGACACACAGCCAATGCCTGGAGCCAAGGTCATGTGTACAAAGACTGACCCAGACCAAAACAGTCCATCTGTAAGCATGCATTGGGAAGCTTCAAGTCTGAGATCTACTGGACCAGTGCAAGTGCTTAAAAGCCACATGTTCACAGCGAGTCATCTTCTCCGAGTCATAGTCATAGAGTCATGGAAACAGGCATGGAAACAGGCCCTTTGGCCCAACCTGCCCATGCCGACCAACATGCTCCTCTACACTAGTCCCACCTGTCTGCATTTAGCCCATATCCCTCTAAACCTGTCCTAACCAAATGTTTCTTAAACATTATGATAGTACCTGCAACTGAATTGGAATCGAATTGGAAAACTGAATGGACTGCAACTGCAGCTGAATCGGAAAAGAGAAACTGCTTAACGACAGAGATTGTTAGATTTTCTTCAGCAAGTTTCCCCTGAGGTCAGCAATGTACTCCACCACTTCATTGCTGAAGGAATATATGGCCCTGATGGGATTCAATAATGTAGCATTTAAACTCTGCTTTAAAAAAGTAATGAACTAAAAACTTAAATAAATTATAAAGAGATTCATTCATATGTGGGCAGCACAGTAACTCAGCTGGTCGATCCTGACCTCATGCTCCTATACAAACGTAGACTGGGCGATTATTTTGCTGAACACCTTCGCTCAGTCCGCCTGCACCTACCTGATTTCCCGGTGGCCAAACACTTTAATTTCCCTTCCCATTCCCACACTAATCTTTCTGTCCTAGGCCTCCTCCATTGTCAGAGTGAGGCTCAACACAAATTGAAGGAACAACATCTCATATTTCGCTTGGGCAGTTTACAGCCCAGTGATATGAATATTGATTTTTTCTAACTTCAAGTAACCCCGGCATTCCCTCTCCCTCTCTCTATCCCTCCCATACCCAAGTCGCACCAGATTCTCAACTAGCAAACAGCTAACAGTGGCCTGTTTCCTTTATCATCGTTACATTTTTGGATATCTTTCATTCATATGTTCTACATCAAACTACATCATCGTCTATTTCTCTCGTTCTTCTTTCCCCTGACTAGTCTGAAGAAGGGTCTCGACCTGGAACGTCACCTATTCCTTCTCTCCACAGATGCTGCCTGTTCCATTGAGTTACTCCAGCATTTTGCATCTATCTTCAACTCTATTACACTTCACCTATTTGTGTATAAGAAAATAACTGCAGATGCTGATACAAATCGAAGGTATTTATTCATAAAATGCTGGAGTAACTCAGCAGGTCAGGCAGCATCTCGGGAGAGAAGGAATGGGTGACGTTTCGGGTCGAGACCCTTCTTCAGATACCTATTTGTGTATCTTCTGTAACTAATCAAATGCTAAAATTGATTAGTTGTCCAGTGCTCAGGCATGATGCCCATATCATAAGGGGCTATTAGATAAGCACATGGATTATGCAGGGAATGGAGTGATATGGATTGGACATCATGATGGCTTTCAATACCTCAACGGAGAAAACCCAAAGATCTTTCCCTAAACACGTGAATCCTTTCCCAAATCCTTCTTAGATCACCATCTCTCACTGAGCCTTTGGCTAGATTCTGCTCAGCTGGCCAAATAACTTCAGTTGTTTCTGCAATCTTAGTCTCTGTTTCATAGCCCTCCTGGTACAAAGGATTGTTCAGTTATAAAGATTAGGAAACATCATTTCGGGGACCACAGAGCTCAGAGTGCCTTTCAGGTAATAGGAACCATATTCACTTCAAGTGGTAAGCTGTTATAATAGACATCAATTTAATTAGGATACACACATACCATAAGATTCACTTAAAGGGACGTGCTGATTATTGTTTGCCATAGAGGAATATTTCAGCAGCATCCTAACTGGCTCTTTAACATAGGCTCCATTACATATCGTTGAGTATAAGAGTCAGGAAGTCATGTTGCAGCTTTATAAAAGTTTGTTTAGGCAACATTTGGAGTTTTGTGTGCAGTTTTGCTCGCCCCGTTATAGGAATGATGTGGAGGCTTTGGAGAAGGTGCAGAAGAGGTTTACCAGAGGGATGCCTGGAACAGAGGGTATTAGCTATAAGAGAGTTTTGGACAAACCTGGATTGAGAGTTGGAGGCTGAGGGGAGACCTGATAGAGGTTTATAAAGCTCTGAGAGGCGTAGATAGTGCAGACAGTCAGAACCTTATTCCCAGGATGGAAGTGTCAAAGACTAGAGTGCGTAGTTTTAGTTTTAGCCCACCGAGTCCACACCGACCAGCGATCCCCCCACATTAATACTATCCTACACACACTAGGGACAATTTACACTTTTACCAAACCAATTTACCTACAACTGAAAGGAACCGGGAGGAAACACACGCAGTCTCGAGGAGAACGTACAAACTCCGTACAGGCAGCACCCGTAGTCGGCAGCAATTCCACCACAGTGCCCCTTTAAGGTAAAAGGGGGAAAGTTCAAAGAAGATGTGTGGACCAAGCTTTTTTACACAGAGAGTGGTGGATATCTGGAATGCACTGAAACAGGATGTGAGAATACCCAAACTCAGACCATTGCTCTGTTTCTACATCATTCCAGTCATACAGACTGAGGTGCGAACAGCTCTGTACTTTAATGCTGTTACATTTACATGTTGTTCCTTCCTTCTGGAGAATCGAGAGTTGCCAATGGTAACAGATCTGCTTCCTGCCTTATAAGCCACTGCAGCACTGGAGAGGCAGTGCAAAGATTAACTCTCTCTTCCAGTGCCTTCAAAGCAACCTGTTGCCAATAAATGTGACTTTTAAAAGATGAAAGCCATCTCACCTTGCCGATTCATTTTAAAAGCAAATAAAGAAAGGTGGTGTTTCATCCCTGCTTGTGAAGTTTACCTGCAATTGTTTCCATTGATAGTGGTGAAAAACTCAGGCACCATTACGTTGCCTGGACTCTTGGGTGAAGTGAATTAAAGAATCAGATTAATGACACAACAATGATAAAAAAAAATAACCACATGTCCATACAAGAACAACCCCCAGGATATCTGGAAGCCTTTAAGTTTACTTCACGATAGATGTAAATGTCCCTGCTTTCCTCGGCAGCAGCTTTGATGACATTAAATAACCACAGAATTGAGTTGTATAACCATTTCTTCACCCACATTGCAATCACATTGAAGTCAAACCCACTTGCTTCTGACTGCTGCATAAATGCACCAAGTCATTTAAATCACGCGATTGTGTGGAAGTCAGGAAGTCAGTGGCAGGGAAAGGTTATATATTTCAGCGATTCAAATCCATCCATCATTTTGCTAATGGCTCCCATGCGCCTTTTGCTTTAAGTCAGTGCAGTCATAAATCATAATGCACAACATTATCTCCATTATCTCTTGCAGTCCATGTGAGAGATCAGATGCTTTCTCTGTTTCTCCCAGCGGGACTAGATAATAGAAATACAGTTGCATTGAATGGAAGGGACATGAACCTGGTAAAGGAAAAAAGAATCAAAGGTGCAATTCCCCAATCTCACACAAAAATCAAACCAGGCTTCCACACGTTTAATTTAGTTTAGTTTAGAGATACAGTGAGGAAACTGGCCCTTCGGCCCACCGAGTCCGCTTTGGAGTGTGGAAGGAAAGCGGAGCACCCAGGGGAAACCCACGCAGTCACTGGGAGAAGGTACAATCTTCGTACAGCCAACACCTTTAGTCAGGGTCACACCCGGGTCTCTGGCACTGTAAGGTAGCAACTATACCACCGCGCCACCGAGCCGCCCTGAATTTAATTTTAAAACGTCTTGAATTAAATTTTAATAGCTCTGTCTGGCCATTTGCCTTCTACATATTTTTCTCACAGATTGAGCAGAATGTCCTTGCCAGGCTCAGTAATCATGCTGCATATGGTGCATTAAAAAGGACATTCCCAGGCAAAGAAGAGAGGACAGAGTGTTTATTTTTCCCTTGTTTACAAGGATAAGCAAGGGAACGTGTACAGGATCCAGGGTCACGTAACCCACGGCAAAAGGCTGCTTGGCAAATCAGTTAATCTTTCAGGCATCAGGATAACCCGCAACTCACATTTCCAAGGTGGTAACAATCTCTGCACAGACAGGCAACCGATGCATCTCAGGACTCGTGCCCTTAGCATTACTTCTAATGACTGATTGAGTATCAATCACTTAAACAAGGTGGTATTAGCAAGCCTCGGTTAAAGGCACTATTGCTGCCTGTAATTCAGCGGGTACAGGGCTATGTGTACTAATCACCTCTGGCTCACGAAGCCCATTTGCAACCATTTGGGCAAATCACCCATTGATTGAACCTGGAATGTTAAATATGGAACACATTCTTTTCAGACAGCTGTTACATTATGGAGAATGATGCAGATAAAACTTGGTGTATTATTTTCACGTGCATGTATAGATGGAGTGAAAATCGTTATTTGCCTGCTACCCAGCTGAATCATACGATACATGAGTATAATCAGGCCATATACAAATACAAGAGAAAAATGTTAAGAGTTCAGAATATAGTGTTTAGGGCATTGTGGTATTACAGTTACAGAGAAAAAAATGCAAGGTCTGCAATGAGGTAGGTTGGAAGATTGGGACTGCACCTTAGCTGATGGGACCTCCACTCATATTTGGCCTCCACTCAATTACATTTTGGTAAAGAAGGAGAATTTAACATTTCCCAAATTCTGATGTGATTTTGCATTATTCCCCATCACATTCTACCCCCACTTAGCCCTTGCTACAATCCAATATACTTCATTCACCATCCCTTCCCAACCTGGTCATGGGAGGGGGAGAGAACTACTAGGAGGTAGATCCACAAACAATCCTCTCCAATCCCATTGTCTTTTCCAGGATGTTGGACATAAAATGTGGCCACATACTTCAAAATATGTTTTACCATGGTTATCAATTATTCCTGTGGTGTGATTTATTGTTTAAGATATTATTTTCACCTACATCATTGATGGTTCCAAAGATTAATGACGTATTGCTGTCGGGCAATGTGAATGCTTTCCCAGCTCCAAGGCCTGGAGTAATAACTCTGAATTCCTTGCTCTAATTCTGGACATGGCCCTGGCCCACAAATCCAGTGTCTAAAGGACACATCATGCTGGAGGAACTCCAGAAGGCGGGCCAAGGGGATTCCCTCTGAACTGTGTAGCTCTGTGACTCTGCGACGTATTCGCACACATGCAGATCCTGATGCACGTGGCATGCATGCACACAAACACCGTCAGCTGTGCCCACAAATGCACAGGCACGCAGAGGAACGCATGAAACAAACATGTGGAGATTTAATGATGCCTAGAATCAACCACAGCCTCAGACTGCATTGCCATCTCTTACTAATTGATCGGCTGTATTCTGCAGTCTGCACTTTATCGTATCCATAAACTGACAGATTTTTCCTCTTCAGTTATCAGTGTGAGATTCACAGCTTAATCAATGAAAGATTGTATCAAATTGCCTCTGGATCAAATGTAAAGGACATGCACCTCATTAAATTTGTCGACTGTCTGATACCCACATAAGATAATAAGTGCCTGAAAGTGATTCACAAAGCACAATCCTTAGCAAACGTTTTTGATAATGTTATTAAAATGGATGTTGACAGAGCCGAGAGATTCACCATCATATTTGAAACTTCTATTCTCTGGGTTTATCTGATCTGCATTTTATTAATGATGCTTCAACACAGTCTTTGTGAACCGCTAATGGGGCAGAAACTAATTGACCAGTCTACTAGTTGACCACAGGAAACACAAGAAGGAGCAGGGCAAGACACAAAATGCTGGAGTAACGCAGTGGGTCAGGCAGTATCCCTGTAGAGCGCGGAAAGGTGACGTTTCGGGTCGGGACCCTTCTTCAGCAGACCTGGGGATGGGATGATACAACCCACCAGGCTATCAACCCACTGGTTTGCAAGATTCTCAATCAGATTGCATGCAGTAAATAAAATATAGATTTCCAAATGTGTGTCTTTTAGCAAGCAAAGCACAGCTAATGAGTGAAAACTAAAATAAGAAGCAGAGAATGGTGGGAATGGGGGCAGCATAGTGGTAGAGCCACTGCCGCACAATGTCAGAACTCAGGTTCAATCCTAACTTCAGATGCTGTCTTCATGGTGTGTTTTAATGTAGTGCTTTGTAAAATGTACTTTGAAGTAAATAAGATGGATTTATTTGAGAGTTTACAAGAGTTGGCTTAATAAAAGTTACAGTTTGATTGCATGGGCTACGATATAACAGATGACTATAGTTCTTCCATTTTAAGTTTAGTTTAGTGTGGAGATACATCATGGAAACAGACTCTACAGCCCACCAAGTCCATGACAAGTGATCGCTGATACATGATTTCTATCCTACACACTAGGGGCAATTTACAGGAGCCAATTAAGCAACAAACCAGCACGTCTTTGGAGTGTGGGACGAAACTGGAGCACCCAGAGAAAACCCACCTGATCACAGGGAGAACGTACAAACTCCATACAAACAGCACCCTTAGTCAGGATCGGACCGGATCCCTGGCAGTGCCTTAAATAGGAGCACATCGCCTATTGGCTATAAGGATGGATCATTAGGATCTCAATTCAGTGGAGTCAGAACCTTACCTTTGGACTACTTCATCACAGTATTCTATATTTTGTGTTTCAGATTTCTAACATCACTGTTCTCTGCACATCTGGATCAGTTAGTAACACTCATGAACACAACATACTAGACTCAAGCCACATCCCAATTGGTCCTGATCCCAAGATACTTCATCTCGTCCCTTTTCAAAAGTGCTGGATTTTGTTGTTCTGTCTGGGACATATGACAATAAAACACTCGTGACCCTTCAAAGATTGCTAGATTTCCAAAGTTTAAAATTGTCGCACAGGTGGATGATATTTTAAAAGAGCTCTGCCTACTCTATTCCACAGCATTTGCTTCTCTCTCTCTTTCTCAACGATTCCATTGTGAATTTGAGCAATTGTGTAAATGCTCCCATTTCTGTTCTGAATGAAAATTAAACTCTCAGAACTTGGTTGGTTTTCACAAAACCCATTACCCTCTATCTGGGTGGCGCAGCAGTGGAGTTGCTGCCTTACAATGCCAGGGACCTGGGCTTGATCCTAAGTACTGGTGCTGTCAATGTGGAGTTTGTACGTTCTCCCAGTGACCTGCATGGCCCTGGCCCACAAATCCAGTGTCTAAAGGACACATCATGCTGGAGGAACTCCAGAGGGCGGGCCAAGGGGACTCCCTCTGAACTGTGTAGCTCTGTGACTCTGTGACGTATTCGCACACATGCAGATTCTGATGCACATGGCATGCATGCACACAAACACCGTCAGCTGTGCCCACAAATGCACAGGCACGCAGAGGAACGCATGAAACAAACACGTGGAGATTTAATGATGCCTAGAATCAACCACAGCCTCAGACTGCATTGCCATCTCTTACTAATTGATCGACTGTATTCTGCAGTCTGCACTTTATCGTATCCATAAACTGACAGATTTTTCCTCTTCAGTTATCAGTGTGAGATACACAGCTTAATCAATGAAAGATTGTATCAAATTGCCTCTGGATCAAATGTAAAGTACATGCACCTCATTAAATTTGTCGACTGACTGATACCCACATAAGATAATAAGTGCCTGAAAGTGATTCACAAAGCACAATCCTTAGCAAACGTATTTGATAATGTTATTAAAATGGATGTTGGCAGAGCCGAGAGATTCATCATCATATTTGAAACTTCTATTCTTTGGGTTTATCTGATCTGCATTTTATTAATGGTGCATCAACACAGTCTTTGTGAACCGCTAATGGGGCAGAAACTAGTTGACTACAGGGCCGTTTTTACAGCATTATGGGCCCCCGGGCAAAGCAGTGTACTGGGGCCCCCACCGTTACTCTCCCCCACCCCCCTTTCCCTACCAGCCCCCCCCTGTCGTGCCGGCGAAAAGCACTTACCGAAAAGCACTTAGCGATGGACTTAGGGTGCTACATTGTTGTGAAAAGCACTTACAGATCGCTGTGAGAAGCACTTAGGGATGGAAAATGTTGCGAAAAAAGCACTACATTTTTAAAGTAGTATTTATTTATTGCAAGTCACTTAACATACACAGATCAGCATGGGGCCCCTATGCTCGTGGGGCCCCGGGCAAGTGCCCATCAGGCCCATGCGTTAAGACGGCCCTGGTTGACTAGTCTACTAGTTGACCACTGGAAACACAAGAAGGAGCAGGGCAAGACACAAAATGCTGGAGTAACGCAGTGGGTCAGGCAGCATCCCTGTAGAGCGCGGAAAGGTGACGTTTCAGGTCGGGACTCTTCTTCAGCAAACCTGGGGATGGGATGATACAACCCACCAGGCTATCAACCCACTGGTTTGCAAGATTCTCAATCAGATTGCATGCAGTAAATAAAATATAGATTTCCAAATGTGTGTCTTTTAGCAAGCAAAGCACAGCTAATGAGTGAAAACTAAAATAAGAAGCAGAGAACGGTGGGAATGGGGGCAGCACAGTGGTAGAGCCACTGCCGCACAATGTCAGAACTCAGGTTCAATCCTAACTTCAGATGCTGTCTTCGTGGTGTGTTTTAATGTAGTGCTTTGTAAAATGTACTTTGAAGTAAATAAGATGGATTTATTTGAGAGTTTACAAGAGTTGGCTTAATAAAGTTACTGTTTGATTGCATGGGCTACGATATAACTGATGACTATAGTTCTTCCATTTTAAGTTTAGTTTAGTGTGGAGATACATCATGGAAACAGACTCTACAGCCCATGAGTCCATGACAAGTGATCGCTGATACATGATTTCTATCCTACACACTAGGGGCAATTTACAGGAGTCAATTTAGCAACAAACCAGCACATCTTTGGAGTGTGGGAGGAAACTGGAGCACCCAGAGAAAACCCACCTGATCACAGGGAGAACGTACAAACTCCATACAAACAGCACCCTTAGTCAGGATCGGACCCGGATCCCCGGCAGTGCCTTAAATAGGAGCACATCGCCTATTGGCTGTAAGGATGGATCATTAGGATCTCAATTCAGTGGAGTCAGAACCTTACCTTTGGACTACTTCATCACAGTATTCTATATTTTGTGTTTCAGATTTCTAACATCACTGTTCTCTGCACGTCTGGATCAATTAGTAACACTCATGAACACAACATACTAGACTCAAGCCACATCCCAATTGGTCCTGATCCCAAGATAACTTCACCTCGTCCCTTTTCAAAAGTGCTGGATTTTGTTGTTCTGTCTGGGACATATGACAATAAAACACTCGTGACTCTTCAAAGATTGCTAGATTTCCAAAGTTTAAAATTGTCGCACAGGTGGGTGATATTTTAAAAGAGCTCTGCCTACTCCATTCCACAGCATTTGCTTCTCTCTCTCTTTCTCAACGATTCCATTGTGAATTTGAGCAATTGTGTAAATGCTCCCATTTCTGTTCTGAATGAAAATTAAATTATCAGAACTTGGTTGGTTTTTACAAAACCCATTACCCTCTATCTGGGTGGCGCAGCAGTGGAGTTGCTGCCTTACAATGCCAGGGACCTGGGCTTGATCCTAAGTACTGGTGCTGTCTATGTGGAGTTTGTACGTTCTCCCAGTGACCTGCATGGGTTTTCACCAGAATCTACAGTTTCCTCGAGCACTCAAAAGACCTAAAATTGTCCCTAGTGTGTGTAAGATAATGGTTGTGTACGGGGATCGCTGGTCGGTGCGGAATCGGTGGGGCAAAGGGTCTGTTTCCGTGCTCTATCTCTAAACTAAACTAAAGTTCATCCGATGGTCACATGAGGAACATATGGAGCACTGTAGAATCTTGGAACGGGAAATGGAGAAAGACCAGGAAATCACTTCCAGGAACTGTTCTATGGATAAACCATTACAACCACCTGCAACATTTATTTCCCCCCTTTGTTTGAGTGAAGAGCACTTTGTGCATAATTAGTCAGATGCAACCACTTTGTTTGATTGTTAACAATGCTCATTGGTTTATGCAATTTGATTTCAAATGATTTGTTTACATTTTCTTGAATTGCAGCACATGACTCCAACAACATAGAGCTTTAGACTGGTTACAAAGAGATTTGGGAGTGCTGGTGCAGAATTCCCCAAAGGTTAATTTGCAAGTTGAATCAGTAGTGAGAGAGGCAAACGCAATGTTAGCATTCATTAAAGGGGGCTAGAGTGTAAGTGCACGATATAATGCTGAGGCTTTATGAGGCACTGGTCAGGCCACATTTGGAACATTGTGAGCAGTTTTGGGCCCTTATCTGAGGACAAACGTGCTGGCATTGGAAAGAGTCCAGAGGAGCTTTACGAGAATGATCCTGGGGATAATTGAGTCAACATATGAGGAGAGTTTAAGGGCTCTGGGCCTATACTCGCTGGAGTTTAGGGAAGTTGAAGGATGAAGGGGGATCTCATTGAAACCTATCAAGTAATGAAAGGCCTAGATAGAGTGGAAGCGGGGAGGATGTTTCCAGTAGTGGGAGAGTCTAGGGCCACAGGGCACATCCTCGGAATAAAAAGAGACCATTAGGATGATGAGGATGAATTTCTTTAGCCAGAGAGTATTTAATCTGTGCAATGCACTGCCACAGAATGCGGTGGAGGCCAAGTCATTGGGTATTTTTAAAAGTGGAGATTGATAGGCTCTTGATTAGTAAGGTTCTTCATTGATATGGTCTTGATAATTAATCAAAGGTTACAGGGAGAAGGCAGGAGAATGTGGTTGAGAGGAAAAAATAGATCAGCCATGATCGAACAATGGAGCAGACTCGATGGGCTGAGTGGCCTAATTCTGCTCCTGCATCTTATGGTCTATGATAATGATGGTTTGGCGAAAATAAGAGAAGTCCAAAATATCTCTACTTGCAATTTTATCTCAACAAAAAAGACATTATATATGAGCTGAGGTTTTCACAAGCCTTAGATCTGCTGATTTATAGCATAATCTCCAAAATAAAATAAGGCCATAATTTATATGCATTAATCCTCACCTGTAACTACTGTATTTATCTTTTAGGCTGAATATAATGAGAATGGAAATAATTTGGTGACGTCCTTGCACGTGACTGAGATTCATTTATTGCAATTAGTTTGTTTGTAGCTATCCTCCACTTACTGCATTTTCTGCGGATATTAGCCACACCATTCACTCTCAGTCATTTACAATGAAATTCTAGTTCATAAGTTAAACTGTTAACAGTAAGTAATGCAACTTCTCCCAATAAAATAAGCTGCTTTAATTATTGTTAACAGTTTTGTTTTCTTTAAATATAGCATTTAAATGTTTAAGATAGACACAACGTGCTGGAGTAACTCAGCGGGTCAGGCAGCATCTCTGGAGAAAAAGGATAAGTGATGTTTCAGGTCGAGACCCTTCTTCAGACTCTTCTTCAGACTCAGTCAGAAGAGGTCTTCCGACCCGAAACGTCACCCATTCCTTTGTCTCCAGAGAAGCTACCTGACCCGCTGAGTTACTCCAGCACGTTGCGTCTATCTTCGGTACAAACCAGCATCTGCAGTTCCTTTCTACATATTTAAATGTTTAATCTGTTCAATTTTCTGAGTGTATTAATGACTTCCTGGTTGCATGCAAGGCACTTTCCTATTGAAAATATTGTAGAGAAACCCACTGAAGAACAGTTCTGTTATAGTTACCTTTTCAGTGAGAATCATGGATACAACGGAATGTATTTAACTGAAAAGACAAGCATTTAATATGTCTTGTAATAATATGCCATACTTTATATAGAACACAGAACATTGAACAGTACAGCACAGGAACATGCTAAGTTAATCTGATCTCCTCTGCCTGCACGCGATCCATATCCCTCCATCTCTCCATATCCATGTGCTTATCTAAAAGCCTTTTAAGGGCCATTATAGTATGTGCTTCCACCACCACCCCCGGCCGCGCGTCCTAGGCACACACCACCCTCTGTGCAATACAACTGTCCCACATCTCCCAGTAATGAAACATTTGATGTGCTGCTCTGACCACTTCCTATGGAACATTTTCTGTCTGCGAGATGGTAAGATGGTGCTATCTTCTTGCTGCACGTATTTCTTTTATTGCTGTTGTTCAATTCAATTGCTCTCTATTGTCCAATGTCTTGAAGAGAGTGATACTGAGTCAGGTCCGTACAACTATAGAATTCAAAAGCAGTTCAATACCTCCCACTGAACCTTCTGATTAACTGCTTGCCCCATCACTGAGATCCTGTAGTTTTATCTCAATTCTTCTTTGACTTTCCTTTGATTACTTTTCATTGTTCGTAGAGTGTTTACTGGTTTCATGGTATTGATATTGGTTTATTATTGTCACATGTACCAAGATACAGTGAAAAACCATTGTTTGCCAGCTATCCAGTCAAATCATACCACACATGACTAAAATAAAGTTGTAGATAAGTATAACAGTACTGCAAAAAGAGGAAAATAATCAAAGTGCAGAATTTAATTCTACAGCATGAAAGTCATGCGTCTACAGAGAAAGTGCTAATAAAATAAGTGTAAGGACAGCAATGAGGTAGGTTGGGAGATCAGGATCAAGGGTGCAGAGAAGATTTATGAGGATGTTGCCAGGACTCGAGGGCCTGAGCTATAGAGAGAGATTGAGCAGGCGAGGACTCTATTCCTTGGAGCGCAGGAGGATGAGGGGTAATTTTACAGAGGTGTACAAAATCATGAGTGGAATAAATCAGGTAGACGCAGAGAGTCTCTTGCCTCGAGTATGGGAATCGAGAACCAGAGGATACCGGTTTAAGGTGAGGGGGGAAAGATTTAATAGGAACCTGAGAAGTAACTTTTTCACACAAAGGATGGTGGGTGTATGGAACGTGCTGCCGGAGGAGGTAGCTACGGCAGGTACTATCACAACAGTTAAGCAACATGGATAGATGGTCGAAGTGCATGGAGGAGACTAGGAAGGATACTTCAATACAGGTGCAATATCAGCATAGACCAGTGAGGGGGAACTCATTAATGTGATGAGAACCAAACATCTAAAACAGTGCAGAGTGGCATTTTGAGTGTTAAGAATATTGTGTTCAGCTTGCTTATTGACTGAGAAACTAATTAGAAAATGCGGCTAGTTATTGCAGATGCACTCCAAAGATATTGTTGATTAGCGAGCACTTAGGATGCTTCTTGTGAGGCAAATTTGATGCATAAAGCTCAAAAAGTGTAAAAGCAAGCTGCAAGATTGAGATTGTTGTCTCCACGCTTATTCTGAATTACTGACTGGGAGGACATTGCACCAAAAATCACGCGGGAGAGAAGGGAAGGAAAGAGGAGGGAGGGGGAGGGGGAGAGGAGAGGGGAGGGAGGGGGAGAGAGAGAGAGAGAGAGAGAGAGAGAGAGGAGAGAGAGAGAGAGAGAGAGAGAGAGAGAGAGAGAGAGAGAGAGAGAGAGAGGAGAGAGAGAGAGAGAGAGAAGAGAGAGAGAGATGAGAGAGAGAGAGAGAGAGAGAGAGACGAGGAGAGAGACGGAGAGAGAGAGAGAGAGAGAGGAGAGAGTGAGAGAGAGAGGGAGAGAGAGGGGAGAGAGAGGGAGGGGGGAGAGGGAGGGGGCAGGGGGAGGGGAGGGGAGACGAGAGAGAGAGAGAGAGAGAGTGGAGAGAGAGAGAGAGAGAGAGAGAGAGAGAGGAGAGAGAGAGAGAGAGAGAGACGAGGAGAGAGAGAGAGGAGAGGAGAGAGAGAGAGAGAGAGAGAGAGATATTATATATATATGGAGGGATTGAGGGGTGAAGGAAGGGAGACAGCAATGATCATAAGTGATAGTAGAATTAGGCCATTTGGCCCATCAAGTCTACTCCGCCATTAATCATGGCTGATCTATCTGTCCCTCCTAACCCTATTTCCTGCCCTTGCCCCTTAACCTCTTGAATGGCGGGGTGGGCTTGAGGGGCCTAATCGTCTACTCCAACAACTATTTTGTTGAGTTCCTGTTGGTGAGGGAGGGAGGGAGGGAGTTGCACAGTTTAACTGAGTGATTCAGTCACCCATTGAAAGAGCAGTTGTGCATCAACCCTGTGTATGCAGACACACACTCTAACTTTTCAAACAAGGCAGATTTTATTTTGCCCAGAGAGCAATAACCAACCAATTGAGCTTTTACCAGAAAACCAAGAGTTCCAAGAATATTTATTCTCCTCCAGCTTTATATGCCCCTAAAAGTTAAACTGAATTCAAATGCCCCAACCAAAGTTCTTGCATTGCACCATTCAAAGGCAGTCTTAACCATTCCTATAGATCAAAGCATGGTGTGAAGATTAAGTTGGTTCCTCACACTGGGCAGCGCAGACCTATGGGGTATAGTCTCACGAGAGTGGGTCATCATTTAGCAGTGTGACAAGGAGAAATCTTTTATCGAGTCAGAGTCACACAGAAACAGACCCTTCAGCCCAACTGATGTCTGTGTAAGTTTGTCCCATTTCCCTATGTTTGTCCCATATCCCTCTGAACCTTTTCTATCCATGTATCTGTCCAAATGTCTTTTAAATATTGTAATAGTGCCCACCTCATTGCAGAGAATTGCGAACGAGGTCCAGACCATCACGCAAACCAACCTCCCTTTCAATTACTCCATTTACACCTCATGCTGCCTCGGCAAGGCTACCAACATAATCAAGGATGTCGCACCCCAGCCACTCCCACTTCTCCCCTCTCCCATCGGGGAAAAGGTACAGAAGTTTGAAAACGCACACCTCCAGATTCAGGGACAGTTTCTTCCCAGCAGCCATCAGGCAACTGAACCGTCCTACCAACAACTAGAGAGCAGTTCCAGTTCTACCTCATTGGAGAAATTTGGACTATCTTTGATCGGACTTTACTGCACTTTATCTTGCTGGGCTGGGCTTCATCATTATTCACATTATTGCCTTTATCATGTATCTGTACATTGTGGATGGCTCGGTTGTAACCATGTATAATCTTTCCACTGACTGGTTAGCTTGGTACACATGACAATAAACTAAACTAACTAACTGTGGCTTCCTCTAGCCACTCATTCCATATCCCCACCATAAATGACTTAAGATTGGTGAGACATCTTGGTCGACATGCACCAGTTGGGCTGAAGGATCTGTGTGGGACAAAGGTGATCTCTCAGGTCCCCCTTAAATCTAAAGTCTACATCCTTTAATTTCAGATTCCACTACCCTGGGAAAATAGTCTCTGACCATCCACCCTATCTACGCTGCTGTTACTGCATGTGGAAGTTTGTGAAACTTTGAAATTCTCTTCTTCAAAAGGCTGTGGATGCAAAATCAGAAAGCTGAGCGAGATAGAGTTTTGAACACCAGGGAGATCAGAGATGAAAGGACTGGATGGGGATGTACACAAGACTCGGAATCAACTGAATGCTGGCAGAAGCCCAATCTATTTCTGCTCCTATTACGTTATCCTGGGTTCAAATGATATCCAATGGCACAGAACACTCATAAAGCAGCAATTAAAGTTTGTGAAGATTACTGCTTTAGTTATGAGGAGATAGTAGAGAGGTTGGATTGTTCTCCTTGGAGCAGAAGTAAATCGACAGAAATTTAATTCAGGTTTTTAAAACTTTGAGTAGTTTTGAAAGACCAAGCAGGTAAACCATTTGCTTTGGAATTTTAGGTTGTTCTAACTGTCCCCAAAATCTTAATACATGCTTTCGAAATATGGAGCCATGTGTTGGAAGCACAAATTCATAAAGCAATTGAGGGCACATTGGTGCAGCGGTGGAGTTGCTGCCTTACTGCGCCAGAGACTCGAGTTTGATCCTGACTGCGGGTACTGTCCGTACGGAGTTTGTACGTTCTCCCTGTGATCATGTGGTTTTCTCCAGGTGCCCCAGTTTCCTCCCATGTTTCAAAGACGTACAGGTTTATAGGTTAATTGGCTTTGGTAAGAATTGGAAATTGTCCCGAGTGTGTAGGACAGAATTAGTGTACGGGGTGATCGCTGGTTGGTGCGGACTCGGTGAGCCTAAGGGCCTGTTTCCACGCTGTATTTCTAAACTAAACTAAACTAAACTAAACTGAACAACTAAACAATTTGAATAATGTTCACACATTAACTTCACAGGAATAAAATACAAAATGTAGCTTGTTAAAAGAGGAATGAATAATCTCATATTCCTCATCTGTAACTGTAACTGTAATTCTTTTTTGTGCACAATCCGCAGGCATTGCCACTTTCATTTCACTGCACATCGTGTATGTGTATGTGACATATAAATTTGACTTGACTTGACTCATTCTCAATGCACCAGGCTCATTGGTTTTCCATGGGTCTGTTGAACATCTGTACTTCCTTCCACCTCTCTCTAATACTGCCTTGGTGTAACAGCTCAGGGAATAGCTAAGCTAGCCTTTCACTAAAACTTTCATCAATGCCTTTGTCACTGGCAGGTTCTTCTGGTCACAGTCCTATACACCATAGCTTTATACCGTGCCACACATTCATTTAGTTTAGATTAGTTTAGTTTAGAGATCTAGTGCGGAAACAAGCCCTTTGGCCCAACGAGTCCATGCCGACCTGTGAGCCCCGCGCGCTAACCTAATCCTACACATATTAGGGACAATTTACATGTATACCAAGCCAATTAACCTACAAACCTATACGTCTTTGGAATGTGGGAGGAAACCAACGAAAGTCATGTGGAGAACGTACAAACTCCATACAGACAAGCACCTGTAGTCGGGATTGAACCCGTGTCTCCAGCGACTCCACCATTGCGCCACCGTGCTGCCCTTCTGAAACACCACCCAATGTTCAATGGTTCAATGGTTCTTTTATTGTCCGGTGTACCAAAGAAACAGTGAAATGCATTTTTTGCATATAGATCAGTGCGATTATTGCCACACATAAATACAATCCCCGATTATGCAACTCATGCACAGAAACAACCCACGGAGTTCATGTACAATAGTTGCCAGTTTGTGGTGTCATTTTACACAGTCCAAGCTGCAGCTGGTCATGAAGGCCCGTTGCAGTGGTTTGCCAGCGAACCGTCCTTCTCCTTTCTGGGCCTTCTGCCTTCATGCCCTGTGGGGGCGCCTCCCGCAGCCCACCTTGGATGGTTAGATCCCCAATTCTCCTACCGCCCCTTTGTCCAGCGTCCGTCGACGTCTCCTTCATTTGCTATAATATTCTGATTCGCACTGACCCAAAGATCTGGAGACACAAGGAACTGCAGGTGCTGCAATCTTGCATAGAACACAAAGTGCTGGAGTAACCCAGTGGGTCAGGCAACGTCTCGGGTGGTCAGAGATAGGTAACATTTTTCGTTGGGACAATTGAATTGGGTCGACTCTGAAGAAGGGTCCCAACCCAATTGCCTACCCATGTCCTCCAGAGATGCTGCCTAACCCGCTGAGTTACTCCAGCACTTTGTGTATCCTACCCAAATAACTGGATATTGAAACATCTAAAGGTTAAGTTAAGTGTCAGCTTCCCAGAACTGTCAGTGATTGAACAAATAAGAACAAAAAAACACTCAACAGATCAGGCAGCATCAGTGGAAAATGAAACAGAGTTAACATTCCAGGTCAAAGACTCTTTTGACAAAGTTTTAACTCTATTTCCATTTTCACAGATACTGCCTGACCAGCTTGTGGATTTTATTTCAGATTTCCTTCCAGCATCTGCAAGTCCTTAGCTTTTCATTTCCTGATGATCTTGCAGTACATTTTCCTCTTTTTCTGTAATAATTTCCATTTTTAGCCAAATCACAATTGAGCACACCAGTGACAACATTCACCTCATGTCTTAAGTAAAGGTCCTTCTACCCGTTATGTCCTGGAGTAAGTGGAAATTCAAGCCTTCGGGTCAGGCCAGCATGACAGATGGTCACGGTTCCTGTCGTGTGTAGTGAGTAATGACAGTAATAATTTTCAGAGTATCGTTCCCTATAAATCAATGTGTCTGGCAATCGAGCTTTATTATAAGGAGCATGGTGTAAATTGGCTCAGACTTTGACTTCAGACAAGGTGACATTAAAATAAAATGCCAGTGACCTTTTGCGCCAGCCGGTGTCAACTCTAATGTTTCTGGCATCTATTGAACAGACAGATATGTGCTCTTGTGTTGTATTGGCGGCTCGGTCTATGTTCACCTGATAATAAATAAAAGCCAACACTGGCTTAGTTTTATTACATGCTTCAGAACTGGGATTCACAGAAGTCCTTTTGCATATCAAACATGTACGGCTTTACTGTTCTTTTGTAGTTTACAGTATAAAACTTGATCAAATATTCCATGCAAGCATTGTGCTTCATACAGTCCTCTACACACTGTATTCTGACTAAACCTTATAGTGTTTTGCTACATACAGTCCTCTACACACTGTGTTCTGTCTAAACCTTATAGTGTTGTGCTACATACAGTCCTCTACACACTGTGTTCTGTCTAAACCTTGTAGCATATCTTCTCATAGTCAGGGATACGTACAGCACAGAGGCCCTAGTCCCCACCATTTCCACAATCACCATCAAGTACCCATCTTTGGCGAAAAAAGGAACTGCAGGTGCTGCTTTACCAAAAAAGACAGGAGTCACTCAGTGGGTCAGGCAGCATCTCTGGGGAACGTGGATTAATGATGTTTCAGGTCGGGACCCTTCTTTAGATTGAACACGGTCCCAACCTGAAGAAGGGCCTTGACCCGATACGCCGCCCATTCCTTCTCTCCAGAGATGTTGCCTGTCCCACTGAGTTACTCCAGCATTTTGTGTGTATCTCCTGAACTGAAATGTCACCAATCGATAAGATAGACACAAAATGCTGGAGCAACTCAGCGGGTCAGGCAGCATCTCTGGAGAGCATACACAGGGGACGTTTTGGGTCGGGCCCCTTCTTTGGATTCTTCTTCTGTTCTTTGTCTAATTGGTTGCCATGCCTCAGTTTAAGGAGAACCATACTGACAGTGGCAGAATAAACGCCATCATTTTAAGAAGATAATAACATCAAAAATGTCGGACATCACAGTGGTATCCACAGGCAATAATTCCAGGCATCCATGCCCATCACTGCAAGAGGTTGTAGATACAAGGAAGTGCAGATGCTGGCTTATACCAAAGATAGACACAAAGTACTAGAATAACTCAGGGGGCCAGGCAGCATTTCTGGAGAAAAAGGATGGATAACGTTTTTGGTCCAGACGCTTTTTCAGACACTTCTTCAGACACTGGAGTTGCGTGGAGTTACACAGAATGTAGTGCACAGTAACTGACAATTCAGATAAGTGGCCCTTGCTGGTGCTTCTGTTCCTTGTGAGCCACTCTGTCCAACTCCATCTAATGGCATCAGTTTGAAGAGGTGTCCCAACACGAAACATTGTTTGACCATTCCCTTGACAGATGTTACCTGACCCATTCAGCTCCCCCAGCACTCTCTGTCTTGATTAATCCCATCAGCAAGTTTGATCCTTTCCCCTAATTGTCATCATGCTTTTCCATAAAAGGAGATGATGAGGAATTACTTTAGTCAGAGGGTGGCGAATCTATGGAATTAATTGCCACAGACTGCAATGGAGGCTGTCAATGGATATTTTTTAAGATAGAGAATGACATATTCTTGATTAGTATGGGTGTCTGAGGTTATGGGAACAAGGCAGGAGAATGGGGTTGAGAGGGAAAGATTGATCAGCCATGAATGGCAGAGGAGACATGATGGGCCAAATGGCCTAATTCAACACCTATAACTTATGAACTGATGAACTTATGAAATGCATTTAGAGTCATAGAGTCATACAGCATGGAAACAGGCCCTTCGGCCCAACTTGCCCATGCCGGCCAGGATCCCCCATTTACACTAATTCCACCTGCCCGCGTTTGGCTGATATCCCTCTAAACCTTTCATATGCTTGTACATGTCTAAATGCCTTTTACATGTTGTTACATTACCTGCCTCAACTACCTCTTCTGGCAGCTCGTTCCACATACCCAGCACGTTCTGTGTGAAAAGGTTACCCCTCAGGTTCCTATTAAATCTTTCCCTGCTCACCTTGCATTTATCAGAATTAAACCACCTGCGATTGCACAATGCATTGACACAGTTGATCAAGATCCCGTTTATAGCCTTAGATCACCTTCTTCACTGTCCACTGTACCACCAATCTTGTGGCATTTGCAAGCTTTGTAACAATGCAGCCTACATTCACATCCATGAGATGGGAAGAGATAAATCCATCCAAAGGATAATGAACCCTTAGAATTCTCTCCTAAAGAAGGGTACAGAGGCTGTTGTTGATTATATTTGAGACAGAGATTGATAAATTTTGAGATACCAATAAATCCAAGGGATGTGGGGTTCAGTGCAGAAAGTGGCAGCTGAACAAAAGATCAGCTATGATTTTATTGAACTACACAGGGGCCAAATAGCCTGCACCATCTTCTATTCTTTTAAGGTTTTTTTGTGCTTATGCAGTCAATGCTGCTTGAACTGATCACACTCAATGAGTATGCTTCTTCAGAAAAGGTTTATTCGTTTTATTTGCCAGTCACGTATCTTTGACTCCTCTCTGCCTCCATGTATCTGTGCAGTGGTGGCAGCAGAGTTTTAAGGAGCTTTGTTTGTGTGATTTTCTTTTTCTTATCAATGTGTGGCAAGACATCAAGAATGACTAGAATTGCCATGTGCCCGCTGACAATGTCGAGATTAATATTTGTTAACAACAAGAACCGAACTATCTTTTATCACCGTAGCTACAGTGCACTTTGCAACCTCAAACCACTCTGACACGAGTAATACTTATATATAATTTATCTGTGCTGTCCAAGGCCATCCAGCCTGACTTAAATTGCTTTATGATCCTAAACTATGTTGCTTTAGATTATTCAAGGTTGTAAAATGCAGTATTACAACTTCAAATATTTGGTCTCAAAGTCAACTTCATGGCAATTATCATATGGACATGCATTGAATTAATTTCACAGAAACTGCGCTTAGACCTAAGTCCAGAACTTCCACCTACCATCTCCTAGAAGATCCTACTTCGAAGACACGGGGAACCGTTATCCACAGTGGGACCTGGAAGTCTCCCTCACGATGAACTATCAGAGCACAAAGGAATGCATGTGGCAATAGGTCATGTAATGTCTGAGTATAACTCAGTTGTGACTAGCACAATAAAGAGATATCCGACACCCATGTGATCTGTGAGTAGTCTCTCTATTTTAATGAAAAGCCTGGCCTCCAGAGGACACTCGCATTTCCATATTGATGAGGAATACAAACGTCACATACATTACATCTCCCCCTTCAACTTTGGGGTTTCATATACGTGTACGTCCAAGGCATATAAAGTATAACGTCATCATGAAATCATTGACTGATGTTTGTATACATATAAAGGATTTACGAATCGAACATTGTCGTGTGTTAGTAAATTTTACAAGCATGCATATGTGATTGTTGAATCGAAAACATTTCGGTCAGGAAGTAAACGGGAACTTCCATTGCGGTGTGATGTTAACATGTTTAAGAGATAAACTAGGGCAATTGTGTAAATCTTTCGTTATAATCCTTTCACAATGTTATTTGATTCGCACCATACACTGGGTTCGATGTTGTTGTCATCGATTCGGATTACTCGCATCCCCCTCTACAACTTCCGCCATTTGGCTAAAGTGTAATTGAAGCCAATTACAATTTCTTGTTAATTTTCTTTCCTGATAATTGGAAATGTTTTGGCTAATATGATCGTGGTTCTTACTGCTCACTAATTATAACACTAAATACAAGAATAGACACAAATGCTGGAGGAACAGCGGGTCTGGCCTCTCTCATTGATGGGTCTAGCGCTCCCTCATTGACGGGTCGGGTCGGGTCTAGCGCTCCCTCATTGACAGATCTGGCGCTCCCTCATTGACGGGTCTAGCGCTCCCTCATTGACAGGTCTGGCGCTCCCTCATTGACGGGTCGGGTCGGGTCTGGCGCTCCCTCATTGACGGGTCTGGCGCTCCCTCATTGACGGGTCGGGTCGGGTCTGGCGCTCCCTCATTGACGGGTCTGGCGCTCCCTCATTGATGGGTCTGGCCTCCCTCATTGACTGGCTCGGGCCTCCCTCATTGATGGGTCTGGCCTCCCTCATTGACTGGCTCGGGCCTCCCTCATTGACGGGTGTGGCGCTCCCTCATTGACGGGCCTGGCGCTCCCTCATTGATGGCTCGGGCCTCCCTCATTGATGGGTCTGGCCTCCCTCATTGACTGGCTCGGGCCTCCCTCATTGATGGGTCTGGCGCTCCCTCATTGATGGGTCTAGCGCTCCCTCATTGACGGGTCTAGCGCTCCCTCATTGATGGGTCTAGCGCTCCCTCATTGACTTGGTCGGGCCTCCCTCATTGACGGGTCTAGCGCTCCCTCATTGACGGGCCTGGCGCTCCCTCATTGATGGCTCGGGCCTCCCTCATTGACGGGTCTAGCGCTCCCTCATTGACGGGTCTAGCGCTCCCTCATTGACGGGTCTAGCGCTCCCTCATTGACGGGTCTAGCGCTCCCTCATTGACGGGTCTGGGGCTCCCTCATTGATGGCTCGGGCCTCCCTCATTGATGGCTCGGGCCTCCCTCATTGACGGGTCTAGCGCTCCCTCATTGACGGGCCTGGCGCTCCCTCATTGATGGGTCTAGCGCTCCCTCATTGACGGGTCTAGCGCTCCCTCATTGATGGGTCTAGCGCTCCCTCATTGACTTGGTCGGGCCTCCCTCATTGATGGGTCTAGCGCTCCCTCATTGACTTGGTCGGGCCTCCCTCATTGACGGGTCTAGCGCTCCCTCATTGACGGGCCTGGCGCTCCCTCATTGATGGCTCGGGCCTCCCTCATTGACGGGTCTAGCGCTCCCTCATTGACGGGTCTAGCGCTCCCTCATTGACGGGTCTAGCGCTCCCTCATTGACGGGTCTAGCGCTCCCTCATTGATGGGTCTAGCGCTCCCTCATTGACTTGGTCGGGCCTCCCTCATTGACGGGTCTAGCGCTCCCTCATTGACGGGCCTGGCGCTCCCTCATTGATGGCTCGGGCCTCCCTCATTGACGGGTCTAGCGCTCCCTCATTGACGGGTCTAGCGCTCCCTCATTGACGGGTCTAGCGCTCCCTCATTGACGGGTCTAGCGCTCCCTCATTGACGGGTCTGGGGCTCCCTCATTGATGGCTCGGGCCTCCCTCATTGATGGCTCGGGCCTCCCTCATTGACGGGTCTAGCGCTCCCTCATTGACGGGCCTGGCGCTCCCTCATTGATGGCTCGGGCCTCCCTCATTGACGGGTCTAGCGCTCCCTCATTGACGGGTCTAGCGCTCCCTCATTGACGGGTCTGGCGCTCCCTCATTGATGGCTCGGGCCTCCCTCATTGATGGGTTGGGCCTCCCTCATTGACGGGTCTAGCGCTCCCTCATTGCCGTTTTTACCTTGTCACATTCCTTCAGGGCAAACTGAAAGGCCTCATAAATCTGCTGAGCGGCCGGCCGGCCGGCGGGCCCCGCCACGTGGAGGAATGTTTTCTGGCCGACCCGTCAGCTCCATGGCCATCTCACACAGCTGGAACACCCTTATCCAGTCCTTATTACTCTTGTCTAAGTCCCCTTGCACGGAGAGTGGTCCCGGTGGCCTGAGTCACTTCTGGCACCATGTAATGTCTGGGTTTGGCTCCGTTGTGACCAGTACAATAAAGAGATGTCCGACACGCATGAGATCTGTGAGTAGTCTCTCTATTTTAATGAAAAGCCTTGTTTCCAGAGGGCACTCGCATTTACATATTGATGACGAATACAAACATTGCACACATTGTAGGTCCTAAGAGCCAGGAAGTCATCTTGTAGCTTTGTAGGACGTTGGTGAGGCCGCATGTGGGAGTATTTTGTACAGACCTGGATGCCACATTACAGGAAGGGTATGGAGGCATTGGGAAAGGTGCAGAAGAAACTGTACTTCCCAACCCAGCCAACTGAGACCACACCAACCACCTGCTCACTAGTTCCGTCATCCCACTTTCACACCCTACATTCTAGGGGGAATTAACAGAAGCTAATTAGCCGACAGACTTGCACGTCTTTGGAATGCGGGACTAATCAGGAGCCTTCGGACGGGGAAAACGCTACAAACTCCATACAAACAGCGCCCGTAGTCGGGATTGAACCCCGGTCTCTGTTGCTGTAAGGCACCGTGCTGCCTGTTTGTTTATTATATTATCTATTGAGTACTAGTTTACAACCTGTTTTGTTGCCGCTCCAAATAAGGATTACATGGTTCCATTTCGGGACATATGACAATAAAACACCGCTGACTCTTTTGACTCCTAGTGCTGGTGGAGTCAGCCATCTCTTACTGATCATACACTTCTCTTCCTCAAACAACTGGGATTAATAGTGCGCAAGGAATAGCTGCAATCAACTATGACGACTTCCCATTATGCAGTAACTTTAAAGCTGCAAGATGACCCGAGGCGTTTCACTGAAATATTATCAAATCTTTTTGCCAAGAGACGTAAAGAATAATTAGGGCACCAATCAGAAGATAATGCAAGCAGGTGGCATTTAAGGAGCTTCTTAAAGCAGGAAACAAAAGCAGCAAGAGAGTTAGAAAATAGGTGCAGGAGGAGGCCATTTGGCCCTTCAAGCCAGCACAAGTAGGAAGAACTGCAGATGATGGAACATTGTGGCCTACAGGGTTTAAAACTGAAACCTTTGAAGTCTGAAGAATTACAGAAATTGCTGGGGAACAGTGTTTCTGCACAAGGACAGATCAATGATTTAAAGATGACAGCGTCAAAGAGTCATACAGCATGGAACCATGCCCTTCAGCCCACCTTGTCCATCCTGACCAGGTTGGCATTCTGAGCCACTCATTCTCCCTCATTTAGTGCATGTTCCTTTGAACCTACCATATCCATATATCTGAAGAAAGGAACTGCAGATGCTGGTTTATACCAAAGATAGACACTGGATGCATTCAAAAGAGAGTTAGATAGAGCTCTTGGGTGTTAGCGGAATCAGGGGGTATGGGGAGAAGGCAGGAACGGGGCACTGATTGTGGATAAACAGCCATGATCACATTGAATAGGCTCGAAGGGCCAAATGGCCTACTCTTGCACCTATTGTCTATGTATCTATGTATCTAACATGCTGGAGTAATGCAGCGGGTCAGGCAGCATCAGACATTGATGCTGCCTAACCCGCTGAGTTACTCTAGCACTTGGTTCTATCCATATATCTGTCCAAAGGTCTTTTGAAAGTTGTCACTGTATCCACTTCTATAACTTCCTCCGACAGCTCATTCCAGATACAGACTACCCTCTGAGTAAAGAAGTTGCCTCTGAGGTTCGTCTTAAATCTCTCCACTCTCACCTTGAGGCTTTGCTCTCTAGTTTTCGATCTTCTATGAAATTAGCCGAAGACCTTCCAATGTGCAGTTGCCTGAAACTAACAGATATGTTTGATAACACCACAGCTTTTTGAAACACCACCCAGACCATCACATAATTAATAACTCTTCAAAGACAGTCCTACAAGTAAGAAGAACTGCAGTTGCACTTTGGTATAAATCGCCTGAAAGACATAAAGGGTGCAATTTGTCACATTGATACATTTAGTGAAGAAGTGTTAGTATAAGATTGGAAGCAACAATTTTTTCTCATGCCAATTTTTTGATTAAAAATTTTGGCAGCATGGATGTTATCCTTCCTCCCTCAGTGATTTATGCCTGAAAAATATTTTTTTTATCTGGTGTAAAAGATAATTTATCATCTTTAATCAAACAAGATTTTGATCTTGCTGTTAGTGTCATTTTTGATGTGAATAATGCTCTGTTTCCATGCATTGTGGTGCTAAAAGATCAATTTATTTAGCCAGTAGGTGAATTATGTACGCCAGAGCAAGATGAATTTATTTAAATACAATTAACCTGTTTCATTCAAAATGGACCTTGTTAAGAAATGATGTAGCAGGTAACTGTACACTGTGGGCAGCTTGATTGTAATCACGTGTAGTTTTTTTCCACTGACTGGATATCACACAACATAAAAGCCTTTCATAGTATCTCAGTGCGCGTGACAATAACATTAACTGAAGTAAAACTAAACTGGGCATATTGTTCTTTCATCCATGCCCTTGTTGCATTGGTTTTTCAACGATGTCTGGGTTTGTAAGTGGCACTGTGACATAACCATCTTATAAACCTTTTCATTGAGTCATAAAGCCACATAGCACAGAAACAGGCCCTTCGGTCCAACTCGTCCATGCTGACTGAGATGCCCCATTTAAGCTATTCCCAGTTGTCTGTATTTTGCCCATATTCCCCAAACTCTCTTCTATCCAAATGTCTTTCCAATGTCGTTATAGTATCTGCATCACCTACCTCGTCTGGCAGCTCGTTCCGTACACCTACCACCCTCTGAGTGAAAATGTTGCTCAGGTATGTATTCAATTCTTCCCCTCTCACCTTATCCTTGGGTTCTTGATTTCCCTAATAGAGCCATAGAGTGATAAGAGTGTGCAAACGGGCCCTTCGCCCACACCGGCCAACATGTCCCAGCTACACTAGTCCCATCTGCCCGAATTTGGTCCATATCCCTCCAAACCTCTCCTATCCATGTACCTGTCTAACTGTTTCTTAAATGTTGGGATAATCCCTGCCCCAACTACCTCCTTTGGCAGCTTGTTCCATACATCCACCACCCTTTGTGTGAAAAGGTTACCCCTCAGATTCCTATTAAATCTTTCCCCCTTCACCTTGAACCTATGTCCTCTGGTCCTCGGTTCACCTACTCTGGGCAAGAGACTATGTGCATCTACCCAATCTATTCCTCTCATGATTTTATACCCCTCTACAAGATCACCACTCATCCTCCTGCGCACCAAGGAATAGAGTCCCAGCCTACTCAACCTTTCCCTCTATCAGAGCTCATATCCTCTAGTCCTGGCAACATTCTCGTAAATTTTCTCTGTATCCTTTCCAGTTTGACAACATCTATCCTATAACACTGTGCCCAAAACTGAACATAATACTCTAAATGCAGCCTCACCAATGTCTTATACAACTGCAATATGACCTCCCAACTTCTATACTCAATACACTGGTTGATGAAGGCCAATGTGCCAAAAAGACCAATTGACCACTCAATCTACCTGTGACTCCATCTTCCACCTGCACCCCTAGATCCTTCTGCTCTACAACACTCCCCAGAGCCCTACCATTCACTGTGTAGGTCCTGCCCATGTTAGACTTCTCAAAATGCAACACCTCACATTTCTCTGCATTAAATTCCATCAACCATTCCTCAGCCCACCTGGCCAATTGATCAAGATCCTGCTGCAATTTTTCACAACCATCTTCACTATCTGCAAACCACCCATTTTTGTATCATCTGCAAACTTGCTAATCTTGCCGTGGTATGTCCTCGTCCAAATCATTGATATAGATGACAAACAGTAATGGGCCCAGCACCGAACTCTAAGGCATTCCACTAGTCACAGGCCTCCATTCTGAGAAGCAACCTTCCACCATCACCCACTGCTTCCTTCCAAGAAATCAATTTTCTATCTATTCCGCTATCACTCCTTGGATCCCATGCGATCTAACCTGGGTAAAAGTTTCCATTGACAACTCCTGATTCCCGGCCATTGTCTTGGTCTTCAGCATTCCCATTATGTACACTTGGAATCGCTGAGAATCCTAATTTACTGAGTTTATTGAATAACCCCAACTCCCTTCATTTGTCTCTACAACCTTAAGGGACATTCCACTCTTCTGACGGCTTGGCCTAGTTTCGATCCCCAGCACTACCCTTCTGGGTTCTAAGCACTTTCAAAATATCCCTTCCCCTCCATTTCTCTCTCCTTTAACAATAACCTAAAAAAAGCAGGACACAAAGTGCTGGTGTAACTCAGCGACTCAGGCAGCTTCTCTGGAGAAAATGGATCGGTGACACTTTGGGTTGGGACTTATCTTCAGATAAAGAAGGCCTGAAGTAAGGTCCCAACCCAAAACGTCACCTATCCATTTTCTCCAGAAATGCTGCCTGATCCAAGAGTTACTCCAGTTACTCCAGCACTTTATGTCTATCTTTGGTATAAACCAGCATCTGCAGTTCCTTTTTATTACTTAAAAAAGCTGCATTTACACCCAGACTCTTTTAGACTATTAACATTGTTTAGGAACTTGGCGTTCATGCAGGGAAGTGATAACATGTTTTTTTTGCTGTCTTTTCTTCTCACTGTCATTTGGAATGTATCTGTAATTTATACATAATTTACGTTTTTGTAAGTATTGTCCAAGACTGCAAGCATGATTTTCACCGTACTTGCATATCACAATAAACTGGACTTCCTACACATTTTGTATAGACTTGGATTGTTTTCCCTGGAACATTGGAGGTTGAGGGGAGACTTGCTAGAAGTATATAAAATTATGAGGCATAGATAGGGTAGACAGTCAGAGCCATTATCCCAAGGTGGAATTGTGCAACACTAGAAGACATGGCTATAAGGTGACAGGAGAAAAGTTTAATGGAGATGTGCAGGACAAGTTTTTACACATAGGGTGGTGGGTGCCTGGAACACATTGCCAGGGATGGTGGTGGTGGAGGCAGATACAATAGTGGTGTTTAAGAAGCTGTTACAAAGGCACATGGAAGCACTGGGAATAGAGGGATATGGATCATGTGCAGATGAGATCAGTTCAGTTAGGCACCATTGTGGGCTGAAGGGTCCATTCCGGTGCTGTACAGTTCTATGTTCCAAGTGATTGAATGGACTACTCTTGGTTCTGGTGAAAGACATGATGCTGTTCCTTGTTTCCACATGGGGAATGGTATTGCTCTATGAGCTAGCATAGACTTGACGGGCTAAAATGGCCACCATCTCTGGAAAGTACAATAGACGCCCATGGAAAACACAGGGAATAGAGGGATATGGATCCATGGAAAACAAAAAATTCTCCCATAAGACTATCCTTGTCCCTGTCGATGATTATGTTATCCTTCATAATTTTTCCTGTGACTTGGTTGCTTCTGTCATCTGTCTGAAAATGTGCTGTGATTGTTGTTAATTATACGTCAGCATTATAATCAAATATCATCTCAACAATTAGATTAGGTAGATTTTGTTTCCTGTGTTTAACAATGGAACAATGGAAATTTATTTGCCCTTAAGTAATGTGATTCCCACTCCTGCTACAGTAACTCGATAAATTAAATTTTCACTACATCATTTATTTGAAGTCCTTTCCAGCCCAGGTGAATTATCTTTTGTTATCACTGCATGTCCACTAGCAAATTTAGTTATAGTTTTAGAGATACTGCGTGGAAACAGGCACTTCGGCCCACCAAGTCCACACTGATCAAAGATCCACCCATACACACTAGTTCTATGTTAGACTAGTTTTTGCATCCACACACTAGAGGCAATTTGCAAAAGCCAATCTTTGGCTTACAAACACGCACGTCTTTACAATGTGGGAGGAAACCGGTGCACCACGAGAGAACCCATGCAGTCAAAGAAAGAACGTGCAAACTCCGGACAGACAGCACCCGTACTCAGGATCGAATCCTGGTCCCTAGTGTTGAAGAAGGATCCCGACCCGAAACGTCACCCATCCTTTTTCTGCACAGATGCTGCCTGTCCCGCCATGTTTCTCCAGCACTTTGTGTCTATCGCTAGAGTATTTTCAAGTTCACTTCTTCCACAACCCATTCTTCTCTTCTTCAAAGCCCAGTAGAAAGGAGACAGCCATTTCAACTTTGATTTGTTCATTCCAGATTTTTCTCATGCATTTGCTAAACTGGTGAGGAAATATGTTCAATACTTTAGTGGCTATCATTCTGTTTTATGTAATGCTACTTGTGGTAACAAAATGAGAGTCTTCATAGTTAAACTCAGTGTTTTGTTGTGATAGTACACAGGGTGACATAGCTCTAAAATGTTAAGAGCTAGATTGATGTACAGCAGCCAATACTATTGCACGCCCACGTCTACCAAAAAAGCACTGGCTAAACCAATTCCATTCTCATCTACAGTATCTACACATAATTTCACAGAGTTACTCTGGGATGCTTATTTCATAAGTTCATAAGTTATAAGAGCAGAATTAGGCCATTTGGCGCATCAAGTCTACTCCACCATTCAATCATGGCTGATCCACCTTTCCCTCTCAATCCCATTCTCCTGCCTTCTCCCCGTAACCCCTGACACCCGTACTAATCAAGAATCTGTCAAACTGCCTGAAAAATACCCATTGACTTGGCCTCCACAGCCATCTGTGGCAATGAATCCCACAGATTCACCACCTTCTGAGGTACATGAGGTAAAGGTACATCCTTTTTTTCTGAGGCTATGGCCTCTGGTCCTAGACTCTCCCACTAGTGGAAGCATCCTCTCCACATCCACTCTATCCAGAGCCTAACTCTATCTCTATCCAGGAAGGATAGTACCAATACTCTAACTGGAAGGAGATTGAATTTCAAAACTGCTATTTTTACCACAGAACGTCATTCATCTTCAATAGATAGACACAATATGCTGGAGTAACTCAGTGGGTCAGGCAGCATCTCTGGAGAAAAGGAATGGGCGACATTTGGGTCGGAACCCTTCCTTAGACTGAAAGTTCCTTCCTTGGTGTCATTCACCTTCAGCTGTCAGGGGTGTGGATTTTGTGTGCAACTTTATCTGAGTTAAGCACCATGTAAGTCCCCTGCTCCTCCCTAAGCCCAGGTAGCAAAGGTTCCTATCTAACATGTAAAAATAATTAAGTTTGATCCGCAAACAGCGCCGTGAACTGTACGAAAGAAGTCTAAATATGATTTTCCAGTCTGAAAGGTCCTCTAATGTGACAAGCATTAAATCAACATCGTAATCTAAATATCTCAGAATTAGACAACATTAGCAGTGATAGGACATACTGCATGAGATTGGCAGCTGATAGGATCTCAGGGAGAGTTAATGGAAGTTAAGGTCACTTCTGAATATTATGCAGCCAATAACTATTTTAAACATAAGCCTACGGATTGTTAGTTTTGACACAATTAGGTAAACATGCACATGGTTAATAATTCTATTAATTACACCCATTTATCTGTTTCAGCAGAAATGGCTGAGAGCAGCTGCCTATTTTGCTGACCTATATACACCTATGAGCCAAAACATTATGACCACTGACAGGTGAAGTGAATAACCTTGATTATCTTGTTACAATGTCACCTGTCAAGGGGTGGTATATATTAGGCAGCAAATGAAGAGTCAGTTCTTGAAGTTGATGTGTTGGATGCAGGAGAAATGGGAAGGAGTAAAGACCTGAGCAACTTTGACAAGGGCCAAATTGTTATGGCCAGACAACTGGGTCGGAACATCTCTGAAACAGCAAGGCTTGTGGGGTGCTTCCGGTCAGCAGTGGTGAGTGCCTGCCGACAGTGGTCCGAGGAGGGACAAACCACAAACTGGTGACAGGATTTTGGGTGTCCAAGGCTCATCGATGCGCGAGGGCAACGAAGGCATATTAGGCAGGTGGCCATAATGTTTTGGCTCATCAGTGTATAGTCCTAATGTAGTTGAAATCTTTATTTTAAATGAAGCAAGATGATAAAGGACCACCACTGCAGGGAGATACATTAACAAAGATTGCAACTGTGATGGTACCAAAACGTATTGCCACTGGGAGGCACAGTGGCGCAGCAGTAGAGTTGCGGCCTTAGCGCGAGAGACCCAGGTACGATCCTGAACACGGGTGCTGTCTGCATGGAGTTTGTACGTTCTCCCTATGACCGCGTGGGTTTTTCTCTGGGTGCTCGGGTTTCCTCCCACATTCCAAAGACGTGCAAGTTTGTCGGTTAAATGGCTTCTGGAAACTTGTACCGAGTGAGTAGAATAGAACTAGTATATGGGTGATCGCTGGTCGGTGTGGACTCAGTGGACAGAAGGGCCTGTTTTCACACTGTGTCTCTAAACTAAAAACTTGAACTTCGAGCAAATCTTTTTCTAAAGGCTCAATGTACTGAGTGAGATATGTCATTCAGGCAAGGTTAATGGTGTTGTCGCCAAATAGAGACTCCAAGATTATTTTCAATAATTTCACAAAACATTTTCTAATGATATATCAAAGGTTCATTTGCACATCTGAAATAGATCATAATTGATGTGTTCTTTTGCAGCAGATAAAATCTGATTTGATTTTATGCTTCTCAATTTGGAAATAACTTTGCATTGTACAGAAATTGTTTTCTAATGGTGTTCCATTAAATGGGCTAGAGTAACCCATTCCTGTGAAATACATTGGCGTAATGATGATCTCATTAGTAAGGATGGAACAGTGTTGCACTTTAGACTTTACTTTAGACTTTAGAGAGGCAGGATGGAAATAGGCCCGTGAGTCCACCAAGTCCACGCCGACTAGCGATCATTCCACAAACTAGCACTATCCTACCTTCCAGGGACAATTTTACCGAAGCCAATTAACCTACAAACCTGTACATCTTTGGAGTGCGGTCGGAAACCAGAGCACATGGAGGAAACCCATGCGGTCTCAGGGAGAACATACAAACTATGTACAGACAGCACCCGTAGTCAGGATTGAACTTGGGTCTCCAGCATTGTGCCATTGTGCCGCCCCTTTATAAATAAGAAACATATTAAAGCATAAGCAAGACATTATTTCTTCCATTTTGTTCCCTAAAGATTTTACAGCCTAATTTCAATCCCTAACGGCACTGTGGCGCAATGGGAAAAGCTGCTGTTTCATATTGCAAAGAACCCGGGTTCAATACTGACCTTGGGTGCAGTCTATGTGAAGTTTGTACGCTTTCCACTTGCCTATGCGGGATTCCTACGGGTGCTCCAGTTTCCTTCCACATCCAAAACGCGTGTGGGTTTGTAGATTAATTGGCCTCTGTAAGTTATCCCTAGTGTGTAGGAGTGATTGCAAAAGTGTGATAACATAGAATTAGTGTGCATTGGTTTGGACTCAGTGGGCCAAAGGACCTGTTTCCATGTTGTATCTTTCAATCAATTAATCATTGCATTACTGTCAAACACACTGCATATTTTAAAACTTGCAGGTTAGCCATTTAAAGTTTAGACGGCATCAATGTTTCTGGATCCCTGTTTTACACTGCTAAGGATAAAATCAAGAAATCCATTACTTTATAAGGTGAAATTAACACATCTAAAATGTTAAAAGCATCAAGAGTCAAGAGAATTCAATTGTCAAAATGGAACAACTAAATTCTTATTGCTGCAGTTTAACAGGCTCGTAAACGCAATCAAAGACACAGTCCATATAAGTTTATAATTGCTAAGTTAGTGTTGTGTAGTGTTCAAGAGCCTGATGGTTTCTGTGAAGAAACTCTTCTTGAGCCTGATCGTCATGGCTTTCTGGCTCCTGTACCTTCTTCCCAATGGTAGGAGTGAAATAGGAGTGTGGCCAGGGTGTCGTGGGTCTCTGGTGATATTGGCTGCCATTTTGAGATAAAATGGATCCCCTCAAAGGTGAGGGGGTTGATAACTGTGATGGACGTAGAACTGTCTGCACACCCTCTATAATCTTCTTCGTTCCTAGACATTCAAGTTGCTGACCAGCCAGTCTGCACTCTACCATACACCCCTAGATAGAACATTCATTGAGTTCAATAGAGGCCGGTTAGCCTGACTTCAGTGGTTGGTAAGATATTAGAGTCCATTATAAAAAACAAGGTTTCTGAGTACTTAGAAGCACACGATAAAAAAGGCCGAAGCCAACAATGGATTTGTGAAAGGGAGATCTTGCCTGTCGAACCTGGTGGAATTCTTTGAGAAAGTAAATAGCAGGATAGTGGTTTACTTGGATTTTCAGAAGGTCTTTGATAAGGTGCCGCTCGTGAGGCTGTTAAAGAAGATGAGAGCCCATGGTATCAGAGGGAAGATACTAGCATGGATAGCAGGTTGGCTGCATGGCAGAAGGCAGAGAGTGGCAATAAAGGGGGCTTTTTCTGGTTGGCCACCATGGACTAGTGGTGTTTCACAGGGGTCGGTGCTGGGGCTGCTATACTCTTCATGTTGTAGATAAATGATTCAGATGAGGGAATTGAAAGCCTTCAATTCCCTCATCTGAATCATTTATCTACAAGGCTTTGTGGCCAAGTTTGTGCATGATATGAAGATAGGTAGAGGGGTAGATAGTGTAGAGAAAGCAGGGACTCTGCAGAAGGATGGACAATTTGGGAGAGTGGGCTGAGAAGTGGCAGATGGAATTCAGCATAGCAAAGTGTGGAGTCATGCATTTTGATATTAAAAATAAAGTGTAGATTATTTCGAAAATATTTCGAAATGGGGAGAGAATTCAGAAATCTGAGGTGCAAAGGGACTTGGGAGTGCTGATGCAGGATTCCCAAAAAGTTAATTTGCTAGTTGAATCATAATAAGGAAGGCAAATCAATGCTAGCATTTATTTCAAGAGGACTAGAATACAAAAAAACAGGGATGTAATGCTGAGGTTTTATAAGGCACTGGTCAGGCTGCATTTAGTGTATTGTGAGCAGTTTTGGGCACCATGTCTGAGGAAGGATGGGCTAACATTGGAGAGGGTCCAGAGGAGGTTTACGAGAATGATCCAATGAATGATTGGGTTAACATATGATGAGCTTTTGAAGGCACTGTACTCTTTGGAGTTTAGAAAGATGAGGGGAACCTCATTGAAACTTATCCAATAGTGAAAGGCCTAGATAGAGTGGATGTGGAGAGGATGTTTCCACTAGTGGGCAAGTGAAAGACCAGAGGCCATAGCCTCAGAATAAAAGGGCATACCATTAGAATGGAGATGAGAAGGAATTTCTTTAGTCAGAGGGTGGTGAATCTGGGGAATTCATTGCCACATTCACATCCATATTCATTGGATATTTTTAAGGTCAAGTTGGCAGATTCTTTATAGTAAGGGTGTCAAGGGTCATGGGGAGAAGGCAGGGGAATGTGGTTTAGTTTAGTTTAGAGGCACAGCATGGAAAAGGCCCCTTCGGTCCACTGGGTCTGTTCGGACCAGCGATCCCCGCACATTAACACTGTCCTACACACACTAGAGACAATTTTACATTTACCAAGCCAAATAACCTACAAACTTGTACGTCTTTGGAGTGTGGGAGGAAACTGAAATCTCGGAGAAAACCCATGCAGGTCATGGGGAGAACATACAAACTCTGTACAGACATCATCCGTAATCGGGATGGAACAGTGTCTTCAGTGCCACTGTTGCGCAGCACCATGCCACCCGGGTGCTGAGGTAAAGATAGATCGGCCATTTTTGGACTTGTCCAAAACTTCACAACTTTTGGTGTCTTTTATTTCAATGGTACTCTACCATTTTAAACGTCACTTTAACTCAGGACTCTGAAACTGCTCGATTCGGGTATTCCACAACGCTTGAGAAGCTAGACAATAATGCTCGCACAATCTTGGTTTATGGTATGGTAATTGCCAACAGATGTATTTTGAAACTATGGAAATCAGACTCTGCAACTCAGTTTGAGACTTGGTTAAGAGAATTAATGGGCATCTTACACATAGAGAGGCTGAGATATGAATTGTCTGGCAACCCTCATATGGAACCCAGTGCTGCAGCATATTAAGGACAAGTAAAACTATCCCCTCAATGCCACATGCTTTTGTACCTTCTTTGAATCCAGCAGTGAAAATACTGAAATATTTGACTTGTGAAAATCACCTTGACTCATGTTTTTGTGCTTTTGTCTTTTTTGTCACATTGTAGTTATGTTTTTTAAATTTATATTTATTTATTTATTTCTTTGTTTTTGTTTGTTTGTTTTCATGATTATGTAGGGAAGGGGAGGGATGGGGTTTACTGTTGTTGTTATATGCACTGTAATTAATTAAATTAAAAACTTTTAAAAAAAAAAATATTAAAAAAAAGATAGATCGGCCATGTTTGAATGGCGAAGTAGACTTGATGGGCTCCTGGAACTTTACGAACATTATGAACGACACACCAAATCTCTTCAATTGGCATTGATGACCTTTCTTAGTGCTTGCATCATTGTGCTGTACCCGGGACTGGTCTGCAGAGATATGCATGCCTTGCTAAGGCGAAGATTTAAGAGGAACCTCAAGAGGTAACATTTTTACACAAAAGGTAGTGGGTGTATGGAATGAGCTGCCAGAGGAAGTAGTTGAGGCAGGTATTATTGTAACATTTAAGAAAGATTTCCAGGTATGTGGAAAGGATAGTTTTAGAGGGACATGGGCCAAGCACAGGCGGGTGGGATTAGTGTAGATGAGGCATGTTGGTCGGCGTGGGCAAGTTGGGCTGAAGGGCCTATTTCCACACTGTAGGACTCTGTGACTCTATGAGAAAGTAATGAATCACTTCATGGACCATTACAGTCCATCCTGTGAAGTTTGTTGGTTGGAAAGTTCTATACTTTTGATCCAGTGATGATGGAGGAAGGGCAATATATTTCCAAGTAGTGTGTGGCTTGGAAGGGGACATAAAAGAGGCAACGTTTCCATTTGTATGCTGCCCTTACCCTTCCAAAAGTGTGGTTTTAGGACGTGCTGTCAGCGTAGCCTTGGCAACGAGATACAGTGGATTTTATAGGTAGTAGGTACTGCATCCATGATGGGTTGGTGTTTAAAGGCTGAATGTTTAGGTGGTGACGGGATGACAATCAAGCTGACTGCTTTGCCCTGGATGGTGAAGGACTTTCTGAATTGCTGGCGTTACAACCATCCAGTCCAACAGAGAGTCTTCCATTGCACTCCTGACTAGTGCTTAATAGATGGTGGAAAGATGTTGGTGGTCAGAGAAATCTCACTTGCTTTTTGAAAATGTTGCAGATTAACTCAGTATAAAACCCTCCTAAATACCTGCACATTTTCTGCAATCGCGCATCAATATCTGCCTATCACAGTCGCCTAGATATGAGTGTTCTGTGATCAGGAGCTCCAGCAATGAAATTTTTCAAATGCAATGGCACCCCACCAAGTCTTGGTGGCTGCTGTTAACTGTGCCATCCTTGTGGGCTGCATGCAGCACAGCAGTAGAGTTGCTGCAAAGACTCGGGTTCGATCCTTTCTATGGATGCCACCTGTACGGAGTTTGCACGTTCTGCCTGTGATCTCATGGGTTTTCTCTGGGTGATCCAGCTTCCCCCCACACTCCAAAGACTCGGGTTCGATCCTTTCTATGGATGCTGCCTGTACGGAGTTTGCACGTTCTGCCTGTGATCTCGTGGGTTTTCTCTGGGTGATCCAGTTTCCCCCCACACTCCAGAGACTCGGGTTCGATCCTTTCTATGGATGCCACCTGTACGGAGTTTGCACGTTCTGCCTGTGATCTCGTGGGTTTTCTCTGGGTGATCCAGTTTCCCCCCACACTCCAAAGACTCGGGTTCGATCCTTTCTATGGATGCGGCCTGTACGGAGTTTGCACGTTCTGCCTGTGATCTCGTGGGTTTTCTCTGGGTGATCCAGTTTCCCCCCACACTCCAGAGACTCGGGTTCGATCCTTTCTATGGATGCCACCTGTACGGAGTTTGCACGTTCTGCCTGTGATCTCGTGGGTTTTCTCTAGGTGATCCAGTTTCCCCCCACACTCCAAAGACGTACAGGTTTGCAGGTCAATTGACTTCTGCGAATTGTGAATTGTCCCCAGTGTGTAGGATAATGCCAGTGTGTAGGATAATGCCAGTGTGTAGGATAATGCCAGTGTGTAGGATAATGCCAGTGTGTAGGATAATGCCAGTGTGTAGGATAATGCCAGTGTGACCGCTGGTCGGTGGGTTAATTTACTGGTTTGTAGGTTAGATACATAGATACATAGAAAATAGGTGCAGGAGTAGGCCATTCGGCCCTTCGAGCCAACACCGCCATTCAATGTGATCATGGCTGATCATCCACAATCAGTACCCCGTTCCTGCCTTCTCCCCATATCCCTTGAGTCCGCTAGCTCTAAGAGCTCTATCTAACGCTCTTTTGAATACATCCAGTGAGTCGGCCTCCACTGCCTTCTGAAGCAGAGAACTCCACAAATTCACAACTCTGGGTTAATTTGCTTATATGAAATTGTCCCTGTAGAGTTAAAACTGGAACTAGTGTACAGGATGATAGTTGGGCGGCGTGGACTCGGTAGGCCGAAGGGCCTGTTTTCTCGCTGTATCTCTAAACTAAACTAAACTAAGCTCGCATCAGCAGCTGTTCCAGAAAATTGCCACTAAATTATAAAGTACAGATACATTCAGGCCCTCTGCCAACATCTCATTTTAGCCGAGCAGTCCGAGCTTTCTGTCGCAAATGTATATAAATGAGCCTCAGTGGAGAAACAAAGCACTGAGTTTGTCCATCTGGGTGGCTTCAGCTGCCATATCCACGTTCTGATCCCTTCCACTGTGTACACATCTGCTGTTAAACTTCCACTAGATGGGATATTTGACCGGTAAAAGTAAACAGAAACATAGCGTTCTGTAGATCTAAATTTAGGTTGTGTTTGGTACGTACTATTTTAGTCTCCCGTCATCAATGAAAAACCTAGTAGTAGTGACTGATAACAAAGAAGGGAGGATTGGATTACGGAGGAATGCAAGTCATTTATCCTTGCTGTACAGCAGGAAAATATAAGAGGGAGGGAGGGGGGTGGAGGGAAATATAATTTTGCTCCGTGTATTTTATTTCTGTTCACATGCAAGAACAGAGCATAATAGAACTAAACATTTCAAAGTCGGAGCATTGGAAATTGGCCATCTTTGAGTGAAAGTGTTATTTGCAATCTGCACGATGTTCTTCTTTGATATCATATTGCATTCAGTGTTGAATGAGAGAATAATCGTAATTACATTACGTGCACACATGCTTGCTTGGGAACTGGTTATGTAAAAGCAGTAAATGGAATCTGAATAGAAAATGACAGTACAGCATATATATTATAAACACGCTATATTTTATGGGCTTCTAGACCAAGTGGACTCGTTTGGCCCAAACCTCTCCTGCATTAGTGCAGCACCCTCTCCTCCCCCCCCCCCTCCCCATCCCTCCTTGCTCCCCTCCCCCTCCTCTTCCCCCCTCCTTCCCCCACTTCCCCTCCCACCCACTCCATCCCCCTCAACCCCCCTTATCCTCCACCTCCCTCCATCCCCTCCCTCCCTCCATCCCTCCCTAGGAGATAGATTTAAACTTTAAAATGTGAATAACTTTAAAAATATAACATCGATTTCAATCAAACGTCTTCCACAAGCACCAAAGGGATGATGGTGAGTAAGGTGGGCCTAAAATTGTTGTGCTATCGTAAGGCTGTAGTTCAGGAACAAACAAACAAACAGATGAGAGTTTTAGTATATAGATGATGTAAATAGGCGAAGACGGATCCTGTAATGAAACAATAGACAATAGGTGCAGGAGGAGGCCATTCAGCCCTTCGAGCCAGCACCACCATGCAATGTGATCATGGCTGATCATTCTCAATCAGTACCCCGTTCCTGCCTTCTCCCCATACCCCCTGACTCCGCTATCCTTAAGTGCTCTATCAAGTTCTCTCTTGAATGCATTCAGAGACTTGGCCTCCACTGCCTCCTGAGGCAGTGAATTCCACAGATTCACCACTCTTATACATTCCACAAGGTTTGCTGTGTACAATGGGGTAGATTGCAATAACCACAAAAAAGATTATTGCTGCAAAATACCAACATTGAGACAATTACCTAGACATATTGATTTTGCCATTTTGTTATATTTAATGGGTTCTGCATCGAGCCCCAATGCCAAATCAAAGGACGCATAAAAAATGTTAAAGTTGTAAAACATACCTTTAAAACAAAATGCTGGTATGTAGAAACAAAGAAATGCAGATGCTGGTTTATACCAAAAATAGACACAAATTGCTGGAGTAGCTCAAAGGGTGAGGCAACAAATCTGGGGATAAAGAACAGGTGAAATTTTAGGTCAGGACCCTTATTCAGACTGAAAGTAATGGTTGAGTGGATGAGTTATTCACACAACCCCCCCTCCCCCACCACCCCCTACTTTCAATCAGAAGAAGGATCCCGACCCCTAACATCACCTATCTTTTTTCTCTTTCTGTGTTGTTGCCTTTGAGACTATTACTTAATACAAAATAGAGGAACTGCAGTGAATATGAGTTACGCCAGCACTTGTGTCTATAAATTGCTGGTAGGTAGTTCCTCTATTTTTGTATTAAATAGTAGTCTCAAAGGCAACAACACAGAGAAAGATTGGTGACTTAGTAGGTGTCAAGACACTTCAGTCTCCGCAAAACCAAAGAGCTGATCATCAACTTTAGGAAGCAAGGAGGGCTACATGCCTCAGGCTATCAATGGTGCTGAAGTGGAGATGGACCAGAACTTCACGTTCCTTGGTGTAAATATCGCCGACTATCTGCCATGGGTCCAACCACATTGACACTCCCATTAAAAGCCCCGCCAACACCTCAACTTCTACAGAAGAGCTAAGGAAGTTCAGCATGACTCCAATAACTCTTATCAATTTCCACCGATGCACCGTGGAAAGCCTTACCTATCGGGCTTCATCACAGCGCTACATGGCAACTGCCCAGGGCAAGAAATTGCAGAGTCCATCAATCCATCACAAAATGCAGCTTAAACGCTGCAACCTTACCCAGCTGCAACCTCTTGTTTGCAGCAGCTCAAAAGACCCATAAACACAGATAAATACAATAATCAAAACAAAATTCAATAAAGTAATAACTAATATTAATGCAAATAAACACCCGCAGTATGTAATGCAACCAAAGACACAGTCCATAGAAGTTGTAAATCTGTGGAATTCTCGCCACAGAAGGCAGTGGAGGACAATTCACTGGATGTTTTCAAGAGAGAGTTAGATTTAGTTGTTAGGGTTAAAGGAATCAAGGGTTATGGGGAAAAAGCAGGAACGGGTAATGATTTTGGATGATCAGTCATGATCATATTGAATGGTGGTGCTGGCTCGAAGGGCTGAATGGCCTACTCCTGCACCTATTTTATATGTTTCTATGGTCCTTGTAATTTTTTAGCTGCACATTCTCTGTAGCTCTAACACTATGTTGTGTACTGTTTATTTTCCCTTTAGCTCTACCTGATGTACTTATAAATAGTATGATTTGCCTGAATAGCACACAAAACATATCATAAACTAATACTATTACCTCACTCAGAAGGGCCTAGACCAATTTCCTGATGGGTCGGACTTCAACAAGAAGACCAAGAAGAGGTGGCACAGTGGCACAGCGGTAGAGTTGCTGCCTCACAGCGGCAGAGACCTGGATTCAATCCTGCCCATGGGTGCTGGCTGTACAGAGTTGGTATGTTCTTGCTGTGATTGCATGGGATTTCTCCAGGTGCTCCAGTTTCCTCCGCACTCCAAAGACATAGTTTTGTAGGTTAATTGGCTTTGATAAAATTGAAAATTGCCCCAAGTGTGTAGGATAGTGCTAGAGTACGGGGTGATTGCTTATCAGTACAGACTCAGTGGGCCGAAGGGCCTGTTTCCATGCTGTACCTCTAAAACTAAAACTTAACAAAGAGGAGACAAATGCTGCTATTTGCTTCTGAGTTACAATCCTAGTCTCAGTTCTCAGTATAATTCACAAGAACACAAATAAATAGAAGCAAGGGTAGGCCATCTGGCCCTTCAAGCATGCCCTGCCATTCTGTATTATCCTGGCTGGTGTAATCCACGCATTAATTCATCCTCTGTGCCCGACCCCATAGCCCTTAATCCCCTGATCATTCATAAATGTATTTATCTTCACTATAAGTGCTTTGAAAGAGTTGGCCTTCATAACTTTCTGCAGCAGAGAGCTCCGGAGATTCACACTCTCCACAAGAAATTTCTGAGTACTTTGGTTTTAAACGATGGGCTCCTTATCTTGAAACTATTCTCCTCATTCAAGACTCTCCCATTAGTGAAGATGCTCCAATTTACCCTATCTGGAACCCTTAGGATATGAAGAGGGGTCCCGACCCGAAACATTGCTTATCCATGTCCTCCAGAGATGATGCATGACCCATTGAATCCCTCCAGCACGATGCGATTTTTTGATAAACCAGCTTCTGCGATTCCTTATGTCGTCCTTAGGGTCTTACATGTTTCAGTACGATCATCTCTCATTCCTTTAACCTCCAAACAGTACAATCTCTTAGTCTCTCTTGATAGGACAATCAGAGGGTGATTGCTGGTCGGGATGGACGTGATGGGCCGCCGGGCCTGTTTCCGCGCTGTATCTCAAAAACTATAAAATAGAGGAAGCAAATGCTATCACTTGTTAATCCTTATCTCTGTTCTCAGTGTAGAATTAGCCTGGTGAATTAGCCCAGTGAATCCCTTTTAGTCTGCCTCTAATGCTACTATATCCTTTCTTAAGTAAGACGACACAAAACAATGTACCGTACTCCAAGAGTGGCCTCACTAACAATTGTACAATCGATACAATTGTAATAACTGTTTCTTCAATACAATTGCAGAAATAACGTGTGAAAAGCCTACCAGGGCCTTCTCAAATGCCTTTTATACACATTAACCTGCTAATACTTGATAAATCATTAAAAATCTCAGGGTAATATTTTTCACCATTCTACAGTGCCGATTTATTTAATTAATTTTCGCAAAATAAATTGCTTTTTTATGTAAGATTCCTATTTAGATGTACTGTACCTATTTTCTTTTTGAGTCAATTAAAGTTATGCACAAATGCTTCCAAATATGGTTTCAATTTATAGGCTGTTAGTGAAGCTAATCAAGTTTGCCTAAGAGGCCTGTTAAAGTATAAAAAAGGATTGGAAAAAGTCGCTAGGTCTCTCAGCCCTTCCCACCAAGGCTCCATGGAGCTTTTACATAATTAATCCACTCCTCCATCATCAAATATCTTGGGGAAAGACAAAACAAAGCTTTAGAAAAAAACCACACCTCTGTGGCCAACTTTGCTAAAACCATAGAAATTAATAAACATTAACCATAGAATTAAAAAACCATAGAAATTAATTAGTCCCATGAGATTAATAAAGCAATAAAGAACACAAATTATTGTTCCAATTATCTGAGTCAATGCAAGACAATTGTAACTTAAAACACGTATGCTCCGGGATTAGACCAGTTACATTTTAAAATTCTACTCACAAAATGCTGGACAGGTCTACTTGTACTCAAAGCTTAAATGTAAACAGAAAATACCAGGGATAGTCAATGGGGTTTGCAGCATCTGTGGAGTGAGACGCAGAACTAAACACTTCAGGTTGATGACTGCTGAATGTCTGCAACATGTTCTGCTTTTATTTCAGAAAATAATCTCTAAAGTAAATATTCATTTATTTAATTATAGGAGAGGACTGGTCAGGAACGGTTTAGAGGGATATGGATGGACCAAACGTAGGCAGGTGGGACTAATGTAAATGGGGCATCATGGTCGGTATGGACAAGTTGGACCAAAGGGTCTGTTTCCTCGCTGTCTGACTCTATAACTCTAATTGTAATTCTATTTCTATACTGGGGCAATTGAAATATATTGTGAAGAATTGTCAGTCAGACTCTTGGGGGTGTTTGTTGCTCCAGTAAAATAAAAGATGGGATTTTCTAATTGAAAAGAAAAATCTCCAAATGGCGTAAATAACGTTGTAACTTCCCGAATCATAGAGCAGATTGTGGGTTGTCCAAATGTCCGAATATTGCATTTTTCCCCATATTTTCACCACCTGCACAATGTAATGAAATGCAGATAATGGTGGAACGTATTTAATTGCTTCCTTGCATGGTATTTACCCCAGACTTCTCAGTTGCAATCAATACAAGTACATGATTCCTCAGTTGCAATCAATACAAGTACATGATTCCTCAGTTGCAGAATCATCAAATCCCCAGCATCAGCTCACTCCTTAATTTCAAGTGTGAATGGACTAATATGGATCACGGAAATCACTCGCTTGTCCTGCACTGAGATGGTGATTCCAAAGCAACCTCCGGCCGAACTCTGGATGCATGGGACAACTAATTGATTTTGAACCTCAATAAATGGCCGCTATCAGTCCTAATAATCACCACAGCTAAACCAGCAATTGCCAGCTAGGACAGTAAATCAGGAAAGAATGAGGTGCAGAAAGAAGGATGAAGAGAAAGATTGAAAAATGGAATGAGTGATAAGCTTTTGTAGAATAATTTAAACATTAAAATATCTGATAACGGTTAAAAGTCTGAACGAAATAATCTCCACATTTGTAAAAATTTCAACCCCAAAAATATTATTTTGCAGCGACCAGGATTTATCACACCAACGGAAACTTGCTTGTGGTTGAATGAACAAACCCTAACATTATTTGTTCCATTCAGTAGGTAGTGGATAATTATCTTGGCCTCACACCATTAAATACACTTAAAAGCTGATCCAAACCCTCTCGAGGAACAGGAACATTTTACAGTAACTTTCCGATTCCATGCTTACCTGCACAGATTTAGACGTAATTATTGTCCCATTAACTCCGAAGTAAGAGAAAGTGGCAATAGCACTGACCTTATTCTTACATAATAATAGAATATAATAATACAGTAAATTAAGGACCACTGTCTTATTGTGCTTATAGATAGTTAAGATACTTTGGACTTTAGACTTTAGAGATTCAGAGTGGAAACAGGCCCTTCAGCCCACCGATTAGGTGCCGACCAGCAATCACCCTGTACACTAACACTATCCTACGCACTAGAAACAATTGACAATTTTTTTTAACCAAAGCCAATTAGCCTACAAACTTGTACGTCTTTGGAGCATAGGGTGAAACCGGAGCACCCAGAGAAAACCCATGCAGTCACAGGTAGAATGTACAAACTCCATACAGACAGCACACATAGTCAGGATCGAACACAGGTCTCTGGCACTGTAAGGCAGAAACTCTACCACTGCACCACCGTGCCTTCCCACTATGGATTACACTTGTACATAATGAAGTCAGACTGCGCGATGCAATCTTTCTTACATCACATTAAATCACCAACTCTTCCAATTATGATCAACATTTGTCTTCCAGTCACACATGGGTTAATTATAACCTTCAGTGGCCATGAATGAATTATTTTGCATTAATAGTTCACTACAGTTATAATTTCATGAAAATAAAATTGCAATGGAAGTTAAGAAAGTACAATAATGTTAGAAATAATACAAGTCAGATTAGACCAGTTGGATGAAAGATTACTTTTTGGCAGTCGATCAGGATGTTGATCAAAAAGGGCAGAGAGGGAAGATTAAAACCCGCCGTGAAAGTTATTGCTTTCAGGTGAACCATTTTCCGATAATAGAAATCTTGAATGAAAAATGATCATAAGCTGGCTCTAGGTGGTGTCCTTATTTGTGTTGCGATGGTCCATAACTGATGGCTGGCATGATAAATGAGAACATTAGAAACACACACTTGGGTTCCATTTTCTCAGAGGGGGAGGTTGACAAATTTTGAATTGCACCTGGATATCGTACTTCAACAGGGATTGTAAAACTGGGAACAAAGTACATGAGGGGGACAGATAGGATGAATGCGATGACTGTATGTTTCTTTTTTTTTTTCCTAATCAGATGTGCAGCACTTTGGTCAACGTGGGTTGTTTTTAAATGTGCTATACAAATAAAATTGACTTGACTTGACTTGACTTGACTCTTTTAGGGGAGGCAAAAAGCAGAGGACATAGATTTAAGGTGAGAGAAGCCAAGATTTAATACGAACACGGAGGGCAATGTTTTCACTCTGAGGGTGGTGGTTATATGGAACGAGCTGCCAGAGGAGGTCGTTGAAGCAGGTACTATAACAACATTTAAAAGACACTTGGACAGTTACATAGAAAGGAAAAGCTTTGAGTAATGTGGGCCAAACGCGGGCAAGTGGGACTAGCTTCGATGTGGCATCTTGGTTGGCATGGGCAACTTGTGCCAAATGGCCTATTTCCATGCTGCAAAACTCTATGAATCTATAGTAGACAGAAAATGCTGCAGTAACTCAGTGAAACAGGCAGCATCTCTGGATAGAAGAAATGGGTGACGCCCCGAAACGTCACCCATTCCTTCTATCCAGGGATGCTGCCTGTCCCGCTGAGTTACTCCAGCATTTTGTGTCTATCTTTGGTATAAACCTGCATCTGCAGTTCCTTCCTACACATTTTGTCTATGAATCTATGTCTCTTAAAACAAAACAGTTTTCAGTTTCTTTCAGTTTCACCATGTATCATCTGCTTTCAGGTAAATGGACTTGCCTGAAGCTTAGTTTGCTAGAGCTTGGTGGCATTTCAATCCTTGAAGGTATTCTGAATGTGTTTCCAAGTCCGAGAGAGCTGCCTGATGGTGATTTTGACAGATGGCCACAACTACACTTGTGGCCCATCCTGGGCATGCAGCATTATTCTCAAGACACACTGGAAATGTACGTAGAACATTAATTCAGGACAGCCTTGACATTTCAGGTTCCGTGAGCTAAATGGAACATACGGGTCAATAGAAAAATGGCAAGGCACGCCAATTGAGGGAAGTGCAATGACTTCAGGGACATTTTCATTTATCGCTGGAAAGCGCAGGAGAAAGGCTGGTGACCTTATTAACGTGTAGGGCAAGACCCAAGGATATTATATATTTTTTTTTTTTCCCCAAAAAAGTCAATTTCTTTGCTCTGCGGAGTACTTCATGCATTGCAGCATTAACAGACCAAGGTGTAAAAGCAGGCACAGTGGCGCAGCGGTAGATATGCTGCCTTACAGTGCCAGAGATCCAGGTTCTGACTACGGGCACTGTCTTTATGGAGTTTATACGTTCACCCTGAGATTGTGTGGGTTTTCTCCGGGTGCACCGGTTTCCACCCACATTCCATAGACGTGCAGGTTTGTAGGTTAATTGGCTTCGGTAGGTTGCAAAATTGTCTCTAGTGCATAGGATAATGTTAGTGCATGGGGTGATTGTAGGTCAGGGCGGACTCGGTGGACCGAAGGCCCTCTCTCCCTCTCCCTCCACGCTACATCTCTAAAGTCCAAAGTTTAAAGTCATGCACTCTTCACAAACCCTGCAGAAATATTCTGTTAATACTAGGTAAATATCTTAACACTTTTGGTCAGTTCTTACTGATAGGGAACAAGTCACCAGTTGCCCCAAATACCGGCCACCGAATGGCGAACGAGGTCTGATTGACCTGGATGATGACACGTTGGCCTGGCTCGCCTCAACGGAGCTGCAGGTCTAAAAGACATACGACAGAAGAAGAAGGGATCAAGTGATGTAAACTTCTTTTGACTTCAAGGTTTCAAAGGTTTGAAAGGTCTTTTATAATCACATGTACCAATTAAGGTACAGTGATATTTGAATTACCATACAGCCATACGAGAAAAAAGAGCAGCAAGACCCACAACTACATAAAAGTTAACATAAACATCCACCACAGTGGATTCCCCACATTCCTCACTGTGATGGAAGGCAATAAAGTCTAGTCTCCTTCCTCTTTATTCTCCCGCGGTCGGGGCAGTCCAACTATCTATCGGGGTGATCGAAGCTCCCGCTGCCAGCGGTCGAAGCCCCCGGGTCGGGGCAGTCGAAGCTTTCCTGTCGGGGCGGTCGAAGTCCCCGCGTCGGGGCGGTGGAAGCTCCCGTGTCGGGGCAGTGGAAGCCCCCCTCATTGGGTCTCAATTTATCTCATTGGAGACCCTCGAACTACCTCTCATAGGAACTTACTGGGCTTTATCTTGCACTAAACGTTATTCCCTTTATTCTGTATCTGTACATTGTGAACGTGTCGATTGTAATCATGTATAATCTTTTCGCTGACTCGAAAGCACGCAACAAAAAAAGCTTTTCACTGTACCTCAGTAGAATAAGTAAATAAACTCAAACTAAACTAAAGCACTCCCTGCAAATCCATGTGCCTATCTAAAAGCCTCGAAAACCCCACTCCGCCGCCTGCTTCTACCACTACCTCTGGAGTTTAATGAAGTTTGGAGACCACATTCGAATGAATGGGCCCTACCAACCTAGACTTGTACAATGAGAGGCATCACTTTGGGCTGGGGAGAGATGAACGTTACTCTACAGCTCCGTGTTAGATGAAATCGCTGAAAGCAATTTGGGTGGCACAGTGGGGCAACAGTACAGTTACTGCTTTACAGCACCAGAGACCAGGGTTTGATCCCGACTACAGGTGCTATCAGCACGGAGTTTGTACTTTCTCCCTGAGGGTTTTCTCCGGGTGCTCCGGTTTCCTCCCACACTCCAAAGACGTACAGTTTTGTAGGTTAATTGGCTTCGGCAAAATTGTAAATTTTCCCGAGTGTGTGGGATAGTATTGGTGTGCGGGGATCACTGTTTCCATGCTGTATCTCTAAACTAAACTAAACCAGTAGAATGGAACACAAAGCAATTATCCTATGGTATTTGGGTCTGCAAATGTCAGAAGCAAAACAGAACTGTAGATGTATGTACTACCTTCCACATCGTAAAATATCCCCAGGGACTGCACAGAATGTGACCTTAAGCCGCACGAGGGTAGATAAACACAAGCTCAGTCAAAGATGTTTTAAATAGTAACTTAAAGGAGGAATTTGGACTGGAGGAGATCTCAGAGGGAGAGAGGGACTGAACCACTGAGGGATTTGAAAAAAATGATATGAATATCCAAATCGTGGAAATTGTAAAAATACGGACTTGGGTTTCATTTTATTTCACTTTCTTGATGAAAATACTTACTAATCAGGTTGCAGGGATTTAGAAATGTGTGTGTGCCAAATATTAACAATAGTTTAGTTTAGTTTAAGGATACAGCACGGAAACAGGCACTTTGGCCCACCGAGTCCGGGCTGACCAGCGATCCTCCGTACAGTAGCACTATCCTACACGCACTGGAGACAATTTACCGATGCCAATTAACCTACAAACCCGCACGTCTTGGGAGTGTGGGAGAAAACCGGAACATCCGGTCACAGGAAGAATGTACAAACTCCATACAGACAGCACCCATAGTCAGGATCGAACCCGAATGCCTGCTGCTGTAAGGCAGAAACTCTGCCACTGCGCCAATGTGTCACTGCCTCACGGCACCAGACACTCCAGTTCGATCCTGACCTTGCGTGCTGTATGCACGGAGTTTGTACGTTCTCCCTGTGACCGCGTGGGTTTTCTCCGGGTGTTCCGGTTTCCTCCCAGATCCCAAAAATGGGCAGGTTTGAAGGATAATTTGGCTTCTGTAAATTGTCCTTAGTGTGTAGAATAGAACTAGTGTACGGGTAATCACTGGTCAGCACGGACCTGGTGGGCCGAAGGGCCTGTTTCCATGCTGTATCTCTAAAGTAAACTAAATCAAGACTGAGTCGTTGACACATCCCTCCTGAGCTTGACTTAAAAGGAAGTATAAATGGGAACATTTGCTGCTCCACAATTAGGCGAAAGGTAAGAGGAAATGTTCCCACTACAAATAGTTCCCACTGTCCTTCTGCAGAGCTAGGGTCTGCTGCTCGTCACGTAGTGAGAGGAGGAAATAGCAGCAGGCTTCAATCAATGTACACAATTGCACAAGAGAGGGGAAGCAAGATGTGCACTGTGTTTGCGGAGAGTCTGGAGCTGATGGACTGGACAGCGGGGTTAAAAAACCTGACTGCAGGGACATAAACAAACAGGAGAATGTGGCCGGCGTCATGTAGAGAGCTCTCTGTCACTTCAATCAATTACAGTCTCTGCTTTACTTTTGCATCAGCAAATGTACTTTCAAAAACTCCAACAACCGTCATTTAAGTAAAGTAAATAAGTGAGGCATTTTCTGTGAGAGATTTTCGGATTTCACCCCCATATCTCAATGACGTGCAGGTTTGTAGGTTAATTGGTCTCTGTAAAATTGCCATTAATATGCTGGGAGTGGATGCAAACGTGAGATAACATGGGTGTAGGTTTTTTATTGTCACGTGCATTCAAGGGAGAGCTGGATAGAGCTCTTAAGGATAGCGGAGTCAGGGGGTATGGGGAGAAGGCAGGAACGGGGTACTGATTGAGAATGATCAGCCATGATCACATTGAATGGCGGTGCTGACTCGAAGGGCCGAATGGCCTCCTCCTGCACCTATTGTCTATTGTCTATTATCTAAAGTAGATTGAAAAGCTTTGTTTTTAATACTCTCTAAGCAGTTCAGATAATGGTATAATAATACTATTATTTTATAGATCACATAAATGCAATTCATTGCATGTTGCATGTAAAATCCACTCCTGCTCTTTCCTACTCTCCTTGCAAGGCTTTTTCCTTGGAGTGTTTATCCAATTCCCTTTTGAATGGGTGGCACAGTGGTGCAGCAGTTAAGTTGCTGCCTTACAGCGTCGGAGACTCGGGTTCGATCCTAACCTCGGGTGCTGTCTGTACCAAGTTTGTACTTTCTTCCTGTGACCACGTGGGTTTTCTCTGGGTGGTCCGGTTTCCTCCCACATCCCAAAGACGTGCAGGTTTGTAGGTTAATTGGCTTCTGTAATTTGTCCCTAGTGTGTAGGATAGAACCAATGTACAGGTGATTGTTGGTCGGAGCAAACACAGTGGGCCGAAGGGCCTTTTTCCATGTTGTATCTCTAAACTAAACTAAACTAATCTCTACCACTGCCCCACGGTGCTGCTGAAAGTCACGCAAACTTAAACTGATACGCTAAGAAATCTGGAAGATGATTCATGTATTCATCCTGTTTCCATGCTGTATGTCTAAACTAAACTAAACTAAATCTGAAGAAGGGTCTTGACCCGAAACGACATCCATTCCTTCTCTCCAGAGATGCTGCCTGTCCTGCTGAGTTACTCCAGCACTTTGTGTCTATCTTTGGTGTAAAGCAGCATCTGCGGTTCCTTCCTACACAAAACTAAATCTCATTGAGCTGAGCTTAGTTTCTTGTCACATGTACCGAGATACAGTGAAAAGCTTTTGTTGCATGCTGACCAGTCAGTGGAAAGACAATACATGATTACAATCGAGCCGTCCACACGGCTTGTAGAATAATTGGTATCTGTTGAATTGCTCTTAATATGTAGGGAGTGGATGTGAAAGGGGGATAACATTGGTTTAGGTTTATTATTGTCACATGCACCAAAGTACATTGCAAAGCTTTGTTCTGCATGCCATAAGATAATACCATACATGAATACAATTAAGTCAAACTCAAGTACAGTAGATAGAGCAAAGGGGAAGATACAGAGAGCAAAATATAGTTCTCAGCATTGTAGCGCGTCATTTCCATAGACCAAGTCCAATGTCCATAATTGGACAGTATCCTAGCTGATGAAAGAACCATTCAGAAAAGTCTAGTGTGAACGGATGGTTGCTGGTCAGTGTGGACTCGGTGGACTGAAGGGTCTGCTTCCATGCTGTATCTCTAAACTAAACTAAACTATAAACTAAACTAAACTAAACTAAACTAAACTAAACTAAACTAAACTAAACTCGAGGTGGACAGAGCTCCAAAGAACAGGGAGACATTAGAGAGTGCAGATGCTGGAATCCTGAGCAAAAGGATACAGTACATACCTGGTGCTATTCTATGGAGCAAAATGCAAAATGTTGGAGGAAGTCAGCAGGTCAGGCAGCATCTTTAAACGAATGGGCAGATGATGCTTTGCTTGGGGATCTTTCTTCAGACTGAAGTGTCTGAAGAAGGGTCCAAAATGTCTTCTATCTATTCCCTCCACAGATGCTGCCTGACCCGCTAAGTTCCTCCAGCACTCTGTTTTGTGCTCCATAGAATAGCACCAGGTCCGTGTCTTTCTGTCAAAGCTTTGTTAAAGCCTTAGCCTTAAAAGTTTTTTGTTGTCTTTTAGCCCATATTCAACCTTGCAGCATTGTTAAGTTGAAAACGTTGTTTCAACACATTCTTGATACAATGCCATAATTAGTTACATACTTCCATGGACAAACATTGAATGTGCTAAAATAAATTACGTTTAATCAAGACTTGAATCACGTTATTTTTTCACAAAGTGATATCCAACATGACTTTGCCTCTGAGAGGCTAAGGTTCAATGAATGTTTTTAATCAGTAGCACAAACAGCGAGTATCATTTCCCTAAGAATTTTCCTCTGATGTCAATAAAACACAACAGGCTGCATGTTTTTTCATCGGCTTTAAGTAAGGCCACACATTCACAAAGAGTTTGAAGGATTATTATTCCTGGATCTATTGCCTTGTTGGGGCCAGAAGGCTTGTAAATTAAATTTTAATTTATTTTCTTTTTCACTTGAATAATGGAGTTGAGCTGCAATACCATTAGTTGAAAAGTGGCAATCTGCAAAAACCAAGAAGGTTGGATGAAGGATTGGAAATGAGGGAGGAAACAGGTCCCTTTAAATTTAGAGTGCAGGAAGGAACTGCAAGGAATTTGCAGGTTTATACTAAAGATAGACACAACATTCTGGAGTGACTCCGCGGGTCAGGCGGCATCTCTGGGGACAAAGTAGGCATATCTTGAGGAGCTTTCGAAGTGGAGCAGACAAATTGTGCACGATGGAACTGCTGGTTTATACCAAAGTAGGCATTTGAGTTTTGTTTATTTCTCAACTGAAGCAATCTATAATTGTTTATTATGGGGGTAGCTCCATTACAGTGACTGCAAAGTGCCTCACCTCCTCCAGGCTGGGTAGGGACTGGAGATACAAGGAACAGTAGATGCGGGTTAACACAAAAAAAAAGATACAAAGTGCTGGAGTAACTCAGCCAGTCAGACAGCATCTCTGGTGAAAAAGGATGGGTGACATTTCAGGTCGGGACCCTTCTTCAGAATTCTTTAAATTTAGATGTGGATGGGAATATTCATTTGTCCACCCTAATCTAACTGCAACTTGGTGCCGATATAGTGCATGGTTGACAGATATGATTTGACAACAATAAAAATTGATGGACCTGAAACGTTTTCTTGATTGAAAGATATGGCACGTAAACATGCCGAATGCCCCACCGAGTCCACGCCGACCATCGATCACCCATTCACACTAGTTCTATGTTATCCCACTTTTTCATCCACTCCCAACACACCTGGGGTAATTTACAGAGGTAAATTAACCTACAAACCCGACTATCTTTGGGATGTGGGAGGGATGTGCAGCACCAGGATGAAACCCACGCGGTCACAGGGAGGATGTGCAAACTCCACACAGGCAGCTCTCAAGATCAGGATTGAACCCCCGGTCTTGGACGCTGTGAGGCAGCAGCTCTACCCGCTGCGCCATCCTGTTAAATCTGTTTATCTCCATGGATCTGCTTGTCCCTCTTCAGTGTCTCCAGTTTATTTACTGTAATTCAACCGTACCTTCCAATTCCCCGTCAGGACATCCGAGATGGCTTTATAGTCGATTAAGTATTTTTGAGGTGACGACAATAGACAATAGGTGCAGGAGTAGGTAATTCGGCCCTTCGAGCCAGCACCGCCATTCAATGTGATCATGGCTGATCATTCACAATCAGTACCCCATTCCTGCCTTCTCCCCGTACCCCCTGACTCCACTACCCTTAAGAGCTCTATCTTGCTCTCTCTTGAAAGCATCCAGAGAATTGGCCTTCACGGCCTTCTGAGGCAGAGAATTCCACAGATTTACAACTCTCTGACTGAAAATGTTTTTCCTCATCGCCGTTCTAAATGGCCTACTCGTTATTCTTAAACTGTGGCCCCTGGTTCTGGACTCCCCCAACATTGGGAACATCGTCATTGCAGTGTGGGAAACTGATCAGCACCTTTAGGGCTTTAGGGTTTTAGACATACAGTGTGGAAACAGGGCCTTTGGCCTTCAGGACCAAGTCCACGTCGATCAGAGATCATCCCCTAGCCATTTGGACAATTTACAATTATTTTACCAAAGCCAATTAACCTACATACCTGATAGGCACAAAGTGCTGGAGAAACTCAACGGGTCAGGCAGCATCTCTGAAGGAAACCACAAGCCACCTACAAACCTGCATATCTAAATAGTATGAGGAAACTGGAGTATCTGGAGGAAATCCATGCTGTCACAAGGAGAACGTACAAACTCTGTCGAGACAGCACCCGCAGTCATGATCGAACCCAGGTCTCTGGCGCAGTAAGGCAGCAACTCTACTGTTGCGCCACCGTGCCGGAATTGAATCTGCTGATAAATGCTGAATCCTGCTGAATTTTGTAGACCAGCCGATCTGATTATCAGAACACATACATGCACCTTTCCAGATCACGGCCAGTCAGCTACGACTTGCCAACAAATGATTTGCTCACACGTTCCCTAATAAAATGGACCCTGTGGCTAACTTTTCAATTTTTATCTGTGTGCTGACCTTGGTTGATTAAGTGAAATCAATACCAAATGGGCAGTCAAATGAAACAGAGTACATTTTATTGCCTTGTTATGTCATGAAATTAGATTTATGGGGTAGAGAGTTTAACCTGTACATTTATCCTTGCAATGGTCAGATCTGGACGATGTCAAGTGGTTCAGTGAAATTAGATTTCTAGGTGGCGTGTAACCTTGAAGTGCATCTTGAGGCTGAACTAAGGCATTAAACTGAGATCCCGCTGCCTTACTCCAGGAGTGTAAAGGATCCAAGGGCACTACTCTAAGAAGATCAGTAATTTGGCCAACATTTGTCCTTCAGCCAGATTCCAGGATTTGTTGTCTCATTCTGCGGTATCTTGATTGCTGCAGGACAGTTTCCAATCATGTCAGACTGGCATGACAAAGTTCTTTCGATGACACAACCATTTTAAGCGCCATAAACTGCACGTTGAGATTTTAAGTTATTTCTATATCGACCTGTCCACGGCTGGACTTTGACCAATAAAATTTTGATCTCTCCCTCACAGGCATTCTTATTTCCATATTTTGATTCAAACTTTGAAGTTTATCGAATCAACAGATCTAAGATATACGTCCACTTCTTGCGGCAACTGAGTTCCTGGATCCAGTTTCCATGTTAAAATGCAGTATGTAGACACAAGGATCGCAGGTGCTGGGTTACAAAATGCTGCAGTAACTCAGGGGGCCAGGCGGCATTTCTGGGTGAGCTATGTTTTGAGTCTGGACCTCTTCCCGACCCGAAAGATCACAACCCAAAACATCACCTATCCATGTTCCCTAGAGTCATAGTCATAGAGTGATACAGTGTGTAAACAGGCCCTTCGGCCCAACTTGCCCACACCAGCCAACATGTCCCAGCTACACTAGTCACACCAGCCCGTATTTGGTACATGTCCCTCCAAACCTGTCCTATCCATGTACCTGTCTAACTGTTTCTTAAATGTTGTGATAGTCCCTGCCTCAACAACCTCCTCTGGCAGCTTGTTCCATACATCCACCACCCTTTGTGTGCAAAAGATACCCCTCAGATTCCTCTGATGCTGAGATGCTGCCTGATCCACTGAGTTACTCCAGCACATTGTGTTTTTAAATGGAGAATGATGGTCCAATATTCAAATAGACCTTTAGTTTTTCAGCTATTACCTCACAGAGCCAGAGACCTGGGTTCGATCCTGACCTCAGGTGCTGTCTGTGTGAAGTTTGCACGTTCTCCCTATGACCATGTGGGTTTCATCCAGGTGCTCCGGTTTCCTCCCACATCCTAAAGACGTGTCGGGTCTGCAGGTTAATTGGCCTTTGCAAATTACCATCAAGTGTGTAGGAGGTGGGATAACATGGAACTACTGTGAGTGGGTGTTCAATGGTCGGTGTAGACTCGGTGGGCCAAAGGGCCTTTTTCCATGCTATAACCCCAACACATTAGGGCCATTTAACTTACAAATGCGCATGTCTTCTGGATGTGGGAGGAAACTGGAGTACCCAGAGAAAACCTACATGGTCACGCAGAGAACATGCAAATTCCACACATACAGCAGCTGAGGTCAGGATCAAACGCAGGTCCCTGGTGCTGTGAGGCAGCAGCTCTACCAGCTACACTTCTGTGCCTCCTTCTGTATTAGAATCATACAGCGTGAAAACAGGCCCATCAGCCCAACTTGCCCACACCGACCAAACATGCTCCATCTACACGTCCCATCTGCCTGTGTTTGGCAACAGCTTGGTCTGCAGTATTAACTCATTAATTTTATATCCAATGCCTCAAAGTTGACTAGAGGATGAGATGGGAGGGGACGAGAAGAAGGGAACAAAGTACAACTCAGCTTATAACCTGCAGCTCTGACTGGAGATTAAAGTTTTCTATAGATTCAGCAGACACTTTAGTTTAGTTTAGTTTAATTTATTATCACGTGTACAGTGAAAAGCTTTTTTGTTGCGTTCTGTCCAGTCAGCAAAAAGAGTATACATGATTAAATTCAAGCTGTCCATAGTGTACAGATACAGGATGAAAGGAATAACATTTAGTGTAAGATAAAGTCCAATAAATTCTGATTAAAAATAGCCCGATGATCTCCAACGAGGTAAATGGTAGTTCAGGACTAGTTGGTGATAGGATGGTTCAGTTGCCTGACAACAGCTGAGAAAAAAACTGGCCCTGACTCTGGAGGTGTGCGTTTTTACACTTCTGTACCTCTTGTCTGATGGGAGAGGGGAGATGAGTGAGTGACCAGGGAGAAACACGTCCTTGATTATGCTGGTGGCCTTGCCGAGGCAGCGTGAGGTGTAGATGGAGTCAATGGAAGGGAGCTTGGTTTGTGTGATGGTCTGGGCCGCGTCCACAATTTGCTGCGATTTCTTGTGGTCTTGGATGGAGCTGTTTTTCAAACCATCCCTTTCCACGACACACCTGTAAAAGTTGGTGAGAATTGTTGGGGATATGCTGAACTTTACCATAATCAGAATCCTTCTGGACCTGGGATTATTTGCATTTCATGGTATCATCCAGATCGAAAGCTCAGCGCATTAAAGTGAGGCTTCCTAAGAACCTTGTGGCTTACCTGCGGTCCATTTGTCTTTGTGTTTTTGTTGTTTTTTTGTCTTAATTGTAGTTGTGATATGGTGTTTTTGTGTTTGTGTACTATGTGTGTATGTGGGGGGGAGGGGGGGAACTGTAAAATTGTAAATATGTGTCCCTTCCGAACAGAGACCCGACCTTTGTTTTCTGGGCCATGTCTCCGTTCCTGCTGCGGCCTACCATCGGCCCAACTCCTGGAGGTGGCAGCCTCCAGGGCTCCGGTTCGCAGAGCCCGCGGATCGGACTTACCATCACCGGAGCCGGCCGTCTTCGGAGGCTGCGGGAGCGGCTGCGACTCACCTTAGGCTCGGGCCGCGTGGATGCCGACATCGGGAGCTCCGGCAGCGGCAGCGTGTTCGCCCGCTGGGGCTTGGGTCGCGGACATTTCACCGTCCGGCGCGGCCTAAAATATGCCGCGGGATTTTTCTCTGCTGGGCGGGGGCTTCAATGTCGGGAGCCACAACCGCCCGACGTGCAGCAACAGCGGCAGCGACAGCGTGTTCGCCCGCCCCGGATCGGACTTATCATCGGCGTAGCCGGCCGTCTTCGGAGGCTGCGGGAGCGGCTGCGACTCGCCTTGGGCTTGGCCCACTGCGGACCGTCCGGCGCGGCCTGCAACCACAACAACCTGACTGCGGGGGAAGACGGCAGGAGAAGGGAAAGACATTGTGGCCTTCCATCACAGTGAGGAGAGGACTGGAGGAGACTCACTGTGATGGATGTTTCTTTGATGGATGTTTCTTTTTTTGTGTGTTTTTGGGGTTGTGTAATTTTAATGCCTATTTAATGCTTTTGTTGTTGGACTGTGGGTGACTGAATTTCGTCCAATATTGGATGACAAATAAAGCTATCTTGAATCTCTTGAATCTTGAATCTTGGAGTTTTGGTCAGTGCACAGATGAAGAGGAAATGATCTGTTTGGCCTCCTACTCATTCACGAGGTTAACCGTTGCTTCTCTAATTAGTTTGTGGCTGTGCGTGTGATTTCGACTTCAGACATCATGACTAGAGTGGATTTTCTTTCTTGACAATCTTCCAACCTTCTTACATAAATTTGATGCCAAAAAGCTTCCAAACAAAAATAGTTGTGGATGGATCACAGCTTTATTTTTAACCAGCAGACCAGACTGTACAATGAGATGAACCTTCCCATGTACAGTTTGTTCCTTGGCGAGCCAACGGTACAATTTAACGGGAATTGAAATTGTGCAATCTTATTTCGCGCGTCGTAAAAGGATTTGCTTTAGTCTCATTCATCCCACTTCTCTGAAGGTATTGACTTATTTGTAGTTGAGCTCCATGAAAGACTCTCAGTCATTGAGAAAAAATTGGGTTGGAATCACCTGGTAATCAAGTGACTCAGGTTTTCCGAAAGGATTACTGAGTAATAGAGTAGTATTGTATAAGTAGTTTAAACAAATAACTGTACATGCTGGTTAATACACAAAGTGCTGGAGTGTCTCAGCAGGCCAGGCAGGAGCTCTGTAGAACATGGATAGGTGACGTTTCATGTCAGGACCTTTCCTATTCCTCTAAGAATCTTAGTGGCAATTATAAGCCCAGAGGGACAATGTTTTGAGCTCAGATAGCTGATTGATTGATTGATTGAAAGATACAGCAAGGAAACAACCCACCAAGTTCACGCCAGCTATTCACACTAGTTCTATGTTAGACAATAGACAATAGACGATAGGTGCAGGAGGAGGCCATTCGGCCCTTCGAGCCAGCACCGCCATTCAATGTGATCATGGCTGATCATTCTCAATCAGTACCCCGTTCCTGCCTTCTCCCCATACCTCCTGACTCAGCTATCCTCAAGAGCTCTATCCATCTCTCTCTCTTGAATGCATTCAGAGAATTGGCCTCCACTGCCTTCTGAGGCAGAGAGTTCCACAGATTCACAACTCTCTGACTGAAAAAGTTTTTCCTCATCTCAGTTCTAAATGGCCTACCCCTTATTCTTAAACTGTGGCTCCTTGTTCTGGACTCCCCCAACATTGGGAACATGTTTCCTGCCTCTAATGTGTCCAACCCCTTAATAATCTTATACGTTTCGATAAGATCTCCTCTCATCCTTCTAAATGTTATCCATATCCATTTGCGATGGCAGGCAGTAGATAAGATTGTTTGGTGAACTTTTGTAACTTTGTTGGCGCCAAAACGTGGCGCTATGTGTGTACTGCCTAGGTGAGGTCTGCTACATGATTTTACTGGGTAGTATGGAAAACAAAGCATTTCACTGTACCTATACACGTGACAATAAAGTATCATGACGTAGGAAAATAACTGCAGATACTGGTACAAATCGAAGGTATCACAAAATGCTGGAGTAACTCAGCGGGTCAGGCAGCATTTCAGGAGAGAAGGAATGGGTGACGTTTCGGGTCAAGACTCTTCTTCAGACTCACTCCAACCACACTCAATGGTTCCATGGTACTTTATCGAAGGTATCACAAAATGCTGAAGTAACTCAGCGGGTCAGGCAGCATCTCAGGAGAGAAGGAATGGGTGACGTTTCGGGTCAAGACTCTTCTTCAGACTGAAGAAGGGTCTCGACCCGAAACGTCACCCATTCCTTCTCTCCTGAGATGCTGCCTGACCCGCTGAGTTACTTCAGCATTTTGTGATACCTTCGATAAAGTACCATGGAACCATTGAGTGTGGTTGGAGTGAGTGGGATAAACAGAACGTGTGCATTTGAGCAATTGTTGGTGAATCTTGGTGAATCGTTATGTTCCTGGTACTATATGCTGTTAGAATATCCACACAATCATTGAAGAATACATGGGCAATCTGCACAATTTTCTTTTCCTTCATTTTCCTTCAATCTCATTTAATTCAATCTTTTTTCCCCGTCTTTAATTGCGAGTTAGTATCTTCTCGATTTGAAATGTTGCTCTCAGATACAACGTGTTAGAGATGCGGCATCAAAACTGTTGCTTCGGCTCACCGTCCACGCCAACCAATAACCACCCGTTCACACTAGTTCTTTGTTATCCCACTTTCACATGCACTCCCTACCCAATAGGGGGAATTTCACAGAGGCAGATTGACCAACAAACCCGCACGTCTTTGACATGTGGGAGGAAAGCGGAGCACCCGGAGGAAGCCCGCGTGGCCACAGGGAGAACGTGCAAACTCCACAGAGGCATCACCTGAGGTTAGCATCGGAGCCGAGTATCTGGTGCTGTGAGGCAGCATCCCCACCGACTTAGAGTGCTTTGAGATATAGTGTGGAAACAGGCCCTTCAGCCCACTGAGTCCATGCCGACCATCGATCACCCATACACTAGTTCTATGTCCTACACACTAGAAGCAATTTACAGAGGGCCAATTAACCTACAAACCTGCACATCTTTTAGATGTGGGAGGAAACCGGAGCACCCGGAGAAATCCCACACAGTCACAGGGAGAACGTACAAACTCTGCACAGACAGCACCTGAGGTCAGGATCGAACCAGGTCTCAGGTGCTATGGGGCAGCAGCTCTACCTCTGCACCAATCTGCTGCCCCTGTGCTGCCCCAGGGTGTCACTGAGCCACTGTGAATCTATATGGCACCTTTAAATGTTATCATTCAAATGAAACTTGATGTCAAGCCACAGAAGGTGATGTACGCAGCAATATGGAAACAGAGCTGGCGTAAAAGAGATGAAAGGAATGTGGACTAGAGGCAAGATAGCTTTAAGAAGAGTCATAGAGTCATACAGCGTGGAAACAGCCTCCTTGACCCAACTTGCCCACACCGACCATCATGCCCCATCAACACTACTCCCACCTGCCTGCATTTGGCGCATGTCCCTCTAAACTTGGCCTATTCATGTATCTGTCCAAATGTTTCTTAACGTTGCGATAATACCTGCCTCATCGACCTCCTCCGACAGCTCATTCCATGCACCCACCACCCACTGTGTGAAAAAGTTACCCACCAGGTTCAATTAAATCTTTCTCCACCCCCCTTCACTTTAAACCTATTTCTGTGGTTCTCAATTCCAGAGGATTTCAGGAAATTGGGAAATAGTTATTCTAACGTTTTCTGGTTCAGACTCTGCATTGCTCACCAACAACTCTTCAGTTTAATTCATTAAATTGAATTAAATGAATTTAATTTAACTAAATTAATTTAATTAAATGACATTGAATTAAATTAAATTAACGTGCTCTTCACCAAACTTGCAGATACCCTGCAGGTTACAATATGCTGTTTGTATGTCCCTGTAGGCAGAAACTGCCAATGCAAATCCCCACTGAAAAGTAACGGGCAAGTGCAGAGTCAACCAGCAATGCACGCGAATGACTCTTCTCACAATAACAAGATGCCATCCATCATCTTACGTGTCGTGTTTGCTGCTGCTTCCTTCAAAATATAAAGGGCACAATATCACATAGGCACACAAATATTGGAGGAATTGCTATAATCATGCAGCTATGTTTATTGCTAAACAGTCAAAAGGAAGCCACTCAGATGTTCCTGCCTCATCATTTGACAGGCTTCAGCTTATTGGTTTGAAAGGTTCAGTCAAACTAAAAGAGGGAATAAAAGAGGATTATTCTGCCATGTAATTCTTTTATTTCAAAGCCATCTAATTTGAAAGGACAAGCTAGCGAACTGCTTGTCCATTTTCTGTCTTTTATGTTACTTAAAAGATAATTTGTATTATTCTTATTCCTGGAAATAATTTTGAATTATGAGTTGCAGGCTTTCAGCAGAGATGATAGACCATGTAGTTATGGCAGTCTTGATGCATACATCACGTACACATGATAACACTAATCCACTGACCATCAAGCACCCATTTACACAACTCCCAACTTTCCTTTTGTATCTCCATCAACTTCCTTCGCTATGGATGCTCTGACTACTTGCAGCTTACAGGAGACGATTAACATACCTCCCAGATGGTCTATGTGGGGGGAAACCGAAGCAGCCAAAGGAAATCCATGCAGTCACAAGGAGTACATGCACACTCCACATAGACGAAGCCAAGGTCAAGGTTGAAGCAAGTGGTTTCTGCAGTGAGAGGCAGCAGAACCAACCGCTGTGCCTCTACTCACATCTCAAGACACTGGGGAAATATGACGCATTTTGCCTCAGGAAAATCCTTTCATTTCATTATGATTTCAGGATATAGATTATGCGCAGGTAGATAATAGATGGTCTTGGCATCATGTTCAGATCAGACATTGTGGCCGAAGGCCTGTTCTTTTGCTGTACTGTTTAGACCTTAGGCCAGACTTCAGAATTCAGCGCGGAGGTCAAGTGCTGTGAGATGCTAAAAGTTTTTTCGGTAATCATCAGAGAAAAGTAAGGCATGAAATTTTGTACTTTGGATTAATTGATACAAATTTCACCTGAGCAATGTTTTCAGTGCGCACTTATCAGTTTCAATAAAAGATTCAGCGAAGATATAGCATGCCTGCAGATTCATCTCTTATTAATGTAGTTTGAAATATTTATTCAACCCCCTTCCAGGTAATATTGGGAAACCACCTGAATTTAAGCATCCTGTTTATTTGTTACCTGTCCTGTCAGCAAAATGCTGCATCTGTATTCAATGTGATGTACATTAAAACCATCAATTCTTCATCATGTATTCTATTACATGTCTCACATAAACTGTGGCCGACTAAATTTATATCATTTCATTAAATAAGTGTGCTATTCAACTCAAACAGTAAAATATGCTTGCTTCTGGCAGA